>NC_054494.1:33773776-34073776 GCF_017639515.1 Carcharodon carcharias
TGCTGTACAATGTTGATGGGTTTTGGCAAATATATCTGCTGTTGAGTTTTAGAGGACTTGGAAGTGACAGTTAATGTAAACAGTTTAAAGCTGAGGGACAAACTGTTTCTAAAGCATACTCAATGCACTAAGAGAGCCACCTGGGCCCTGATCCATATTGCCCTCGGCTCCCTCTTCTCCATTGGTTGGGAGCACATTCATCATTAAACTGTTTAGGATTAGAAGCACACATTTCTATCACCAAATTACCAGAGACCAAACACGTGTCAGTAATCTATTGCTATAACTGAAATGACAAGGACAGAATACTCGCTTGGGAAACTTGGATGGAGACTGCAGAGATTAGATATAGCCAACACAAATATGAGGATTACAAACATTACAAACAAATGGTAAAAAATATATTGGCATGACTTATTAATCCCTGATTTTTTTACCCTATTTTGGAAAGATGTTTTCATAGAATGGTGTAAATCACCGTGCACAAGGAGGCCATTTGGCCCATTGTATCTGTGCTACTTCCATCTCTTTAACCAGAGCTATAACTTCCCTGGTCTATCACCATGGCCAGCTCAAAAAGGAACAGCTATGCACTCTCAGGGCTCATCACTACAGCTGAAGTATTGGTGTGAAGTGCATCGCAGCCTGAACCTGGAGTTAAAAGGAGTCGCTGGCAGGGAGGGAAACCTATTTCTAAACCACATTGAGGCTGTGTGACTGGATTTGGGCTCCATGGGGGTACTTTAGACTTTTGAAGATAGCGAGTCTTTGCAGGATATTGGTTTCCACTGAAGCCAATGACCTTGACTATTGGGCCAAGTGTCAAAAGACTGATTTTTTTTCCTTTGGCTACTGATCAGTTTCACTCCTGCCTGAATTTAAATGAGAAACTTTTTGAACTGAACGCTAGAGTAGTGAAAATAAATGTTGAGGAATAACTATTGATCCTCTGGCATTGATTTAATTTTGTTTATGAACGCTTTGGTATTTTTACAGAGGCACCTTTGGAAAATGTGTCAGCGACTGGAATGAATCGCATTTTACTGTTTGTCAAGCTAGATTTGCTGTAGATTTTGTAGCTTGTGTAGAATGGTGTGATAAAGTTTTTTTATTTGTTCATGGGATGTGGGTGTTGCAGGCAAGGCCAGCATTTATTGCCCTTGTTCAGAGGGCATTTAAGAGCCAATCACATTTCTGTGGGCCTGGAGTTGCATATATGCCAGACCAGATAAGGACAGCAGATTCCCTTCCCTAATGGACATTAGTGAACCGTATGGGTTTTTACAACAATCAACAATGGCTTTGTGGTCATCCAGGTTTCTGTTAAATTCAAATTTCACCATCTGCCAAGGTGGGATTTGAACCCAGGTCCCCAGAGAAGTTCTGATGAAGGGTCATACAGACTCGAAACATTAACTGTATTCCTTTCCGCAGATGCTGTCAGACCTGCTGAGTTTTTCCAGCTATTTTTGTTTTTGTTTCAGATCCCCAGCATCCGCAGTATTTTGCTTTCACCCCAGAGAGTTACCCTGGGTCTCTGGAGTACTAGTCCAGAGGCAATACCACCATGGATTGGCCTGGAGTCTTCAGGAGTTCAAGATCAAACGCCAGGTCACTGCTGTGTGCAACCCTGGAGAAAAATCACCTGGATATTTAAAAAGATAGTTTTTACAAAAAAATCTTTGAATATTTCTCTTTACCAGATATAAAAATATTGAAAATAGGGGAAAGAAAGGCTTTTTGGCTGACAGTCAAGGATCATCCAACTGGGTAATGAGTCTTTTTGCTTTCCAATTGGTGTAGGAAGGCTGTACCTCACAAGGATGGATGTACTGGCTGACTAGTGGCTGGAGCGTGGGGGCAAGTCATGTGATAAAACCTCCAATTAATCACAGTTGGCAATGTTACTCAATGTGTTGGTGAGTTCCCCATTTTCAGCACTCACTGAAATGAAGTTTCTTCTGCATTTCCCATTGCATTTATTGGAGACCATTTTATATTTATGGCCCCTAGTTTTGATCTCCCACAATAAGTGGGAGCATTTTCTCCACAGTTACTCGATCAAAAGCTTTCATGTTCTTGAAGACCTTGATAAGGTCGCCCCCCCTCAGCCTTCTCTTTACTACGGAACAGTGCCTCAGCCTGTTCCACGTTTCCTGGTAAGTATAATCCCTCAGTTCAGGGTCATCTTCTGAATCTTTGCTGCACTTTCTCCTTTTAATAATATGGATCCCAGAACTGTGCACAGCACCCCAAGGGCAGAAATTTTCACTTGGCAGGAGGGCGCATGCTCGATCCGCTCGAGCGTGAAATGACGCGAGTTGATGTCGGCTGAGTGCGCTGACATCAACGCGCAGCCGCGCGATAGTTCGGTTGGTGGGCGCACACTGGAGCCAGCAGCGCACCCGCCGACAATTAAAAGGTCTGTTAAGGCCAATAAATAATCAATTAAATTAAAGCTTTCGCTGTCCCCGTCAAACCTAACAGTTGGTGGGCAGGCGAAAAGGCCAAGCGGCCTTTGCATTTTTTGGAAACCTCATCGACGGGAGGGATGAGGTTTCCAAAAATGAATAAAAATGCAATAAAAGTTTTTACAACTGAATTAATAACATGTCCCTGTTATTATGTTTTAATAAAATATGTCTTATGACATTTTTATTTTCCTTTTTTTTTATTATATCCCTTCAGCTCCGTGCCTTAGGGAGATTCTGCAGCGCTCACTCCCGTGCACGTGTGAAGTTTGCGCTCGACCCGCTCGCGCTCCTCCACCCAGCCCGCACAGGCAGAACTTAGCGCTGTCGCTCGCGTTTCACGCCTTAACTGGCTCGCCAGCGTGAAACCGTGGTGCAGTGCCGATTGTGGGTGGTGGTAGGCTTCCCAGCTGCCTGTGCTGAGCCTGCCCACCAAGGGCAGAGTTCTGCCCAAGTGCAATTTTCAGATTGTGGATTTGCATCCACTGAGAAACTGGATTGGGATTAATCAGACATATTCTTCTGATGGCCCTTTCAAAGCTGCCGGAGAGAGGAGACCCTCAGTCCATCTGTTCTGTCTGAGCGAAAACATGAGTGTCAGCGGTGAAAGCGATATTCACAGTACTCTCTGCCACTCAGTTCTCTGTAACCATTAAAAGAGGGAACATATTTCCCAATTAATTTCATTTAGAAAGGAATGACTATTTTGCCTCAAAACCCTCGGTCCCATTGCTTGCCTATATAGTCATGGTGACACATGCAGCAGATAAACTCTTTGCTCTTTCCAGGGAGAAAAATGGTGACCCCAAAGAACTTGTTGTAAAGACGACGGCCCTCGATTCGTCTGGATGTAACTTTGTCACAAGTGGAATATGTTTACTACATGAAAAGGGTCACTGACACAAAGCCCATTAAAGCTGTGGCAGCAGAAAGGCTGAAAAAATAAATTAATTTATGTCTCTTCAGTGCTGGGCAACTGAAATGACAAGACAGTCATGTCGTAAGAGGAGATCCTGCAAATCAGCGTAAATGCATTGGATTTGAACACGTTTGTCGTTCCAAAACCTTTTAATCAGAACGTTCTGATGAAAGTGAGAGAAAGACTTGCATTTACATAGCACCTTTCACGAAGCCCCAAAGTGCTTTACAGCCAATGAAGTACTTTTGAAGCGTAGTCACTGTTGTGATGTTGGAAACGCAACAGCCAATTTGTGCATAGGAAACTTCCACAAACAACGATGAGATAATGACCTGGTTTTGATGGGTAATATCAGTCAGGAATAACTCCTCTGCTCATCTTTAAAATGGCACCATGGAATCTTTAACATCCACCTGAGAGAGCAGACGTGGCCTCAGTTTAAAGTTTTATCTGAAACACAGCCCCTCTAACAGTGCAGAGGTGGATAGGTTCTTGGTACGTAAGGGGGTGATAGGTTATCAGGGGTAGGCAGGATGCAGATTTCAGGTTATTATCAGATCAGCCATGATCTTGCTAATTGGCAGAGCAAGCACAAGGGGTTGAATGGCCGACTCCTCTCGTTCGTATGTTCCCTCAGCATACACTGAGGTGTCAATCTAGATTTCTGCACTCAAATGTCTGGTGTGGGACTGAAACACACAATCTTCTGATGCAGAAGTGAGAGTGCTACTAACAGAGCCGCAGCTGACATGCTCAGTGTCGCTTATTATTTGGCTTCGGTTTGGATTTGGTGCTAAGTTTCTGCATACAATTATCTGAAGTGAAAACATTTGCAAGGCTATGGGGTAAAGGCAGAGTGTGACCAGCTGCAGAGCTCTAACAGAGAGCTGGCACGGATATGACTGGCTGAATGGTCATCTTCTGTGCTCTAACCATTCTATGATTAAATGGACACATATTTTTCAAGTACGATTGTAACATGTATCTTCCTTTCTCGGGACTTGTTTATTGTGACTGGAATTTTGCCGAGGTGTTGTGCTGTGCTTTGCTATTTTTTCTTTCCCTCTTCGTCAAGAGAAATTGGGGACTAGAAAATGAAAAATGTCTCTCATCAGCCTCTCGTGATCCAGTAAAGCAAATTCTACCAACCTGGGGTTTTTTAGGAAATCGTTAACTGCTGTAAAGGGACCAGGAAATCAGAGGGTGCCCCCCAGTTTCTAATGGATGGAAAGTGAGTAGTTAAAGCGATCTATCAAGTTCCCGATATTCACCTTTGACGGCTGCATCTCCCTACAGGTGTCACGAATCCACACAGATAGATCCATTCACTTTCCAGGATCTTGGGTAGGTACAGTCCTGGGTAAGCAGAGCATCAGGTGAGCACAACCCAGGGAAACACAGCCCCAGGTGAGTGCAGCCACAGGTGGGCAGAGCCCAGGTGAGTGGAGTCCCAGATGAGCACAGGCCCATGTCAGCACAGCCCAGGTGAATGCAGCCCTAGATGGGCACAACAGCAGGTGAGCAGAGCCCAGGTGAGCACAGCCCCAGGTGAGCACAGGCGCAGTTAAGTACAGATAGCAGCGTCTAAAATGTTGGAATCTGAGGCTGCATTTTTCATGGGTATGGAAAAACCACATGAAATCAACAAACTTACTTTTCCAAAGTAAACTCAGCTGTAAGCAGGGTGATTTCTAAACTGTTTATGGATGAACAAATGGCTGTGGGGTGGCCCGTCATTAAACAGATGCCCACAGGTTAGATAAAATGGGCTGAATGGCCTTCTCCTGTTCCTCACTTTCTCACTTTGTGTGCCAAAGCCTTGTTACAAAAGTCAAAACCCAAACGACTGGTCAGGGTGCTCTGTTTGTAGCTGAGTGCCGTCTCCCAGAGTGTTGAAGTGGCAGGAATTATGATTAGGTTTTAAGCTCTATTTTTGCCTTATTTACACCGGGGACCAACCATACACTCACTGGCAGTAAACACATAGCCACAGAGTGTCATTTTGATGACTTGGATGCACTTCAGTGCATTGGATGTTAATCTCTGAATTGCAAGTGAGTATATATTGTTTTAAAGTATTTCAGAATATGTTTATACCAGAAGGAAGGATATGGGCATTGACAGAGACATTAATGGTATAATTGATATCTCTCCTGTGTGGTTGCTAAGAATCAGTCTTTTGCTACTGGATTGACCCTGGAGCAGGGGAACCAATTGCCTGCCACCTTTAAATCTGATCAAGTTAAATTCAGCTCAAGTCACCCCAATCTAGCCATGCGCCAGCACCACACACAAGGTTTAGTTTGCTCCCGACTCTCCACGTAGTTAAAGGAAAAGGAATAAAAGTGCAGCAAAAGATTTAGCGAGCAAGTGACCTCCTTGATTAACTAACCCAGTGAGAGAGGTTTTGGTAAATGGAACCAAGCTCATGTGTGATATCCTCTGTGCTTCGCTCAGCATTGGAACAACACCTCCTCGAGGGAAGCAGGCAGAAGGGTGAGCATGAGCTTAGTGATGGGTGACCTCTTAGATGTAACATTGGGAGAGAATTGTCCGCCAGACCTTCTAACATTGCAGCAGAATAGTCTTTGGCTATCACTGGGATTCCCTTTCTAATGGTTCCTTGACTTGAGATTCAGAGGCATTTAGCAGTCACCGAAAGACTTTGAAAAACATTGGCTGACCCAGCTGCCTCTCACTAATCAGTACAGAGTGTTCTTTTTGTGGGAATTTCTTGTGGAAAAATGACGTGGAACATGGGTGTAACCAATTAATAATTGGAGGGATGCAATAGTAGGGACAACTTATTCCATTTTGTTTTGGCAAAAGTTATATTGTCATGGTGATGTGCTTTGTGTACAAGTGGTATTAATCTTTAATTTCATTGGCTGATCAAACATACATTGAATTGCTTAAAAATGACTTTTATAAAAGCAAGCAAAATTGTCTTAAGATGGCTGCCAAAAGCCACCTGACGCCTGGTATTACCTGTTAACCAGTTTTCTGGAAGATTCCAAGGTGGAATACAATTAAGACATGCCCAGACACCCTATGGAATTTCACACCTGCTGATATCAAGAACTACTTCAAAAGGATTTGTTGAAAATTGTCCTGGACCCGACATTTGCCTCACATTTCTGTAAGGCTACCTCTCATGCAGAGACAGAAAGTCTACAGGTCAGTAGCTATATGGAAAGATGTTTTTCCTATCTCAACAAGATGGATAATGAGTCAGCTACTGGCTGTGACATTATCGCCCATGGGACAATAGCCACAATTGGTTCAGACATTAGCTAAGCAAATACCTTCTGGAATCATTATGGGCAGAGAGAAAGGCCATGTGGCTAAAATAACCACTTAAAAAATCTCTTTTAACACAGCACACAAACTGCTAAAGCAGTAATCTGGAAAAGCTGCCAGTGAAGCAGAAACAAGCTCCCTTCTCTTCTCTCCTAAGTTCAGAACCCTATCTCTAAGCAGTTTAAAATCCAGCACAGAGATAGAGGATTTCCATCGAAAGAAACCTCAAGCGCAAACAATCATCGACTTCTGGAAAAGACAGGTTACGTTTTGAAAAGAAATTGTCTCCGGCAATTACAGTTTCACGTGGGCTTCAACGCCCAGAATTTCAAGACCACAATGGAGGAAAATCTGCCACAGTCATGGACAACAGCAAAGGACTCATAAACAATGAACTCTCTTTTTTCCTTTTTGCATTGAACTTTAATTTGCTAAGAAAGTAACTATCTACTGCATAACTTGTAATTTTGTGTGTGTCTGTCTGTGTTTGTGTGTGTGTCTGTGTGTGTGTGTGTGTGTGTGTGTGTGTGTGTCTGTGTTTGTGTATGTGTATGTGTGTGTGTGTGTGTGTCTGTGTGTGTGTGTGTGTGTCTGTGTTTGTGTATGTGTCTGTCTGTGTGTATGTGTGTGTCTGTGTGTCTGTGTGTCTGTCTGTGTTTGTGTATGTGTCTGTGTGTGTGTGTGTGTGTGTGTGTGTGTGTGTGTGTGCGCCTGTGTGTCTGTGTGTGTGTGTGTGTCTATCTGTGTGTGTGCTTTAAGATTGGATGTGGATTTGCCTACTTAAATATTTTTATATCTTTACCTGGATGAATTTTTAACACAATAAAAACTAACCCCTTCTGTCTTAGACTCAAGAAAGCTTGCCAGATTAATTTATTTGCAATAAGTACCTGAATTTTTACGCACTGACATTAAGTAAGTACCTTCATCTTCGCTAAATTCACAACAAGACCCTGTTATGGTCAAACCTCAAGTGGTAAACTAGGAGAATCATTTTTTTTAACCCCTCCTCATGTGGTCCTAATAATGTCCCCACTTTGTCTCCCCCCACACCACCACAAACTCTTAAACTGATCCTGATGTCATCTCTATCTATGTGAGGCCACAACTTTGGGATATTGAATTTATTTGTAATGAAAGGGTATTTTTTCATCACTGAATCAAGGGCTCTGGACGTCAGTCAGGATATAGGGTTTTACTCCAGCTGAAATTAAATTGTATCCGACTCTGACTTCAGGGGCCACTCGTGGAATAAAACAGCGGAGAATTAGATCATTCAGCCTCATGCCTGTGCAGCCTCTGTAAGAGGTCTATTCAATTAATCCCTCTCTTTCCCCATAACCATGCAATGTTTTCTTTTTCAAGTATTTATTCACTTCCTTTTTGAAAGTTATTGGATCTGCAGACAGTGCATTCCAGATCACACCAACTCACTGTGTTGTGATTGAATCCATGGCTTTGAAACTTGTATTTTTTGAGACTAACCCTAATTGAACAAGAAACTGAAAAGGGAAACTGAGAAAGGAAACTGACCCACCCAGTTTCTAAGGAAACTAGAACTGAAACTGAGATTGGAAACCAAAACTTCCGGAGGGAGAGAAACTGGGTGAAACCAGATAAAAGGACTCAAAACCATTCGAGCTCAGTGGATGATCCCAGCGGTACAGTACAGGCAGGCTAAAGATGGACGCTAGATCCAGAATCTGAGAATTGGCAAATATGCAGTTGCTGCTGCTGTTTCTGTTACATGAAGGAAACGCCGGGAATCTACACCATCCAGACCGAGTTGAGGAGGTTATGCAAATGTGTGCCATTTTTGGTGAAGACTGTGCCCGTGGAACTCAGGTTGGTTGTGTACTGCTTTCAACTGCAAGTCAGGCTAAATCCTCGAAGATGAGGATCTGAAATTTTTCATGAGAAAGACAGATCTTTGAAGGACTTGTGAAATGAAATGTGACTCTTCTCCTACCCAACATGGAAAACAAAAAGGTCCACCAAATATTTAATTGTGCAAACAGCCCTCCTTTAAGAACCAGGGGTCAACTTTTACAGCGAACCCACAGGGAGAGGCCACAGTATTGACAAGTACACAATCCAAACTGACACTCCGAGTGTCTGTACTGAGGGAGTGCTACACTGTCAGAGGTGTCATCTTTCAGGTGAGACATTAAAGCATGGCTCTGTCTAGCTCCACAGGTGAATGTAAAGATTCTCATGCCACTAGTCCCTAGTGTCCTGACCAATATTTATCCCTCAATTAACATCACAAAAAATATAATCTGAAGATAGCCTTGTTGCTGTTTGTGGGAGCTTGCTGTGCACAAATGGGCTGCCGTGTTCCCCACATTGCAACAGTGACTACGCGTCAAAAAGTACTCCAATGGCTGTAAAGTGCTTTGTGACATCTTGCAGGCACTATATAAATGATGTTCTTTCTTTTTGTCTTCTTGTCTCCTCTCTCCCTCCCTCTGCAGCCTCTTACATTAAGATACATAGCACAAGATTAGCTGAAGATAAGAACACCCATAGGGAATTCAATGAACTGTGATCCTGCCACAGTATTTGCTCTTATAAGGAAACCCTCTATTGGCTAAAACTTAGGCTTATGAAGCATCATGAAATATTGCGCCCGCATCAACTACATTTTAATACATCGATTTACAAAGGCTCCTGAAATGAGACAGATGGGCAGATGAGGGGGCGGGGAAGCATTGTCGAATCATTGGGATGATTTAGAACATGGAGACACTAATGTACTTTTTATTAGCGGTAAGTACCACAACGTGGGCCCATCTTAAAACAGACTGGCCTTTAATGGGATGAGCAGTTGTAAAGGCATTGTACAAAAACCAAAGCAAAAGAAAACAGTTCCATAAGATCCTGGCCACTCGTAAGCCTGTGCGAACATTTCTGTAAGACTCTATATTGACTACAGAATGAAAGATGCTCTCTTATTTGCTGAATAAACTCAAGGGAATTCCTTGATTAGTCACAGATCTTAAACAGACCAGGTCAGCAAGGAGATGGTTGACTTAATGTACTGTTTAAAATGCCTTGGTCTAATTTGGAATGGCTGCTGTCCTGGAATAAGAGGGATGCCATGCTAATGTCCTATTTAGCCTCGCAGTAATCACCTTTTCAAACCTTGGGGTTCTCAGCTAGAATTTAGTCAGCCTCATGTAGGGCATCAGGCACTTGCCACTGACCGGACTATCTGTGCCCACTTACAGGACAGTTCCTCTCCCACTAAGCACTAAATACCCATCAGAGAATCTCCCATTCCCTGAGCTGGTGATACTTTCCAAAGGCCTCAGTCTTGCAATTTAAGGATCTACCATCGAACTGAGTTCCTGTTCCTCTCAAATTTAGATGAAGGTTTGCGATGTGACAGCAACAGGACTATCTTATAGACTCAGGTTCCCCATGTCAATATGCAAGGGAAACATTGGGCTGTAAAATCCCAGTGAATTTGTTGCGCTCCCACATCACCAATAGGACTCACTGCAAACTGAACAACCACCTGCCTGAGCTGTGTTTCTGTGATGCTTTCACTGTTTACATATGACTGATGATGTACTGGAGAGACCATGGAAAACAATACATTTCAGACATTTTGATCCATGGTTATCATCAAACATGAATAGCTTTGATTAAGTCTGCCTGTCACTTTGCTTTATCTCCCATTGAATTTGCTTCCCCCTCTGTAATTTTTTGATTTTCAACTTTCTCAGTTCTTTGATATTTTTTCTTTCTTTGTCTCCAACTGATTTCCTCAGCTGGTGGAAGACTAAGGTCCCTAAGAGCCCTGAGACTGACTGACCCTAGGGGACAGGTACAAGTGATAGCTAAACAGGTTAATGGTATTGCAAGGAGGCTGGAATATTAAGGGGTGGGATTTATGCTACAGTTATACTACATCACAAGCTCTGGTTAGACCACATTTCAAGGGCTGTGTTCAGTTCTGGACATCACACTTCAGGAAGGATATATTGACCTTGGAGAAATTTACCAGGAAGAGGCTGGGGTTAAAAGGGTTAAATTGTGAGAACAGGTTGCGCAGACTAGGCTTGTATTTGCTTGGGTGTAGGAGATTAAGAGGTGATCCCACTTGTGCGTTTAAGATGATTAATGGATTTGAGAGGGTGGAAGAGAGAAATGATTTCATCTGATGGGAGAGAACTGATCAAGGGGGCAGAATCTTAAAATTAGAGTTGGATCATTCAGGATTGATTTCCGCACTTGTTCATTCAAAAGGATAGTAGAAACCTGGAACTCTCACACCCCCCCCCAACCCCACAAAAATCTATTGAAGCTGGGGGTGAATTGAAAATTTCAAAAGTAAGAATGATGGATTTTTGTTATGTGAGGAGAATGAGGACTATGGAACCTAAGTGTGTAGGTGCAGTTAAGTTACAGATCAGCCATGATTTAATTGAATGGTGGAGTAGACTTGAGGGACTAAATTGTCTCCTCCTGTTATGTGTCCTATTTTCCTATATCTCTGTTAAAATACCAGCCAAAAGGATTTGATATGAATGTGTTAAGATCTGCACAATAATGTCACTCTGCATGGTGCTTTTTGTAATCTCTTCCTGAAAAATAGGCACGATTTTATTCCATTCATGTATCGTACATTCATTTAAACTGTCATTTGATTTAAGAATGATTCATGTCTATAGAAGGATGAGGCAATAATAAACAGCTAAATAATTTTATCAACTTGATTTGAATCCATTTTCTTTTAAAATGGGCTTGGTCATCATTTGGTCTGTTTTGCACTCCCTGCACTGTGAATGAACACTGGGACGTGTTAGCCTGAATCTTTTAAACAGAAGACTTAAAATTGGAAAATGCTGGAATTACTCTGTAGGTCAGGCAGCATCTACGCAGACAGAAAGAGAGTAAGCATTTCAAGTGGATGACCTTGGAGCAGAGTAAATATTTTATTGCTGCTGGGATGCCTCTGGAGGAGGGGAGCAAGGTCAGGTGCTCTGAAAATAGAACAAGCGGATGGCATGCTTGTCTTACGATGCTGGAATTTTCAAAGGGAGGTGCGGGTGGCAGGTGGGGGATAGCCAGCAACCCACTCACCTCCAATTAACTTGCCATTAAGCTCATCGAAGAGCTAGCTAACAGGCAGAGAGTGACAGAACCAAATTTTCAAAGTTAAAGATGGGAGGAGTGAATGGTCTTGGGCACGATAGCACAAGGTTGTTGAGAGTGGGGAGCCCTGACTGACTGTTGTTGCTGATGGAAAATCATATATAAAGCCGTGTATAAATAGTCAAACTGAGGTGCACATGCAGTGGACAGCAGCTTGGGTAGTGGAGGAGCGAGCGTTCAGGCCTGTTTGTATTGTGATGTTGTTGGCCCTCTGCTCTCCTGCCTGCTCCATTCCCCCAGTCGTGGCCATCATTTTGCCTTTTAAAGTCGGCCACCAGAACTAGTTCCCGCCTCCTACCCGCACTTGCCACCCCTAATTCAGCGCTGAACTGGCCTCCGGGCCAATTAGGGCCTTTTTCTTTGAAAAAGCGATTGCCGCTGACAAAGCACAGGGTCAGGACTTGGGAATGTCCCCGACCTTGGGTTCCAGCCCCAGACTGAAAATTCAGGCCGACATTCCAGGTCAGTGACCTTTTCACCGACGCTGCTGAAGTTGCTGATCTTTTCCCAACGGTTTCTGTTTTCATTTCAGATTTCCAACACCTGAAGTATTTTACTTTTGTATTAGCTTTTAGGTTGGAATAACTAATAACCCAATAATTACAGGAAACGGTAGCATAATAGTAATGCTAATGCTTGGGGACCCAGTTCAAATCCCACCATGACAGCTGGGGGAGTTTAAATGCAATTAATTAATAAATCTAGTATAAAAATTTAGTCTCAGTAATGATGACTATGAAACTACTGGGGTGTCCTAAAAACCCATCCCGTTTATGGATGTCCTTTGGGAAAGGAAGTCTGAAATCCATTCCTGATCTGGTCAACAAGTGGCTCCAGGCAAAGAGCAGTGTGGTTGACCCTTAAATGCCCTCTGGAATGGTCAATCAGTGTATCAAACTGCTACAGAAAAGTCAAGAAAAAATAAAACTGGACCTTGGCACTGATGCTGGACATTACAAACTCTGCCTTCATTTCTAATGCTCTGACCCTAGAGGTAAAATAAATCTAAACCAAAACTCCAGACTGTTTGGCTGAAATGTTTATTCTGAAAATTGCTGATTGATGCCCTTCCACCAGTCATTTAACTTGGGTTGGCTGCTCATTAATAATTAGTGCACATTTGTACACAAGGCAATGTGGGTCAGCTCTGTGTCTGACAAACTCCCACTAGATGTCATTGCAGTGCTTCACAAGTACAGGTACCACTCACAATGTCCCAAAGTGCTGTCCCCTTATTCCGCAAAAGTTCTTACACTATTGGCACACATTACAAAGTGAGTTATGCATTAAAGCTGAAGATTATGACCCATTTTTTGTTTAGGTTTGTAAAATTGTAAATATCCATCTTTATGTTATTAGGTTTCCGCTCAGTGTGTGGTTTTGTGGATCAGATCATTAGATTAGCATTCAATGAATATTTGATATTTCCCTCAAACTCTATTAAACCGACTGGCAGGTGTTTATCACTTAAAAGCTAGTGGATGGGTGCAAAAAATGATTTAAAAGTCTAATGAAATGTTGCGCTTTGTCTCAAGAGGACCAGGATTCAAAATGGTAGAGGTCATGTCGCAGTTATATAAAGCTCTAGGAAGACCCCATTTCAAGTACCTTTTCAGTCCTGGGCATCCTACACTTCACAATGAATATCCAGCCTCTGAAGAAGGCACATCACAGATTCACCAGAAAGATCCTGGGGCTATAAGGGTTAAATTTTGAGGAGAGGTTGTCTAGACTAGGCTTGCATTCCCTTGAAGATTAAGAGATGATCGAATTCAGATGTTTATAGTGGTTAAAAGATTTGATAGGATAGTTAGAGAGAGAGAGAGAGAGAGAGAAGTTATTTCCTCAGGTGGGGGGATTTAGGGATGATATCAGGAAACACTCGTTCACACAGGGGGTTGTGGAAATCTGGAACTCTCTTGCTTAAAAAAGCTTTTGAGGATAGGGATCTGTTGAACATTTCAAAAGTGTGATTGACAGATCTTTTGTTCAACAAGGGCATTAAAAGATATGGAACCAAGGAGGGTAAATGGAGTTAAGATGCAGATCAACCAGGATCTAATTGAATGGTGAAACAAAGCTTGAGAGGCTGAATGGCCTCCTCCTGTTCCAATGTAACTGATTGATAAAAAATCTTTAATCTAATTCATGAATTGATCGATTGACAGCTTGTTGCTGTGGAAATGTCTGTACCTGGGGTGATGGGGGCCTGTGCTGTCTCTCCACTACCTGCATCGTGGGTTCCTCAGCTCACTTGGGTTCAGTGGGTGGAGAAATGGCCGAGGTTGGTGTTGGGAAGAGGCTGAGTTTAAGGATGTTTGGTTTCTTGGGATAATGGGGCGATGTTGTCATTTTGTGCTGCTTCTGTAATTGGGACCAGGGAACAGCAATATTAAACAGGCCGGCTCAGCACGTTTGCACTGCAGAGTCTGTTACTCTGATAATGTGGCTGTGTGATTCAGCGGTGGGGAAATAAAACAAACCAAATTTAGTGATGGAAACAAGGAGAGCTGCAGCATGACCATCGGTCCCTAACAAATTAAACTACAGAGGCACCAAATGTAAGAGTCTCTGTCAAGAAAGAATCACAGGGGAGGCAAGCAAACCATATCTCAATTGGGATCAGTACATTGCCAGTATTAGTATTGTCGATTTAGCATGTACTTTGAGGAATCTATTTGAATGTTGTTGAAGACAGACATGTTGCCTAAGCTTTATCCTTAAGTTCATCAGGGCAAATGCAAGATTGCCAAATTTCAAACCATCATAAAAAATTTATACTACTGATGATTGGCAAGTTAGCTCTGAATGGCCAAGGTGTTGCCATGGAAAAAGTAACAGGTAATTCAAAAAAGGTGCAAGGTATGAACATATTCTTTTTGTTTGGAGAGAATGGATCCCTGTGTATGAATGTATGTTATCTCTAACAAACATACATGAGTCAAGTGGCGAGCTTGATTGATTATCTTACATTGGTTGTTAGTGTAACAATTAGTGTACTCAGGATTGTTCAGCAAGTGCTACCCAATCGCAGAATCACACCTAACAGTAGATATTTGGTTTTGGGTTTTGCAAGCCTGAGCTAGTTGAGTACAGTACTCTGCCTATTGCGAATAACTGAAGGAGCATGCATCAAAAGCAGAAAATGTTGGAAAAACTCAGCAGGTCTGGCAGCATCTGTGGAGGGAGAAACAGAGGTAACACTTTGAGTCTGTTATGACTCTTCTTTGGAGGGAAGTGGAAAGCAACGAAGGCAAACATGGCGAAAGGGACAAACGGAAATCCTGTCAGAGCGAAGAAGGGAACTTCTTCAAGGTCGGCATTCCTGGAAGAGAAATGCAGTGAATTAAACACTAAAATAAAAGCAAAATGCTGCTAAGGAACATGCAGTTTGATTTGAACAGCCAATTGTTGGGATGTATGGCCTACATGGCATTGCATCAGTGCTAAAATTTATACATAGCATTTGAGTGCACTCCACAGTTTGAGTTGCATGGTGAAAATACTTGAAGCTTTCACTACAAACAAGGAACTGTGACAAACAGCGTGTCGATGATATCCTAGGATGAGCCCCATGCATCATATCACTTCAGTCTGAATCATGTGCAAGAAAGATGAAGGTGTGCTGAGCTGACGGTGTCCTCAAACAAGAGACAATGCGGTCTGTCTCAGTCATGGGGATCTGATGAAGAATAACAAACATTAAATGAATGCGTTTGAAGTCATCGCTATCTCTTGCGATTCAAACTTTGTTTATATTTTACATCTGCAATTTACGAAAAGTGAAACATTCAGTTTCTTGTACCACACTCTGAGATACCCATCATTCTCCTAGCCAAAAAACCTTTTGAAATTAAATTCCAGGCAAATTGAAGAACAATACTCCCAAATGAGCAGGGCTAAAGTAAAAAAACTTGGAATTATTCAATAGTTTGAAGTAAGCAATGTAAATACTATCACAAATAGGAATGCGGTGCTAAATAAATCTTAATTATGAGATACTCTGAAAGAAGTGATTTTGAATTTGGAGCAGATTAAATTATGAATTGAGAATTCCTTTGGTTACCCTATGTAATGACATCATGAGTGCATTTGTGATGATTTAGCTCAGTTCAATCTTTCTAACAACTTCTCGAAAAAAAAACATTTACAGATTTTGTTAAAAATACAGAAGTAAAAAAATACCTTTGCAAACACATTTAGTCACAGCAGCCAAAGAAATTCATCAGTATAAGAGGAATAATTTCATTGCAGCACATCTTGATCGCTTAGTGGTGGAAATTTGAACTTACACAGTCGACCTTGATGACCCACCTCACGTTTGCGGAATAACTTGAGATCTTCAGAGGAAGGAAATTAATGTGAGCTGTGGCTCAGTCAGTCGTCTCTGAGACAAAAGTTGTAGATTCACTCGAAGACTTCAGCACAAAATGTAGACTGACACTGTGGTGCAGTACTGAGGGAGTGCTGCTGGAGGTGGCATCTTTTCGATGAGACAGTAAATCAAGGCCCCTCTGCTTTCCCAGGTGGATGTAGAAAGAGCAGAGGAATTCTTCCTTGTCCTGCTTCATGAATACCTCTCAATAAACATCATTTTAAAAAAATACACATGATCTGATCATTTATCTCACTGTTGTATATGTGAGCTACTGTGTAGACTGTGTCATTCCTGACATTACTGTAGTGACTATATTTCAAAAGTACTTAATGGGCTCTACTGCACTTTGGGACATCCTGTGGTCATGAAAGGCGCTACAGAAATACAAGCCTGTCTATCAGTCCGTCCATCCACCCATCTCAAATAGCCTTTAGTGAGTGATACTGGGGTGAGTATGTAGCACGCTCGATCCCTTCATGAAGTCAGCTTGGCAGAAGGTTGACTTCAATGTACTTTACTGAAAGCACCAGAAACAATAACAGCTTGTGCCGAGCCAAACACAGGGAATACCTTGGGAACATGTATTTCATTGAGGAGTTAACTTAAACAGCTTGAGGCTGACCTTGTGATCAGGACTGGCAGGGTTCCCAAATCTATGGATCTAAGAATGGCCTGTGGACACAACAACAACAACAACTTGCATTTATATTGCTGTTTTAATATATAGAAAGCATACCAAGGCATTGGACAAGTGGGTGGGGTCTGGGGAATACATGGACTGAAGGAATGCACAGTGAGCCAAGGTGAGAGGGTTAGCAGCGGGTAGCCTAAAGCTAGGTTGAGAAGATGGGTTTTGCAGTGTTTTTTACAGGTGGGGACAGGGGTTTGGGGAGGAAGTTTAAGCAGCAATACCATGGTGTCTGAGGCTGGACTATCATTTGTGAAGTGAAGGGAAAGCCAATGCATGTGAAGTTCGAATTGGAGGTCTGGAGGACACGGGGAGGCTGGAAGAAGTTGGAGAGAGAAAGACTGAAGCGACACTGTGGAGGGGTTTGAAGATAGGGATGCTGATATTAAAGTTTAGTGTCCTGGTGAACCGGGAGTCAAGATGGGTCAGTAAAGACTGAGATCAAAGTGAACAAGACTTCGTACAGGACAGGATAGTGAGTTTCAAACAGGTTGGAGATTCTGGAAGGTGCAGGATAGAAGAGACGAGGAGAATGATGCTGAATCAACTCCAAGGTACAAGCATTTAGGGAGGGAATTCCAGAGCTTAGGCCCCAGTCAACTGAAGGCATGGCTGTCAATGGTGGAACAATGAAAATCAGGAATGCACCAAAGGCCACAATTAGATGAATGCAGTGATCGCAAAGGTTTGTAGGGCTGGAGGGGGTTACAGATATCTGGAAGGACAAAGCCATGGATGGATTGGAACTCAAGGATGAGAATTTTAAAATCGTGGTGATGCTGGACCGAGAGCCAATAGAGGAATTGGGAACAAAAACCAAACACACACCTGTTGGTTGTGTCATTCATGAGGAGTCTGACCATTGTAAGGGGAACATATTGAGATGTGGAAGTGGGAAAGACTGAGATGGGTTTGCAGACCATTCATTGGGAGGAAGTGGGGTTACTGTTCACACATCAGCAAAGTTCCTGCTATTACAAAAACATAACTGGCTGAAACCTGTCTCAATGTGTGGACAAGCAGCCGCTGTAGGTGATGCTGATTGTGGTTGATGTAAGCTGAATAAATACCTAACGAGAGCACAGAATAATGCATTAAATCACTTCCTGTTCACTCCCATTACATAGAACTCCAGGTACCAACCCAACACTTAAATATATGATAGTAATCTGTGTTTTACATATTGCCCATTTACTTTTGATTTCCTTGCTCAGCACACTAAACATTGTCAGCCCAGCACATATCTTTCGCACATCAGCAAATTCCTCCAAAGAAAAATATCACTTTTGTGTAATAGGGTGTTTTAATATCAATTCAGATACAGCATAAGGGATTAAATGGACTGAGGTGCAAGTACAACAAATAGATAATTTTTGTGTTCTCAATTATTTACACAATGATCCTCACCCTGATCGAGGCATACTTTATGTAAAATAGATGTTTATTAATCAGAATACATTTCCAATTCATGCTGCAACATTGCAGTATCAAAGACCTGATTATACATCAGCCTCATAGATCATTACTTGCATCAAGATGAAATGCAAATTAAAATGTTGGCAGTGTCTCAGTGGGTAGCACTCTTGCCTCTGAATCAGAAGATTGTGGGTTTAAAGCCACCCACTGCAGAGATCTGAGCACAAAATCTAGGCTGACACTCCCAGTGGAGTACTGAGGGACTGCTGCACTGTTGGAGGTTCCGTCTTCTGGATGAGACATTAAAGTGAGGCCCCAACTCAGTTGGACATAAAAGACCCCCCTGTGCTATTTGAAGTGGTGCAGGCGAGTTCTCATTCGTGTGCTGATCAATATTTATCCCTCAACCAGCTTTATTCAAAACATAATATCTGGTCATTGCTTTTTGGGGGAGCTTTCTGAGTGTTCATTGGCTATAAAGTGCTTTGGGATGTACTGAGGTTGTGAAAGGCTCTATATAAATACAAGTCTTTTTTTTTCTTTTAAAAGGAAGTAACAGTGTTCTTGTTATGGCTGTAATTGACAGTTCACCAATTTATTAAAAGGATTCCAGTGATGTAGCGGGTTAAATCACTGCCATAACTGAGTCCTGAATCTTAATCCAGGCCGGATAACACCCTCTCTAAGGACTGAAATATCCTATTATTGAAATGAGGTCAGGAAGTACCAATGTGCAGAAATCTCTCTTGGGATCTGAGCTCACTGCACAAAAACTGTCCTCAAATCCAGCTCAACTGGTGCTTATTAGCAATCCCGCTTGGAGACCAACTATGAACCGTGAGGAAGTTTGTGGGGATATGGAAGTGCTGAGCCGTCCTCTGACTCTCACAGGGCTGGGCACTGTGCCAGAGTAATGGAGTGGGGGAGCCCCGCAAGGCACCTGATTTGAAATACACCTGAATTGGGAAATGCTTTCATTGTGTTACAAACAGTTCTGGGCAAGGTCCCCAATTTGTTATGATCTCAGGTGAGGAGGAATGAGCTGGCTCCCCTCTTTGTTCAACTCCCTCGGTTGCTCACAACAAGGTTAGTTTAAAAATCATTTCCCCGTGGATACCTTTTCCCAGTCCAAATGTATTTACTTATCAAAAGGAACCAATTTAACTAGGCTTTCATGAGTCAAAGAAAGGGTGCGTTTGTTAGTTACTAAGACCTGAGGAAAAATAATAAAGAGGCAACACGTGCATGCACACTGTGATCAGAAATAAGAAGCTAAAAACCTGAATAAAAGTTAAAAAAATATACAAGTCAGTTCTTGGCTTGTCTGTGAGGTGTAGGTGGTGGTGCGCTGCGGCTGTTAAGTTGAGTGATTTCAGTTGAGCTAACTTTGGCAGATGCGCAGTCTGTTGGAGACGCCTGTTGGGTTGTTCCAGGGGAGGAATTCTGATTCTGCAGGGTGCTTAGAGAGGCTGTCCTGTTTCCTTTTTGCATCTGGTTTCTGCTAAAACCTTGCCTCAAGCAAGAGAGAGAGAGCGAGAGAGAGAGAAGATCACCTGCTTCTGCAGGGGCTGATTGGTTTTTCTTCTTGTTGCTGTCACTTGCACACTGGTCTGCAGCCAGGTTTTAGGCCCATTTTCCATGTGTATTCCTGGGAGGGGAAATAGTCATGTCTTGCACCCAGAGTCTGTCTTTCTTTCACCTCAGACCATTTTACATATCCCGAGATATAAATCAACGGGAGATGGACTTTTGGATGACTGTTGAGATGTAGGAATCAGTCTCCACTGTCTCACCAAACACAGGAGATTAAAAGTCCAGTCTTTTGCATTTTCTATACCTGCCTTTCAAGTGTCTCTGATTGAAGTAGGTCTTGACACCTCCTCAGGTGCAACATTCCATGTTCTCTCAGGACAAGTCTGTCATTATAATCCATGTAGGAGCTTTCCAGAAAGTGGTCACTTTGTGTTATCAGCCATCTTTTAATCAGTCTTTACTTGTACTTTTAAAACAAAAAGCGTTCAACATGCTCGTATATAATCGATAGCTACAGTCCGCTGTCGTGACAACTGGTAACAGAGGGGAAAAAATACTCTTCCTTCCAGCACTAAACTCCTCACCTTGACAGGAGCACATATCAAATAAACCCTCAGTGTAACTGCAAGAAAAGTGCACCAGTGTGATATGGTGATCTGAAAAGTGCAACAGCTTGAAATTGTTTCAAGGAAAATGCATTCTTTTTGCTGGTTAAAAGGCAGATTGTTCTCTACTACTGATTGACAGCATTCAACATCCCAGGTGAACCGATGTCTCTCTCTACCTGCTCAAAAACAAAACTCAGAGGATGCTGGAAATCTGAAATGAAAATGCAGAAAATTGCTGGAAATATTCAGCAGGTCAGGCAGCATCTGTGGAGTGAGGAGCAGAGTTAATGGTCAGAATCTTATGGGCCAGAAGTTTCCCCTCATCAGGCCAGCTCAGCAGGGGTGGACAGGAAGCTGAACGATCGGCTCCGCACCGCGATTTCACACGGGGCAGGTCAATTCAGGCCTGCTCTGCGTGGATCGCGAGCGGCAGCGATCAGAGCTACCCATGCGGGCGGGGGGAGGAGTGAGAATGGGCCTGGCGCGCAGTTCACGCATGTGTGCTGAAGAGCGCTTCAATCTCCCTGAGGCATGGAGCTAACAAAATTTACGAAGACAGAGAATATTTAATTAAACACGTCCCCTCGTGACTCTGTCACATGAGCTGGGACACACATGAGCTGGGACATGTTTTTAATTCAAAAATAAAGTTTCTATTTAATGTTTATTTTGCTTTAGGAAACCTCGTCCTGCTCGTGGATGAGGTTTCCTAAAAAAATGTAAAGGCCCTGACCCTACGCTTGCCAGCAATGCCCTCATTGGCACGATCTTATGGAAGGCGGCCTCCTCATTGGTCACCTCCTTGACCACTGTCCAATTAAAGGACTGCGAATGGGTTCCTGAGGCTAACAGCCCAATCAGGGGAACTGCGACCTTGGAAAGCGGCAGCTCCATTGATCAGGGACAGTCAGCGTGGTTTTGTTAGGGGAAGATCGTGTCTTACTAACTTAATAGAATTTTTTGAGGGAGTGACAAGGAGGATTGATGAGGGTAGTGCAGTGGATGTTGTCTACATGGATTTCACTAACGTACTTGACAAGGTCCCACGTGGCAGACTGGTCAGGAAAGTGAAATATTATGGGACACAGGGGAAGGTGGCAGGTTGGATCCAAAATTGGCCCAGCGGCAGCTCCATTGGCAGAAGTGGGTGCTCCCGTTGCAGGATGGGGATTGTGAGGGTGTCTCCCTCCTGAAGCGCCCCTTAAAGAGATATTTACTTTTATATAAGAAGCAGTGGCCGCATCTGCCCGCACCCCCACCCCCCACCACCACCACCCCCACCCCACCGTGGAAACCCTTTCTAGGATGGTCGATAGTCACTGCTGATGGCTGCACTTCCTATGGAGGTGTGTGGGGGGGAGAGGGGTGCAGTGGGTGGCGCATGGCTCCTCCCCCAGTCGGTTGCCAGCAAAGCTGCTCCCAGGCACGAGCCTCGGCTGGTGGGTGGGGGTGGGGGGGCAGGGCGGGTGGTGGGGAGGGGGTTGGGAGGTGACATGCACCATCTTAAAGATCCCGGCAGCATCCCCAATCTACCCACAAAGGGGCAATTATTCAAATTGGCTGTCTGCTGCTTTTGGGCGTGTAGCCATTTCCAGTGATGACCCGCCCCTGGCAAGATCGTCTGGAGGTGGGAACCCGTTGTCCTGCTGACCTGACGCTCTCGTTGCCAACATTTCTCCCGGTCCCACCTTCAAGTCTACCCCAGCGAGAATGGGAAGATTCCACCCAAAAATTTCAAGTCCAATGACCTCTTGAGATGAGGCGGGTTTAGATCAGTCACATCCACTGGGTGTGAGCCAATCCAATGATACGTGATTTAACATTAATTCAGGACAACATTAACATTAATTTGCAGTAAATGAAGTAATGGCCAGCTAGTTCTGTTTCTCCTGATGATGGTTGAGGGAGGGGTTTTGGCCAGGACACCAGGAGAGCTCTCTGCCGTTCTCTGCTTTCGGTTCACCAAAAACCATGGTTTAACATCCCATCTGAAAGGCAGCAACTCTGATAATAAAGGGAATCCAGCAGCTAGAGGAGTGTGCGAGCGGAGGACCCCAATCCAGGCAGTCAGCAGCATCTCACGGAGAGTGTGAGAGGGGTCTCTGAATCAGATAGTCAGCAGCACTCAGCACCTAACGTCACAGGAGAAACATAATTTATTGGTTGGTGTGAAACTGCTGTTGGGGAGTGTCAAAAAGTAGTTGAGAATTAGAAAAACACATTCTTTTTAAAAGAAGAGGCTCCTTACATTTAAGTAAGAAACACAAGCAATAGGGAAATAAAGTTAAATTGAGGCCAAGTAAAATAAAGTTGCATAAGTAAACCACGATAAAATAAAAATTAAAGCAAGGGAAGTAAACTGACACAATGGCAGATCAGCTTGGTCGAGTGGAATGTGTATCTTGTAATATGTGGGAAGTCATGGACGCTACCGGTGTCCTAGGCAACCACACGTGCAGGAAGTGTCGCCAGCTGCAGAACCTTAAGCTCGGGGTTCTGGAGCTCGAGCGGCAGCAGGGGTCACTGTGGTGCATCTGTGAGGCTGAGAGCTACATAGACGGTATCTTCAGAGAGATGGGCATATCGCAACTTAGGAGCCTGGAGACAGAAAGGGAATGGTGACCGCCAGGCAATCCAAGAAAATTAGGCAGGTAGTCAGGAGTCCCGTGGGGCCCTTCCCACCAATCATTTTGGATACCGATGAGGGTATTGGTTCTGTGCAGGCAGAGCCAAGTTTGTGGTACCACAGGCAGCTCTGCTGTACAGGAGAGGAGAAAGAAGAGGGGAAGAGCGGTAGTAATAGGGGATTCGTTAGTTAGTGGAATAGACAGGTGTTTCTGTCGCTATAGACGTGACTCCAAGGTGGTATACTGCCTCCCTGGTGACAGGGTCAAGGACGTCACAGAGTGGCTGCAGGACATTCTTCTGGGGGAGGGTGATCAGCCAGAGGTTGTGATCCACGTTGGTACCAATGACTTAGGTAGGAAAGGGGGTGAAGTCCTGAAAGCAGATTTCAGGGAGCAGGGAAGAAGATTGAAAAGCAGGACCTCTGAAGCAGTAATCTCAGGATTATTCCCAGTCCCACATGCAAGCAAGTATAGAAATAGGAGAACTTAACGATTAAACACGTGGCTGGAAAGCTGGTGTAGGAGGGAGGGCATCAGATTCTTGAGGCATTGGGACCGGTTCTGGAGAAGGTAGGACCTGTACAAGCCGGATGGTCTACACCTTGAACAGGACCACGATGAATATCCTCGCAGGGAGATTTGCTAGTGCTGTTGTGGGGGAGCTTAAACTAGATTGGCAGGGGGACGAGAACCTGAGGGCAAATTCAGAGCAGGGGACAGGAGATGGAGAATTAGTGTGTGACTCTGAAAGGCAGAAGCAGCACAGGTTAAAAAATGTACAGCACAGGAATTTGGCAATGTTAAATGGTGTATATGTAAATGCAAGGAGCATAGTAAATAAAGCTGATGAGCTGAGGGCACAGATAGACACATGACAGCACGATATCATTGGGAACTTGGCTTAAGGAGGTGAAAAAATGGCAGCTCAACATCCCTGGATATAGAGTTTTCAGGCAGGATAGGGTAGGGGATAAAAAAGGTAGGGGTGTAGCATTGGTTAAAGGATCAATTACAGCTATGAGGAAGGATGATATATTAAATGAAGCAACAAATGAGGGCATATGTGTTGAGCTCAGAAATATCAAAGGGGCAGCCTCACTGCTAGGAGTGGCCTATAGACCCCCAAATGGTGGGATGGAGTTAGAAGAGCAAATATGTAGACAGATTTCTGAGTGCAGAAACAATAGGGCAGTAATCATAGGGGACTTCAACTACCCTAATATCAATTGAGATACGAACATTGTGAAATGCAAAATTCTTGAACTGCATTCAAGAGAACTTTTTCAGCCAGCATGTAACAATCCCAATGAGAGGGGGCGCAATTCTAGATTTAGTCTTAGGAAATGAAACTGAGCAAGTGGGTGAAGTAGTGGTGGGAGACCATTATATAGTTAGATTTAGTATCATTGTGTAAAATGACAAAGATAGAACAGGAGTAAAAGTTCTAAACTAGGGGAAGACAAATTTTACAAAGCTGAGAGGAGAGCTGGCGAGAGTGGATTGGATACAACTATTAGAATCAAAAAACTGTGTCATATCAGTGGGCGGCGTTCAAAGACAAGATTCCATGGGCATAATGTAGATACGTCCCCACAAAGAAAAGGGTGGTACTGCCAAATCTAGAGCCCCCGGTTATTCAGAAGCATACAAGCCAAGATAAAGCAGAAAAAGAAAGCTTATGACAGCCACAAAAGACTTAATTCTGTAGAAAGCCTAGAGGAATATAGAAAGTACAAGGATGCAGTCAAAATAGACATTAGGGAAGCAAAGAGAGGATATGAAAACATATTGGCAGGAAAAATCAAAGAAAATCCTAAGATGTTTTACCAGTACATTGAGAGCAAGAGAATAACTAAGGAAAGGGTAGAGTCTATCAGAGATGTATATGGTAAGTTGTGCGTTGATGTTGAAGATATGGGGCAGGGTTCTCAATGAGTACTTTGTCTCTGTACTCACTGAGGAGGGGGATGATGCAGACATTCTAGTTAATGAGGAGGAGTGTGAAACATTAGATGCAAAAAGCATAGTGAGAGAGGAAGTACTGGAGGAACTGACATCTTTGAAGGTAGATAAATAACCAGGGCCGGATGGATTGTATCCCAGGCTGTTAAAGGAAGCCATGGAGGAAATAGTTGATGCTCTGAGAATCACTTTCCAATCCTTACTAGATACAGATGAGGTCCCAGAGGATTGGAGGTCTGCGAACATTGCATCATTATTTAAAAAGGATGCGAAGGATATACCAGAAAATTATAGGCCGGTCAGTCTGACTTCAGTGGTGGGCAAATTTTGGAACCAATTCTGAGAGACAGAATAAACTGTCACTTAGAAAGGCACAGATTGATCAGGGACAGTCAGCATAGTTTTGTTGGGGAAATCGTGTCTTACTAACTTAATAGAATTTTTTGAGGAAGTGGCAAGGAGGATTGATGAGGGTAGTGCAGTGGATGTTGTCTTCATGGATTTCAGTAAGGCATTTGACAAGGTCTCACATGGCAGACTGGTCAGGAAAGTGAGATCTCATGGGATACAGGGGAAGGTGGCAGGTTGGATCCAAAATTTGCTCAGTGACAGGAAACAAAGGGTGATGGTCAATGGATGTTTTTGCGAATGGAAAACGGTTTCCAGTGGTGTTCCACAGG
Organism: Carcharodon carcharias; assembly: GCF_017639515.1. Classification (NCBI taxonomy): domain Eukaryota; kingdom Metazoa; phylum Chordata; class Chondrichthyes; order Lamniformes; family Lamnidae; genus Carcharodon; species Carcharodon carcharias. The sequence continues at coordinate 33,799,522 of NC_054494.1, forward strand.
GCTCAGTGTTGGGACTCTTGCTGTTTGTTGCATATATTAATGATTTAAACATAAATGTGGGAGGCATGATTGGAAAATTTGCAGATGTCACAAAAATTGGCCATGTAGTTGATAGTGAGGAGGATAGCTGTCGACTCCAGAATGATGTCAATGGTTTGGTTGAGTGAGCGGACAACTGGCAAATGGAATTCAATCTGGAGAAGCGCGAGGTAATGCATTTGGGGAGGGTAAATAAAGCAAGGGAATACTCAATAAACAGGAAGTTATTGAGAGGGGTTGAGGAAGTGAGAGACCTTGGAGTGCATGTCCACAATTCCTTGAAGGTGGCAGGACAGGTGGACAAGGTGGTCACGAACACATATGGAATGCTTTCCTTTATTGGGTGAGGTATTGAATACAAAAGCAGGGATGTAATGATGGAACTGTATAAAACATTAGTTAGGCCACAGCTGGAATTTTATGTACAGTTCTGGTCACCACATTACAGGAAGGACATATTGCTCTGGAGAGAGTACAGAGGAGATTTGCAAGAACGTTGCCAGGGCTTGAAAATTGTAGCTATGAGGAAAGATTTCTTAGAACAGAGGAGGCTGAGGGGTGACTTAATTAAGGTGTCCAAAATTATGAGGGACCTAGATAGGGTAGACAGGAAAGACTTGTTTCCCCTGACTGAAGAGTCAACTGCTAGGCAGCATAGATTTAAAATGATTGGTAGAAGGATTAGAGGGGACATGAGGAAAGACTTTTTCACCTAGAATGTGGTGGGCATCTGGAATTCACTGCTTGGTGGTTGAAAGGTACCTGGATCTGTATCTGAAGTGCTTTAACCTGCAAGGCTACGCACTAAGTGCTGGAAAGTGGGATTAAAATGAGCGGCTAGTTTCTTTTTTCTCTTTTTTGGCTGGCGCAGACACAATGGGCTGAGTGGCCTCTCTCTACACCACAACTTTCTATGGTTCTATTATGCAAATTGAGTCCTGCAATGGGATGTGGACCTTCTGACTCATTGAAGACAGGGATTGAAGCTGACGTTATACTGATATGGTGCAATAAATAAAATACTTTATGGAAATACTTTAAGTGGTGGGGTGAAAGGTCAGTGCACCACAAACACACAGTGGTGAAGAGGGACCTACATCTAACCCAATAGGAAAAACCAGTTCGGACCAGCGCACCTGTTTCTCAGTTTTTACTGGTGTTCCATTTTAAGGGGGAGAATTTTCTCCCTGTCGGAGGGGGTGGGGGTGGGGGGGCGGTGTTGGGCAGGATTGGGTGCGGGCGCGCCACCATTTTATGTGGGCGGGGCCAATTAAGGCCCGGCCAGTGTGATGTGCACCCAGAAGCGCTGAGCGTCCCTGTGCGAGCGGGGGGTGGGGGGGGAGGGGTTGTTGCCTGTGCACACATGCAAAGGAGGCCCATCTCCCTGAGGCACAGAGCTGCCTCAGGGAGATTAGTTTAAGTGCAAAAAAATTTAATAAAGGGAAAAAAAATTTTTTTAAGACATGCCCCCTCATGTGAAACTGTCCCATGAGCTGGGACATGTCTATTAACTTTGTGAGAAATTTTTACAAGACTTTAAAAACCTTCATGAAACCTCATCCCGCTTGTGGATGAGGTCCCATGAAAAATGCAAAGGCCGTCTTGGCTCTTCGCCTGGCCCCCTCGCCGACCTTAAGGTTGGACAAGCAGCTCCGTTGATTGATTTAATTGATAGTTAACTGGCCTTCATAGGCCTTTGGCAGTTAACTAAAAATCTGAATGACGCGCCTTGATGTAGGGACACACGCCCGACATCACCGTGCGTCATTTTACGCCTCAGCGAGCAGGCCCCGCCTCCCCAGCTCGCTGAGCCGAAGATTCTGCCCCAGGTATACAAGACCACCAGTTCAGAGCAGTGTTCCTATTTCCCAGTTTTTACTGCTTTGTTCGTTCTGGGAAATTAATCGGCCTATTCCTAGACGCTGTGTATTTCTAACATTTCCTGTTTTTTATGTCATGGTAATTCAGGTGATGTAAACATGCAAAGGAATAATGAACAGTGGAAAACTTTAGCACTGGTTAAATTATATAGAAGTTTACAGCAAAGGAACCCTGTTGGTCAACGCTGGTGTTTATATTCTACACAAGCCTCCTCCACCCAGTATTCATCTCAATCTATCAGCATATCCTTCTGTTCTTTTCTCCCTCAAGGATTTATCCAGCTTCCCCTAAAATGCATCTGTGCTATTCACTTCAACCAGTCTTTGTGGTAGCAAGTTTCACATTCTCACCATTCTCTGGGTAAAGACGATGTCCTTGAACTCTTTATTGGATTCAGTCCTAACTATTTTCTACTCCTGGCCCCTGGCTTTGAACTATCCCACCCCCATGCCTTACTGCCACCCATGAGGAAACCCCTTCTCCACATCTATCTTATTGAACCCCACTTTACTCTTAAAGGCAATTATAAAAAGAGGAATGAACGATATTATTAAAGTGATGACTTAGCTATTGTGGCTTGGGTTCCCTTTAAATTATAAAATGGTTGTCTTTTGCAATCCTTTATCTTTACAAAGGCATGAACCTACATCAGAATAAACAAACAGGGAATTAATCTCTTTTGTACCAAATGTTAAACAAGAAAGGTTTTGATATTACATTGTGAGATTTGAATGTTGCAATTTGCATTGACCATCCTTAATCCATTTTTGATCAGAAGTGTTATTAATGATCTAGAAGCTGCACATTCTTCAGCAATCTCCAGTCTGCTTGTGTCTCCTGCATTTGCTAACATTGCATCAGTGTCCTCTAATGCACTCCTGGACTGAGAGACTTTCATGACAGACAAATGTCAAGAACGTGTCTCAAAAAACAGTCAGAATGATGGGCTGTACAAGGTTGTAAAGAGAATAAAAGGGGGCAAGGTAGTACTAGCAGGCAATGATTGAAGCAAAACCAATTTTAAATCAACCAATGTACAACTGGCAAAATAACCGGGGTGGGGGGGGGGGGGGGGGGGGGGCGGGGGGGGGATGGAGAGGATATTTTTATACTGCGGGTTGTTATGATCTGGAATGTGCTGCCTGAAAGGGCAGTGGAAGCAGATTCAGTAGTAACTTACAAAAGAGAATTGGATAAATACTTGAAAAGGAAAGATTTGCAGGGTTGTGGTGAAAAAAACAGGGGCTGTGGGACAATTGATTGTTGTAAAAACCCATCTGGGTCACTAATGTCCTTTAGGGAAGGAAATCTGCCATCCTTACCTGGTCTGGCCTATATGTGACTCCAGACCCAGAGTTATGTGGTTGACTCCTAGCTACCCTCTGAAATTGCCTAGCAAACCACTCAGTTCAAAGGCAATTAGGGGTGGGTAACAAATGCTGGCCTTGTTAGCGATGCCCATGTGCCATGAAGGAATAAAAAAAACTGGATAGCTCTTTCAAAAGAGCTGGCAGAGGCATGATGGGCTGAACGGTCTTCTTCCTCTGCTGCAAGATTCTATGACTCTTGCACCTTTACCACATGGAGCATCGCTTTGGATTGAAAGAGTAAATAACACTTCATTCATCAATGAATTTTCAGATTTTAACCTTTGGAAGAAACAGGTTTTCCCATAGGGACAGCAGACTTAAAAAACACATCTACTGTTCAACCCTGACCTACTGCTCTCCCAGCCCTCCACAGCACAGGATGCATTGTGTCCTCTCAACTAGTTGATCAACTCGGACTGTGTCCATCTTTTGAACTAACCTGTTCTCTCCGATTGTTTGTACAATTCCTTATTGAAAGGGTAAACCAAAGGAAGCAAGACTTGCATTCCTATAATGCCTTTCACAACTTCAGGCCATCCTAAAGCATCTTATAGGCAATGAATCTGAAGCACATTGTGATGTGGAAAATGCTGCCGCTAATTTGCACACAGCCAACTCCCACAAACAACATGGTGTAAATGACCAGATAACCTGTATTTGCGATATTAGTTGAGGGATAAACATTGGCTCAAACACCAGGGAGAATTCCCCTGCTCGTCTTTGAAAAAATGCCATGTCCACCTGAGAGAGGTTGGAGCCTCAGTTTAACGTTTCCTCCAATTGATGACAATGCAGCACTCCCTCAGTACTGCACTTGGAGTGTCAGCTTAGATTTTGTGCTCAAGTCTCTGCAGTGGGATTTGAACACATGAGCCCTGACTCTGGTTCAAGAGTGCTATCCACTGAACCAGGGGCTGATAGCTTTCACATTATGTTGCTTGGACAGTTAAAATTATTTACTTGATGCCACTGTAACCTGCAGTCCCAATCCCTGGGGAAACACCAGCTTGTTCACTGGACATGGTGCCTCATTGAGTCCGCCTGCCTTTTTCTTTGAGAGATGATTTACTAGGAGTTGGAAAAGCACTGAAAAGTTTCCCTGTCTCCCGAGAGCGAAAACAGACCCAGCTCAAATGCAGACTGATTGAATTGTCTATCCGGCTGGTCTGTCATGGGGATCTGCTGGTGGGAGTGGTGGAGAAGGTCAAAGCAGTGATTACTCTGTCCTCTGGGCTGGAGATGGTCCATAAGAGGCTAGCAGGGTAAGACAAGACTGACTGCATCAATCAATTTGTATGACCCATCAGAGATTGTCTGCTGTTTATAATTCTTACTGGAAAGTCCAACGTGTTATTGTTGGCATACGGATGGTGGTTCTGTCATGGGCATCACTTGCCAACTTTTACAGATGCAAAGGTTTAAAGTGATGTGAGTCATGTGGATTTTTCCTTCAAAGGAATGTTTCTTCTGTTGATTTAGCTTAGCTCCAGCACCTGATGGAAAGCAGCATCTGGTGATTTATTGCCCTCATGTAAGGGTGAGATGAAGTTTGGCCAAGAGTGAAAGACACATTTTGTTCTTGAATGTGCGGTGCTTGTGTTTGAGCTACTTCAGATGAGGAGTACAAGACTGAAGATAAAGATTATTTCCGAGAATACCCTCCTCAAAGATGACAAACGGAGGAACTCACTTGTGTCAGCTGTGGCTCCGTGGGTGGCTTGCTCTCTCCCTGAGCTGGAGGTTGTGGGTTGAAGACCCAATCCAGAGGCTTGGGCACAAAATCTACATTGACACTCTGGTGCAGCACTGAGGGATGAGACATAAAACCAAGGCTCTCTTCTTCTCTCTCAAATGGACATGGAAGCAATATTTTGAAGAAGAGCAGGAGACTCATCGCCTGTCCTCTGGCTTCCTTCTGTGGCATAAATCATTTGATCTAATTGATATCCCTCAGCCAACATCACTAAAATAGTTTATCTGGTCATTTCCACAAAGCTGTTTGTGGGGAGCTTGCTGTGTGCAAAAATGGCTTCCATATTTCCTGCATTACAACAGTGACTACGCTCCAAAAGCTCTTCGTTGGTTGTAATGTGCTTTGGAGTGCCCTGAGATTGAGAGAATCCCAATATGAATTCAAGTCTTGCTTTTCCATTATAATCAATGATTTGACCAATCTCATGGTTGAGGTTAACGATGCAGCTCAGGGAGAGGCGTGTATGGCTGTGATCCCCTGATGTGACCATGTTTGTGCCTGATACAAGGTGCACCAGCCTGCCCGATTGGTGCTCCTGCCAATGCAGGGCTCCACACTGGGAGTGCGGTATTGAACTAAAATTATCCTTAAAATTCTCCTCCAAGCAAAAGAGAACAGCAATTTCTCAATTTCTTGCAGGATCTCAGGTGAAAGGCCAGGAGAGAGGTGTCAAGTGGAGGGTCAAGTGAAGGGTCTGGTGAAGGGTCTAAGATGAAGGGTCTCTCACACACGGAACCTGAAATCTCTGCTCAACCTTGTTCTCCCACAAATAATTTATCCATGGAGTGAGACAGCCATCCAAACACCTGCTCATTCTGCTTGGCTGTAACAGTGTTCTCTGACTAGTGGGTCTGTCCAATTATTGACAAAACACTTCTGAAGTAGAGACATGGCATTGCTGAATAATGAAGCATGGCTTGTGGTCTATTGATTGAATTAGCAGAGGCCGTGAGCCTTGCTACCTGGCTTCACAGTTAAAGGATGCACAGAACTGTCCTCATTGTTATTCCGAGAAACGGGTCAAAATGTATTTCCATTGGGGAAAAAAACAATCCTTATTTTCCTTTCAGATCAGTTTCTTGGAAAGTGACATAGTTCTGGAAGAAGAAGGCTTTCTATCCTCTGCACTAAAGCAGATTGCATTATTGGTGCTTTAGTACAGTCAGTATTGAGAAGTAATTAATATTGTTCTATTGTAGATAGAATGACATAGAACAGGCTTGTCCAACCTTTTCCCTTGGCTGGGGGGCTGGTACACTTCCATTTTTTCACACATGATGGGCCAATGAGCAAGTTTCTGAAGGATAAGGTTTGGCACAACTTTAAACTGAATTTCAGAAAAAGGTTGAGGTATAATGGAAAGAAACAACTTGCTGAGCAAAAATAAAGCAATGTTGCAGCAATAAATTGTTAAGTTTAAAAAAAGAGTAATTAATAATAAAGAGTAATTAATAAAAATGACCAAAGTGTGAGAGATTCAGAGTGTGTGTGCCAGGTGTTTACTTACTCACCCTCACCCACTGTGTGAGTGGGTGTGAGTATTTGTTGGGGTGTGGTGATGAGAGTGGGAGTAAAGCAGACACACACTCTCTCACTCCCACACACACAAACACATGCACTCATTTCCACACAAATGCACATGCTCTTTCCATGCACACACACACACTCTCTCTCTCCCACAAAGAAACTCACTCTCACTCTCACACAAGCTCATTCTCTCTCTCACTCCCCCCATCACCACACACACACACACACACACTCTCTCTCTCTCTCTCACTCATACACGAACACACACATACACTCAAATCTTTCACAAGTACCAGCCAACCCCCTTCCCCAACCCCTGTCCTTTCCCTGACCCCAGGCACGCAGCAACTCCTGTGTCTCACAACCTTTCCTCCCCCCGGGACCTCACACTTGCTTCCAACCCCAGGCCCCAGGCCCACAGCACTCTCTCTCTCTTCTCCTTCCCTCTCCACCTCCCCGCCTGAAACAAAACCATTTCCCCCAGTAAACTCACTGCCCGTTGATGGCCGCTGATCCTCCAATCACAGACTGTTTCTCCCCCACATTTGCTGCTGATAGGCTCACTGGTGGGATTATCAGCAGCCTGTGATTGGAGGAGCAGCTCCTTGTGGAATCCTCCACACCAGCTTACCTGTCTGACCGGCATTTTGAAAACTGGTTCCCGGGGTCAGATGAAAGGGGTTTTGAGGGCCAAGTCTGGCATCAGGCGTCATGGTGGATGTGAGTGGACAATATGGCGGGAAGGCCAAAAATCGATTTCACAACGTCGTGAAACCATTTTGCGATCATCCACTCCGCCCGTCAATGACATTCCCACAGGAAGTCAGGAATGTCATTTTAATACACTTGCATATAGTTATAACCCCTGCCTGTCAGAAACATCCCCTCACGCTGGATCATCCAGGCATGTTGGACCAGTGGGGTCAGTGCCTGACCAGAGATAAGGTGGAGTTTTTGACTTTGCGCTCATCAGCCCTGGCAGGTGGGCTGTTAAAATGGTTGTATCAATTCTCCCACTGGTTTGAACTTGGTGCCTATTGAGGCAGATTGCTACCGCTAGGCCAAGCTGACACAGCTAAGTTATTGGTCTGTAGACAAATTGTTATATACTGTTTTCCTCTCTCTCTAATGAGAAGGTATTATTACTAAACTAGAGGTTGTTCGGCTGTTAATTTTTATGTAGCTGCAGTCTACACAAATTACAGGAAAGCATAATGTAATTATATGAAAGTCATTTTATACAACGCACTTTCACTTAATTTCTTCAGTGGCCCTGTTTGAACAGTGTTTAAAAGAATGGTCACTAAATACCTGTAGTCACTCGTGCGATATTGACTCCATCACCCGGACTGTCTGAGCAATGTAATTTAATGTTTGTTGGTAATTACTTGCCCCTCTTGTTCCTCCATGCATCTGTCGTCTGGGGAGCTTCCTATTCATAAACCTTCAGGCTAATACTGGAGACTTGTTTGTGAAAATGTCTTTAATAAATAGGAACAGCACAGCTCAAGATTCACTGCACGGGTTAAAAGTACAATACGAAGGAATTCCATCCTCATATCAGTTCACCACAGGGGATGAGCTCCTTGCCTGTTTCGACATTCAAATTGAACCAAGTGTCCCTTGAAAATTCCCCAGTTGTGTGAAAGTAAAATTAAAATGCTGGGTTTATAAAAATGAAGCAACTCTTCGTTTTCAAGAGGTGTGACTATTGATTCCATGAGAAATTTCTTCCAGCCATTTTAAAAACTTGGGCTTCATTGAGAAACGAAACACGTTCTTTTATAAGGAGATTTTAATTAGCTTAGACCATTGGAATTAACTCAGGTCCCATCATTAGAACCCAATATGACAAAGAGTAAGACAGATTGAATGGATTGTTCAATCTGTAAGTGGATATTGGTTTATGCATCTCCTGAGTACACAGAGAAACGTTAAACTGGGAAGAAATCTAGATGTGATCATAGCCGCAAGCATTTTGGGAAGTATTTTGGGATATATTAAAATTTGCCAGTGCCTAGGTTGCCGGATCTTGGTGGATTCTTGTTCTAAGTAGCAAGCCCAATACACATTAGCAGACAGTTACTGAACAATTTGCTTGGTTTTCTGTTAGGTCTGAAAGTTGCACACGCTAACTCTTACTGCTAGCTCTACCCAATTAACACTGCCCCACTTGCAAGCCCATTTGTGTAGAATCTCATATCAGGCTGATACGTGGTTTCCAGCACACGGTAGGTTTTGCTTTAGACACTGATAGACTAGAATACCTGAAAAACTTCATTGATTTATATTCTTTCTGCCTCTTGTAAGGAAACTTGCTACTGAACTTAGAGAGCACATTATTGATTGGCTGCAGACTGACAGCACTTTTGCTGTTTGTCATTGGCGAAGCATCTTTGCAGCATTCTCCCTGACAGCGTTAGTTTCCCGAATGCTGCTTCAGTGTATGAGGTATTGTGAGCAGATTTTGTTCCTCATTTCAAGCTGCTTTGTTGCTCATCGGGCCTGATTACTTCAGTTGTTGCTCCCAGCATAGACCTTCCTTTGAAGTCCAGGATAATTTCTTTGAAATAAAGTGGGAAAAGATTATCTCATTATTTTATATCGGCCTCTGCAGTGGCTGATAAAAACTGGCTGATTCACCTTCCAAACACTTTTCTTTCAAGTTTTAGAAATTGTCGGTTATCGTCAAGTGAATATCTGAACAGTAATAAGGCTGGAATTGACAGAGCTTTTTGCTTTATAGAGTGAGACTTCAGTATCAGTCTGATTGGGGATTCAGACTCTGTTTTTTAGTTGCCATGTTGAAGTTTTCTTACTTTGATTGCTGTACCAAATTAAACTATGGGATGGGGCAGGGGAAAGTGTGGGGAAGGATTTCTTGAATAGTAAAATTTCAGTGAACTTGTCTTAGAAATTACAATTTCAACTGTGTAGCAATTCAGTCAACCCTGGCCTGGGTTGAAACTCCTTTATAGTGAGCTTCGCTCCCCCATTGTGTCGAAGATAAACAAAGAGCCTTGGGCACAAGTGGTTTAAAAGATTGTGGAATTTTGGTCGCAAGTGAGGATATGCGGTTAAATGCAGTACGTCCGAGTCTCCTCGAACATTTATGTTCACCCTACAAATGCACTGCCTGAGCGAGCCTCTGCCCAAAAGCTGGGCACACCTACAGAGGTGTCCACCACCATTCCCGTTCCATCCTCAGTCCACCCCCTCTGACCCAAAAGCCACTGTAAGTGAAAATGGTAGCTTAGCTGCACTGCTCAGTCATGGTAGGAGACCCCCCCCCCACCAGGGGGGCATGGAAAGCCCTTTGCCCTGAAGAGGTCAAACATCCCCACTGACTCATGGGAGCCCCTGGCTTGTGACTGACCATGCGGCCGAAGACCCCATGGGGACAGTGACAGGGTTGCTTACATCCACTCCACCTGGATGAGTGGCTCCCGGTGCTGTCCCACACTTGACCTGCCTGCTATTCGACATGATACCATTTGTGCTCAGTGGGATGGAAACAGTCATCAGCAACACCAACCATCCCATTCACAAAGACTTGAAAAATCCAGCAAGAAAGTGTTTAAAATCTGAAGACCAAAAATCAGATAGTTCTGGTGGAACCTTGTCTAAGCTTCGGGAAGTAAATGACATCGGAAGTTTGGTGCTATTTCTTTCCCGTTTTAGAGTAGAAAATTGTCTTTTAAAAAGGATGAAAAGACAGGACTAAAATCAGAATGTGGAAATGACACTTAATATCGTCTTCTGAAAATTGAAATAATTTGCTACTTTGATTGCATGAATGTGGGTTGGTGGCTGTGTTTAGGGAAAAAAAAGCCAAGAAAAATTTGACCTTAATGCGTCAGCACTCAGACAATAATTCACACAGTGCGATTTTCAGGCTATGTTTCAAAAAACACTTTTATATTGTGTGAGACCTGGGTGAGTGCCACCTAACCCTCCAAGCACAGACCTCATACGCAGGCAAGTAATCTTGGCTGACACTTGGCGCTACTGAGGGAGTCTTGCATTACAACTCTTGAATGCGATATTAGATGAAAACTCCATCTACCTGCTCAGTTGGGTGTAAAAGATCCCATGGCACTACATGTGGGGAGCTCTGGCCAATATTCACCCCTCTTGTTGCTGTTTGTGGAACCGTCCTATGTAGAAACTGGCTGCTTTTCTTCCCTTCATAACAACAATGACTACACGTCAAATGCAGCCCATTGACTGAGAAGGTCCTTTCCTTCTTATTCTCCAGTGTCAGAAAGCCATGCCAAGCCTGACTGACTATCTCATGGTGTCTCTAATCCATAATCCCCTCTCCCGCCGGATCAGAGCTATGCCCTGCCTGTTACATATGCTTGCCATCAAAATAACCTGAATGCAATCTGTTGCTAATGGTACATCTATTTTACTGTCTTAAATACTTGATAAACAAGTCATTGGTTTACTCACATTGATTCCTCATGACTTAACCATATTGTAGTGTTACAATCATCTGATGGTTGAATTGATGCTGCTCTGCTGCTCTTGTGGCCAGTGAATTTTTATATCCACCTGAGGGGGAAGATAGTGTCCCCAAGTTTCGTGTCTCCATCCGAAAGGTGCACCTCTGACAGCGCAGCATTCCCTCAGTCCTGCAACGAAATGCCAGCCTAGAATATGGGTTCAAGTTTCTGGAGTGGGCCTTGAACTCACAACTCCTTGTCCCAAAGGTGAGAGTACTGCCCATTGAGACGCAGATGATGCCAATTATAATGAAGACTTGTACACTCTGGCTGGTCACCACATGTGACCCCTGACCCTTAATCGATCCAGCTCTCACAGCTCAGATACCTTGGTCCAATTTGTGTTCATGTTTGTTATTTGTTGCGTTGTCCTGGTTTGAATTTCATTGGACTGGAGGGGTGGAAAGGCTTGTAGTTACCATGGTTGCCTAATCGGATTCTTAGGTCCTAAATCAGGACCTTGTGATATCTGCAGACGTAGTCGAGTAGGGATTTTAAACTTTTGATTCCTCTCCCCCTCCCAGTGCACACATATTTGGCCCTCAAAGACAGACATGCAGCTGGAACAATCACTTACATGTTTCAGCAGAGTGAAATGTCCCAAGGTGTTTCACAAGGACATTTTCAAACCAAATTGGGAATCGAGCTATTTAAGGCGATATTGGGACAGCTGATCAAAGGTATAGTGTTTAAGGAGCGTCTTAAAGGCAGAGAGGGAGGAAGGGAGACGCTGGAGAGGATTAGGGAGAGAATTCTAGAGCTTAGGGACCAGGCAACTGAAGGCATGGCTGCCAATTGTGAGCGATTAAAATGGGGATGCTCAAAAAGCCCAAATTAGAAGAGGCAGATGTCTCGGAGGGTTGTAGGACTGGCAGAGGTTACAGAAATAGGGAGGGGTCAGCCCGCAGTGGGTGTGTGGGTGCGGTGTGGTGAGCGGTTTGAGAGATCCTTGATGCAAATTATTATGAGACCCTAAGTTTAAAGGCTTGATATGTTATCTATGTTTTCAAAACAACTTAGAAACACAACCACCTGGAAGTTCCCCGCCAAGCCACTCACCTTTCTGACTCGGAACTATATCACCGTTCCTTCACTGTTGCTGGGTCAAAATCTGAAAACTCCCTCCCTAACAACACTGTGGGTGTGCCTACACCACATGGACTGTAGCGGTTCAGGAAATCAGCTCACCACCACCTTCTCAAGGGCATTTAGGGATGGGCAATAAAATTGCTGGCCCAGCCAGCGAAGCCCACATCCTGAGAAATAAGTAAAAAGATAATGAACTAATACATTCAGTGATTATATGAATTGTATCAGCTTCATAAAGCTTCAGCACAAATATAATGCTGTTCCCTTTGGATGGATTGTCAATTCAAGTCCCACTCTGAAGGCTTGTATACAAGATCTAGGCCTGCACTCCAGTGCAGTTCTGAAACAGTGCTGTGTGCTCGGAGTGTCATAAAGCAAGGTCCTGCCTACTCTTCCAGGTGGATGGTACTAGTTTGAAGGGAGCAGGGGGAATTATTCCTGGTGTCCTGGCCAATACGTATCCCTCAACCAACATTACTAAAACAGATTGCCTGGTCATTATCACGTTGTTGCTTGTGGGAGCTCGCTGTGTGCAAATTGGCTGCTGCATTTCCTACAATACAGCAGTGATTACATTTCAAAAGTGCTCAGTTGGCTGTAGAGCGCTTTCAGACATCCTGAGGTTGTGAAAGGCACTATATAAATGCAAGTTGCTGTGGATGATTTTATTTGTAAATGAACCAGATACAGCAAGGCTGTGATGGGGTTTACTCATGTGCTGAAAAAGACTGATTAAATACTAGAGTGTTCTGCAAGCTCTGCTGTCTTCATTTACCATGACACATTTGGCAAGCATTTGTCCATTAGTTTGCAGATACACTGCATAGTAATGCCAGTTCCATCACAATGCCTCATTGCTTGTGACGCTAAACTCTCTTCACCTTTCTCACAGGAAAAAAGGATTTGTCACTTTTCATGAACACAATCTCTCTAAAAAAGGTTGGCTCAGTTTCACTGAGCAGTTTCAGATAGAATGTTGTTTTTTCGTGCATCTGGGAGACAATTTAAATCTGGCACAGAAAGATGTGATTAAAGCCTCCTGACAAGGGACATGGGCTTCAAAAAAAAAGAAGTCCTCAGTAGCTACTATGCAGACCTGCCCTGAATTAAGATCTAATTGATACTAATTTAGCATCCTTCCGTTTAGTCAGTCTCAGGATAGAAAAAGTGAGCTGCTGCCAGAGATTTCAACACACTTGAGTTTTATTTTAAGGCAAAATGTAGCTCCTAATCATCACTTGTGCTTCTTTCTCGTTCCATTGCATCACCTATATCTTCATCTTCACTGCTCCCATGACTCTTCTTACCTCTTCTCCATTGAGCTATTTACTTAAATTCTATACCCTCCCTGGCCCCTTATGCTCTCTGACAATCAGCATCAGGAAGACCAAAGTTATGGTCCAGGATGCAGGAAATCCACTTTCCATCAACATTAAAACTTCACTCTGAAGCTCGTTGACAGCTTCACACGCCTTGGATGATCAATCACCAGCAACCTGCGCCTTGGTGCCGAAATCAGCACCAGGATTGCCCCCATGTCAAAGTTGAGAAGGCGCTATTTAGACCAACAACAAACTAACTGAAAATACAAAGCTCTGAGTGCACAAGGCTGGTTTTCTCAACACCTTCCTTCACAGTAGCGAGGCATGATCAATTTATGGAAACCAAGAAAAGTGACTGAACAGCTTCCACCTCCGCTGCGTCAGATGAATATTGGGGGTCTCCTGACATGACAGAGTGCTGAATATGGAAGTACATCAGCGTGCAGGTATCCCCAGCATGTTTGCCCTCTTGAGTCAGCGGCAACTCCATTGACTGTCTCTCTCCTGATGGTCGGAATACATTTACATTTTCTAATTCACCAAGGGGTTTGATATTGTTGCGGGAAGGGAAGCTGAAGCTAATTTCGTTCTGTGATGTGTGATGTGTCATGTCATGACTTGCCAAGAGAAAATTAAAACAAAACTAACTGAAGGGCTCCCTGAACTTCAGCTGCTGATGTTGTATCCTTCAGACCATGTTGCTGTGATCTAAAATGATATGTAATACTAATTTCAAAGTTTCATCAGATTTTAATATTGTTGAACAGTGCCATTTTTTACTTGCAACACAGAAACAGGCCATTCAGCCCAACTGGTCCATGCTAGCCTCCTCCCACCCTACTTCATCTCACCCTATCAGCATTTCCTTCCAATGCTTTCTCCCTCATGCCGTTTTTCTCCTACAGAATGAAGAGAAAATCCCTTTCTGAGTGACCTAGTGAAACACTTTCATTGGGTAAGAATGTACAAGATAAAAGCCAAGTGAAAGATTATCTGCGAACTGTGCTAATGACTCTTGTACAATTGTCCCTTGTGTGAAGTTTAGTTCATTTTCCATTCACTTTGAGGCTGTCTCACGGCTGTAGAACCATTGCCCTGATTCCCAGGGCATCTTCAAGCAGCCACTTGCACCTTCCCTGTAGTCTTCTCTCATTACTCTGTGTGATCTGAAACGACACATCAGCAAATGATCCTGCCCGTCAAACTGGGAAGTGGAGGGAATGGGGGGGAGGGGACGACAGGAGAGAGGATGAGTCATTGGCTAATGGAAACAGCATGGACTGAAAGCAAATAATCTTCATAGTATTAGTGGAGACAAAAAAGTATAACTCTCAAAGCAGAGAATAAACTCACTTATCAGTTCATTTGGTAATTTCTTATGGGGCGGGGTGAGATTGTTTGGAGGGAACAAAGGTGCTGGGGAGGTGAGAATGTTGGGAGGGAATGAAGGTGTCTGGGAGGTGAGAATGGGGGGGCTGATGAAGGTGTCTAGGGGGGGTGAAGATGGGAGGGGATGAATGAAGGTGTTGGGGGATGAGGTTGGGAGGGGGGGAGGCGGGTGTAGGGGGGGGAAATGCGGCAAGTGGGAAGGGAGGTATAAGTGAAGAAGTTTGGAGGGGGGAAGGAGTTCAGAGGGGGAAGAACTTTTGGGGGGGGAGGAAGGAGTTCCAGGGGAGGGAGGAGTTTGAGGGGGGAAGGAGTCCAGGAGGGAAGGAGTCTTGGGGAAGGAATGAGTTCACAGGGGGGAAGGTGTAGGGGTGGAGGAGGGAGTAAAAGTGGACGAGGGAGTAAGGGGTGGGGATATCCTGGTGAAGTTGCAAGGAAGGGGTCTGTGGAGTCAATGACTGCCTCCAGGGGGGCGAACTGAGGGTGGATGTGGTAAGAGCGAATGATGAGTATGAGAGGGGGCAGAGTGGACCCAAAGGGTCGGAGGATGAGGGTGTGGCAGTAGTGGTAGAAGGGATAGTGAGGGTGGTTAATGGGGACTTGGAGGCAGACATGGACCCTGGGGGTGGGAAGGAAGGGGTCAGGGGGATCAATGTGGATAGGGGTGGGGTTCTCAGGAAGGTAGGGAATGTACACATTCATCTGGACTTCCTGGAAAGAAAAGAGCTCTGGTTGGTTGGTGACGGTGGGGAAGTGCAAGGTGATGCCGGGGGGGGGGGGGGGGGTTAACAGTGATGGAGGAAAGGACATGGGTGATTGGGGGACAGGAAAGGATGGGGGGCTGAGCAGAAATGTGACGAGTACCATTTTTCTCAAATGAAAAGTGAGAGGAGTCTCGTGTTGGATGGGCACAGGTGCGATCAGTGGGTGGGTGGAGATGCAGGTCAGCTCAGATGGACAACTGAAAGAGAACCCCATCAGGCAGCATTGAAAATGTTTGGTACATTGAGATGAGCCTGGAGGAGGAAGGCTCTGCATGTGTGGGAGAGTGCTTGCATGAGGCTCTGAAAGGCCCTGACACACACACACACACACAGACACACACTTCTCCCTCCAGATTAACTCATGGTCCGGCTGAGTGCAGCTGAACTGCTAGTTGGGAAGGGGGATGCGGGGGAGGACTGACAAAGCCTGTAAATGAAGCTGAAAGACACCATTACACGTTACTCACTGAAAGTGAATATATTTTCAGATTATAAAGTGACAAAATGTGTCCACCTGTGCAACCACTTGTGATCAGAAATTCTTATTTTTTTCTAGGCCTACCACTTCTCTAGGTGCTGCCCTGACATCCGCAGCAGGGGTGGAGACGGCCTGAGCAATGGTTGGCCCTGTTGCCTCTGATGACTGGTGTTGAGAGCCGAGGCCTTCTGGGCCATGGCTTGCTTTGGCTGTCCTGCCTCCTGCTGCTGTGGACATGTGTCCATACGGTAACCACCAGATTGTGAACCTGAGCCTGTTCTAGATTTTGTCCCACTGAGGTGTGCATCTCTGTGCTGGTGGAGGGTGTGGGTAAGTGCTGTGATGGCTCTTTAAGGCTGCTTATTTCCCGCTCTTCAATGGAGGAGGTGTCCTCTTGGCTGGAGGTGAGAGCATTAATGGAGCTGAGGGACCGGCTGGCTGAGGGTGTTGGTTGCTTGCAGAGCTCCCTGTGAACCAAAGTAAAGATGATTAGTGCACAGCAGCAGAGTCAGAAGCAGGGGAGAGAGCACTCACATTAGCATTGAGGGGGGGCTGATGTGGTGCCTGATGAGGGTGTTCACCACCGACCTCACCGTCACTACAGGGGTGATCCACGTCCTTGCCAGTGAGTGCAACAGGACTCTCCTCAAAGTAAGTGAGGGGCCTAATGTGGGCCACTGCACCCCCCCCCGGTCTGGGACCTCTCTCTGCTGATGTGAGCAGGCTTCTCCTGCGTGAAAACAGATGGAGAGAGTGTGAACAGGACAATGCGTGGAATGTTTGTGTGGTGAGCGGAGTCATGGACAGAATGAGGACGGAAGTTCCAGAGGATATGAGCCTGATGGAGATGTGAGGGTGCGTGTGAGAGTTAGTGGCGTTGTCCCTTGGGGTGTGAGGTCCCTGTGGATGTGAGATGGGTTTGTGAGCGTGAGAGATGAGGTGGTTGACTTGCTTTGGCGGAACGGATGAGATCGTTCATCCTCTTCCTGCACTGGATGGCTGACCTCCTCTGTGCTCCGGTGGCACTGACCACCGCTGGCACCGCCTCCCAGGCCGGATTGGTAACTCTGGAGGACCTCCTGCGGCCAGAGTGGGAGTAGAGGACAACGCTGCATCCAGAAGGTGCCCCAGAGAGGTGTCACTAAATTTGGGAGCTACCATCTTCTTCGTTTTCAGCCTGAAGCAGTCCTGGTCTGTAGACATGAAGTAGGCTGCGTTCCGGTTCGCTTTAAATACGGCGCCCAGAGTGAGGAAGCACTCAGGTCTGGCAAATCTGAGCCTGCCAGTGATTGGGTGTGTTCCCTGTGAATGCATAATTAATGAGCTGGGCCGCGCTGGGAATGGGACGATATAGCTCGAAAAGCCCCATTGCGGCTGACGGGTAAAATATCCTTTTTCTCGCCCACTACCAAACTTTCTGCAAATCTGGGATGATTCTGCCCTACATCTTTGTTCTTCAGAGATGAAAGTTTCTTTGTTTTCTGACTTGTGGGCAGTCACAGGATGTCCATGCCACTGCATCAAGTGCTAAAGCCTTCAATCTGTCTTCTTATACTTAGTCTGTTTATGTTTTTAATGTGTTAGCAATTTTACCAGTGAATGCACAGATTGATTCAAAAATGAGGTCCTTTCTCCAAGTCAGCTCTGCAAACGATTTTATGTTTTTATGAAGGCTTCAGTAAATGAGTAACTCATTCTGAAATGGGATGTTCTGTTGTCAATCCTGTCACCTCCCACTAAGACTCATGTAGGGTTTATAGTTTGACTATTCAAAGAAAGAAGACAGATCTTGCATTTATACAGTGCCTCTCACTACCCCAAGCTGTCCCAAAATGCTTTACAACCAACAAAGTACTTGTTTTTTGAAGTGTAGGCACTTGTTGTGGTGAAAGAAACGCAGCATCGATTTGTGTACAACAATGACAAAGCACAAAGGAGCCATCCACACAAGCTACAAAGACCATTTGTTTCCAAGACAGAGTATCTCAACTTTTCTTCCCAAGGATATTCCCACAATGGAACAAGCTGCCAAAGGAAATACTCACCAGAGCCATCACTTGAAATCTTCAAGACCTAAGTTTTCATTATTTCCATTTGTAAGTATTTGTTAACAGGACTACCGTCTCTGTGGGTCATGCCTGGTGTAGCTAGCGCTATCCAGATTGATGTTGGAGGAATATGGGTATTAGCCTGTGATACCAGCACAGCTAAATCAGAAGCACTCCTACAAACAGTAATGTGACAATGATCAGATAATCTATTACTGATGCTGATTGGAAATAAATATTCGCGAGGGCACTGGGGAGAAGCCCTCTTCTTTTCTTCCAAATAGTCCCGAGGAATCATTTCTGTCCACTTAAGGAGGCAGACAGGATCTCAGTTTAGTGCCTCATCCAAAAGATGGCACCTCTAACAGTGCAGCATTCCCTCAGTAATGATGCTGTAAGTAAAGTATAAAGTAGACAATGTGCACCTAAGATTAGTTTTTTTATTGTAAAACTATGCACTGTCTTAAGAAATGAATTGAAACATTAGTCACCTGCTTATCAGAAAAAGGCAACGGGAGATTTGAATTGAATGGATGGTCAGTAACGTGAATTCTTCCACATTGCGTACAATCTGTGAAGCGTCTTTGAGTCATATATAATTGATTCTGCAGGACTGCTGTTAATTTATTATGCAAAATTTCAGGAGGTTTTGTTGTTTTAAAATGCAGAGTAATATAGTTATTTCTATAGGAGCAGAACAGTCCCTACACATTGCTATTATTCCAGTATTGCTTAACTGCACACAAACTGACTGCTTCTGGATCTGTTTACGCTCCTTTGTAAGAAACACTTGCTATCTCAACTGTTAACTTAAATGGATTATAATTATCTTTGGCTACTGTGTTTCTTGTCCCTTAATCTCCTCTAAAAATGTGTGAGAGCACAGATCCAGCCTTGTGCTCATGTATTACTCTGCC
The DNA here is from genome assembly GCF_017639515.1 of Carcharodon carcharias. Classification (NCBI taxonomy): domain Eukaryota; kingdom Metazoa; phylum Chordata; class Chondrichthyes; order Lamniformes; family Lamnidae; genus Carcharodon; species Carcharodon carcharias. Next base: position 33,818,604 of record NC_054494.1, read on the forward strand.
ATTTACCAGCCCTGGCTCAGTGCATGTAGCACATTCGCCTCTGAGTCAAAAGCTTGTGGGTACAAGTCACACTCCAGAGACCTGAGCATGAAATCTAGGATGATAGTTCAGTGCAGTACTGAAGGAGTGCTGCACTGGCAGAAGTGCCATCTTCCAGATGAGACTTAAACCAAGGCCATCATCTACCTGCTTGGGTGGTCATAAAAGATCTCATGGCACTATTCCAAAGAAGAATAGGGGTATTATCCTGGTGTCCTGGCCAATATTTATCCTCAATCAACATTACTAAAACAGATTATCTGGTCATTATCACATTGCTGCTTGTGGTACTTTGCCGTGTGCAAATTTTGTTATTTTTCCTGTATTATAATAGTGACTACACTTCAGAAAGTACTTAATTGGCTGTAAAGCATTGTGGAATGTCCTATGTAGGCTCTATAAATGCAGGTGTTCCTGTCTTTTGCGCTGGAGATGGTCCAGCAAAACCAGTTGTGGTGGTGACGAAAGATGATGCTGTCTCCTTCAGATGCTTCTAGAAACAGGACTTCCCGAAATAACCTACCCCTGGTTTAGTAATGCTGCAAATTAAGAACACAAGTATTGACAAAGCACAGGAAATCATACAGATTTGACCAATGGAAGCTCGCTGCCAAAAATCACACTCTGAGAGTCCCAACCCTACCTCTGGAAAATTGGACCCATTCAAATCCAGCCAAATCATGTTGTGTCTCGGGCAAGTGAAGTGAATCCATTAAAAGCTTGGATTCTCTTAGGTCACTGGCCCTGTTCCATACTTATCGCTAATGTATTCTAATTATTCTAACAGTTTTTATCAAATAAAATGAAAGCTATCATCCCAGTATAGCACAGGCCAAGGGAATGTAACTGGAGAAATCCTCTTGGAACTGCATCTAATAATAAAAAGTTGGCAGTACCTCAATATTCATTTAGTTGGTGTGAGGTTATTCATATGTACCATCTCCAGGCTTCAGGGAATATTGATTGTGGGTGTTAAGTACAATACATCATAATGTGCCTCGCTACACAGTGACGTTTGTAGTTCACATTTGGAAGCATATTGAGTCCGCTGGTCCCCAACAGTGCATTATCCTAGAAGGCCAACCAGTCTAGTTTTAAATTGCAGTAAAATGTACTATAGCTGCTTTAGGCTAAAGTACAAATTTAGATTTTTATTTTCAATTAATAGAGCCCCAGTCGCTGTACTTCATAACTCAGCATGTAATTGCTTCACTCCTGTTTGCTGGTATTGAAAATATAAATCCCAAATGACATAATGGAAAAGGAGAAAGCTACAGCACTGGCATCTACCCAGCAATGTGGAAAATTGTCCAGGTATTTCCTGTCCGTCAGAAAAGCAGGATAAATCCAACCCAGCCAATTACCACCTCACCAGTCTACTCTCAATCATCAGCAAAGTGATGGAAGGGGCTATTGACAGTGCTTTCAAGCAGCATTTACTCAGAAATAACCTGTCGATTGACACTCTGTTTGGGTTCCAACGGGGCCACTCCACTGAACTAAACTAGCTATATAAATACTGTAGCTACAAGAGCAGGTCAGAGGCTAGAAACCCTTCGACAAGTAACTCACCTCCTGACTCCCTAAAGCCTGTCCACCATCTACAAGGCACAAGTCAGGAGTGCGATGGAATACTTGCACTTGCCTGGATGAGTGTAGCTCCAACAACACTCAAGAACCTGGACAGAATCCAGGACAGCCCACTTGATCAGCACCCTACCCACCAGCTTAAACATTCACTCCATCACCACTGACGCACAGTGGCATCAGTGTGTACAACCTACAGGATACACTGCAGCAATTCACCAAGGCTCCTTTGACAGCACCTTCCAAACCCATGACCACTATCACTTAGATGGACAAGGGCAGCAAGTGCATAAGGTCACCACCACCTGCAAATTCCCCTCCAAGCCACAGACCATCCTGATTGGGACTATATCAAAATTCCTGCGCTGTCGCTGGGTCAAAATCCTGGAACTCCCTTCCTAATAGCACTGTGGGTGTACTGTAGCGGTTCAAGAAGGCAGCCCACCACCACCTTCTCAAGGGCAATTAAGGATGGGCAATAAATGCTGGACTAGCCAGCGATGCCCACATACTGTGAAAGAATTTTAAAAATGATTGCTAGGGGAGTAAAACCAGCCTCCGATGGACAGGTGCCCCTTTGACCACCACTGTCCAATGCAAATATTTACCGCAAGATGAGAGTCCTGGAAGCATTCATGTCTGCTGTGAAGGTTTTCTGTTTTGTTGGAGGAAATGTGGCTATGGGGGTGGGGGTGGGGGTGGATTGTTTTGTAAAGGAATTTGTTGGATAAACAACAGCTTGTATTTATATAGCACCTTTAATGCGATGAAATGTCCCAAGGTGTTTCACAGGAGCATTACAAAGCAAAATTAGACACAGAGCTATGTCTGAATGGAGACAAGGCATGTAGGGAGGCCGAGAGGTCTAGGGAGGGAATTCTGGAGCTTGCGCCATCGGCAACAGAAGGCGCAACCACCAAGGGTAGAGCGATTAAAATTGGCGACGCCTAAGAGGCCAGAATTGGAGGAGTGCAGAGATCTCGGAGGGTTGTGGGGCTGGAGGAGGTTACAGAGATAGGGAGTGGCAAACCCATATCGGGCGATCTGAAAACAAGGATGAGAATTTTAAATCACAGCATTGCTTAACCGGGAGCCAATGTAGGTCAAAAGATGATGGGTGAGCGGCATCTGGTGTGGAAGAACATGGTCTCCAGTCAGTTTTGTGAAGTGCACCAGGATGTTTCACTATGTTAAAGACATAAATTATTGTTGCTATGATTTAGTTGATCATGAGTTACACAGACCCTTCACATCCTTCCTGTTGACAATATGTTGCACTCCACAACGTGCTGCAGTGTATACTTCACTCTTTCTCTCTTTTGGAGATGGGAGACACAACTGTTAAGATTTTACGCTCAGCACAGACGCTAAGATCAGCCGGATGCTTTTTTGATCTTAGACATTATAGAAAGCTCCGCAGCAGTTAGCAGGTGAGGTTGTTAAATTTATAACAGGCAGACGTTTCCATCAACATCTTGCGTCTGGCAAGAAAGCCATTCTGGCTGGATTACTTTCGAGTATTATAGAGGGAGAAAACGTAACTGAAGTTAGAAATTAAAAAGTAGGCTAACCACCTCTTTACCCAGCTCCAGCAAAGAGGAATTATTTATCCACAGGCCAGTCATTTAAATTTCTTTCCTTTAGTCACCGGAGTGGATGTGGATCCCTGTTTATTATGCATCATGTAGAGCAATCCTAAGAGAAGAGGCTGAGATCATAGAGTTCCCTAAAGCTAAGTCAGAATCCTACTATTTCAGAATCGAACAGAAACTACTGCAGTGAAAACCAATTAGGAGCTAGCACGCTGGGCAGTTCAAGAATTGGGGCAGATATAAATCTTTTCAAGAGACCCGTAAGAACCTCAGGAGGGTTGTAACTGAAATCTAAGATGTGCTTTACTACGTTTTTTGGTGAAATTTGCACAGGTGAAGCAAATAGCATCAAGGCACGGACTGTGAGGTAGGATCAAATAGCGTTCTATCTGAACAACACATTAACAAGGGGCAACAGCTCAATTTGAGTGAGCATGAGTAAATGGAATACTGTGCCCTGGGAAATAAAATTAGGGATGGACTGGAAATGCCTGGTAAATGTGGCCATTATTTACCATCCTATGCCTATCAAAATATACAGGACTGCTTTCCTTTGTCCTTGAGACAGGTGAGCTTATTGTTTCTCAGTGCCAGTTGTGAGTGATTCTGTGCATTGGTATAGCTGAGTTTCACATTCCTCAAGCAATCCTTGGGCTTTCAGTCTCAAATTTTTGTTCTCTCAGGTTGTTTGCCAGCATTCACTCAGAAACTTGCTTTGATGCAACCTATTGGGGACCAGGCTCCCTATATTCACTAACTTTAGCACATATTAAGAAAAGAGTAAAATGTGAATTCCATCACCCTTTAGCTGTTTTATTTTTCTGTTAAAATTAGCAATCCTTGGAGTTCAGCCCTTGTTCTCCTTTCATTGAAAGAAAACCAAGCTAACTTTCTCAGACTCCTTGGAACTGGAGGTGTTGAGGATGGGATGTATTATAGTATGCCTTTAAGGGTTATCAGCATGACTTCACTTAAAGGGAAATGTATCATATGATCCAGTTGTAGTTTCACTTTTGCTTTGAGCAGAGCACAGTGACACAGCTCTGATACCTTCAAGCTTTGTACCTATGTATAACTTTTCTCATGTGCCTAGTCTTAATACATGAACCCACAACCTGTTTACCCAATCCCTTATGTGTGGGTGGTGCCTTGTGATTTGTGCAGTAAATAAGCCCAAGGTATTATATCGCTATAATTTTCATTTTATATCATTTTCTCTGTGCATTGAGCGACTGGTCTATGCTCCCAGCAAAGGACGGATGATGGGGTGGTAAGAGGCAGGGTTGTACTCTAGTGCCACCATTGGATAAACGGTGTAATTACAGCGTGACAAGTTTGCCTAGGCAATTTTTTTAAGTTCCTTCATGGGCTGTGGGTATCACTGGCAAGACCAGCATTTATTGTTGACACAAAATTGGCCTTGAGAGGGTGATGGCGAGCTGCCTTCTTGAACAACTGCAGCCCCAATGATGTAGGTACACCCACCATTCTGTTAGGGAGGGAGTTCAAGGATGTTGACCCAGTGACAATGAAGGAACGTGATATATTTTCAAGTCAGGATGGTGAGTGACTTAGGGGGGAATTTCCAGGTGGTGGTGTTCCCATCTATCTGCTGCCCTTGTCCTTCTAGGTAGTTGTGGTTGTGGGTTTGGAAGGTGTTGTCTAAGGAGCCTTGATGAGTTCCTGCAGTGCATCTTGTAGATGGTACACATTGCTGCCACTGTGCGTCAGTGGGGGAGGGAGTGAATGTTTGTGGATGGGTGTCAATCAAGCGGGCTGCTTTGTCCTGGATGCTGTCAAGCTTCTCGAGTATTGTTGAAGCTGCACTCATCCAGGCAAGTGGGGAGTATTCCATCACACTCCTGACTTGTGCCTTGTAGATGGTGGACAGGCTTTGGGGAGTCAGGAGGTGAGTTACATGGCACAGGATTCCCAGCCTCTGATCTGCTCTTGCAGCCACAGTATTTGTATGGCTGGCCCAGTTCGGTTTCTGGTCAATGGTAAGCCCCACGATGTTGATAGTGGGGGATTCAGTGATGGTAATGCCTTTGAATGTCAAGGAGCAATGGTTAGATTCTCTCTTGTTGGAGATGGTCATTGCCTGGCACTTGTGTGATGCAAATGTTACTTGTCATTTGTTAGCCCAAGCCTAGATATTGTCCAGGTCTTGCTGCATTTAGACATAGACTGCTTCAGTATCTAAGGAGTCGTGAATGATGCTGAACATTGTGCAATCATCAGCAAATATACCCACTTCTGACCTATGATGAAAGGGATGTCATTAATGAAGCAGCTGAAGATGGTTGGGCCGAGGACACTACCCTGAGGAACTCCTGCAGTGATGTCCTCTGAGATGACTGACCTCCGAAATTATCATTAAAAATTCAGCCACAGATATTTATAATGCAATAAAAAAAAGACAGAATTTAAAACTTCAGAATGGAGACTAAATTATATCAATGCAGCCTGGTCTAATTATCCCTCAGTCTCTAAAACCTATTTTGCTTGAAGGCAATATTTGGCACTGATTTACTAAGTGAAATGCCTACAGGGGATTCACGAGTGTAATGCACGATGTATCTAGTTTGTAATATGGGGAACAAAACCAGAATTACCTGGAAAAACTCAGCAGGTCTGGCAGCATCGAGAAGAAAAGAGTTGACGTTTCGAGTCCTCATGACCCTTCGACAGAACTTGAGTTCGAGTCCAAGAAAGAGTTGAAATATAAGCTGGTTTAAGATGTGTACTAAAACCTCTTTGTAATATGGGGAGTTGCAATCCACCTCATATGTCTTACAGTTATGGAGTGTAAATCTGAAGATAGCCACCTGTATATACGAATGAATTAAACTGCTCCCTGGGATGGCAGTATTGCCCCCCCAAGGAGAGATGGGGTACAATAGCTCTACGCTCTTTGGAGTTTAGAAGAATGAGAGATGACATTGAAATAGATAAAATCCTTAGAGAACTTGACAGTGTAGATGTCGACAGGCTATTTCCCCCTGGTTGGAGAGCCTCAAACGAAGGTGCAGAGTCTCAGGATAAGGGTTGGCCATTTCGGACTGAGATGAAGAGAACTTTTGTCGGAGGGTGGCGAATCTTTGAAGTTCTCTGTTCCTGAGGGCTGTAGATGCTGAATTGTTGCGTATTTTCAAGACTGAGATAAATAGATTTTGAGACACTAAGGGAATCAAGGGATATATTAAGAGGGCGTGAGTTGAGGTAGATGATCAGCCATGATCTAGTTGAATGGCAGAGAAGGCACAAGGGGCTGTCTGGCTACTCCTGCTCCTATTTCTGACATTCAAGCATAAGCCGTTTCAGATGGTATTGCCGTGGGCACATGACAGGAGTGACAAGTAGGCCAGGCAGCACCGCGATGGCTCATCTCCTCCTTTCCTGAAGGACATTACTGAATCATTTGGGTTTTTAGTGATAAACCAGCAGTTTTCATAGTCATTTTACTTGGTACTAACCCCACGTGTTAACAGACTTATTGAACTCATTTTCACAATTTGCTATAATGGAATTTGAACTTGTGACCTTGGGTTACTTAGACAGCACGAGAACCACTCAGAGATTAACTCAGGTTAAACTCAGAGCACTAGGGTACAGGCCAGATGAGACAAGTGGTATTTGTTTAATCTTGACTGTTCATATGATCTTTTGGTCTTGTAAACTGTTCACTGGGAATCTAGGTTCTATACTATTGTTACTGAATCACAAGCGTTCCTTGGGTTTTGGTCGACTGTTACAATATACACCCACATGCAAAAACACGCACAGAAGCAACTTGATTTGCAGCCTGAGTCAGCTTAAACTCCTAAATTGCCTGGTTTCACAGAACAATCATTTGTACATTGGGTGACCCAGCTAACTATCCCAGTTAAGTTAAATTCACACGGGGACCACTCGTAGTCTCTTGATCCTGAAGTGTCTAACTGCGTTACTTAATAATACATGAAAATAAAGTGATCTGTTGGGTATTTAGCAAGGATGACTTCAATCATGGTGATTATTATGAGACAATATTGAAACAATAACTCTTTGCAATCTCGGTTGCCATTTCATTTTGGGAAACTCCGTAGTATCATTTCAATTGCTTTAACTTGTTTTGATGAGTCATTTAGATTACTTTGCCAACTCTGGCATTGTAAGAGTTAAATCTTACAATACATTTCCATCAGCGTTTACAATGAAACAGCTGAAAAACTGTTGATGTGAAATGTGGATCGGCTGTTGACCCATTCCACAGTGGGGCAATGTGAGATGTCCCTTGCAACGTGTCCCATGTCCAATTTCCAACCGAGTGCCTAGGGGCTTTGCAAAGTTCTCCGCTGAATATATTAGTATTTCATAATTGTTGCTCCAAAGTTCAGAGGATTCTGATGACCCCCGTTTGTTTGTTCCCAAAGCATTGAAATTTTTTCCACTGGTGGTGGAGAGCTGTCGCCTGTCATTTTAATTCTCCACCTTGCTCCCATGTTGACCTGAGTATCCTTAGCTTTCTGTGGTGTTCTAATGGCGGTGCTCAGCATAAGTTCGAGGAACAGCAACTTGTCTTTTGATTAGGCATTTTATAGCCTTCTGGGAATTGAGTTCGACAATTTGAGATCATAGTCATTGTATTTGATACACTTTGAGAACTTCCTAGTACTTTGGGACTTTTCCTACATTAAAGGTGGTACATAAATGTAAGTTATTAATTCCTATGTGCAGACCCCAGTGAATAATTTTTAACAAAGGCAACCCAACCATAAAAAGATTGAAAAGCAACTGTCTAAACTGAAAGTTGTGGGAACTTTATACATTTGCTTTTCAATCCTTTTAATGTTAGGATGACATAAGCATTGCTGACCTTATAAGCCAACCCGACTTATAAAGAGCTCTTTAACTTCCTTATTCTTGATAAAATCAATAATTGTAGTGATAAATAAATTGTTTTCCTGTAATTAGAAGATATTAGCAAATCTTCTGTGATGTTGCTTATGATGTATTGGATAGCGCTCTTGTTCATAAGGACAGGAGTGTTAGACTGAGTAACACATACAATTATCTGTGACAGTGGAGCTGTATCCATTGAAGCCTGTAGAGTTGATCCATGTTCTGGTGAGTCAGTGATGGAGTTGAGGGGGGGGGGGGGGGGGGGGGGGGGGGGGGGGCGTTGGTTGGTGGGGAGGAACATGTTTGAATTTCATTGGTTGTGTCCCTGTAAAATAAAAACACATCAAGGTGAACTCATCATTGGTTGATTTTATTCCGTCTACGTTCAAAGTCAAGTCTACAGTTTTTTCAGCCATTTATTAACCAGTTGGCCTTGGTTAACTGCAGATTCTCAGTTATACATTCTTCAGCGCTCACTTAATGTGTCATATTGGTTGTAAGTCACGGTGCCTAACTCAAACACTCAGACAGTCCCAGGCCCCAAGACTCAATTGCTGCTTGTGTGGCACCTTATCTCTGTTATTTACTCCATCTACAATAAGCAGACAGGTAGGGAAAGGACTCTACGAGGAAATTATGTTTAGCTCTTATTTTTTAAAGCTGAGAAATCATCTGTTACTTAGATCTAAAATTCAGCAAAAAGAGAAAGATGCAAGTACAAACGCAGATACAAGTACAGAGAACTGAATTAATGTGAAGTCGGTCACTATATCTGGATTGAAGAAGTCAAGTCTCACAATAGTCAGTTCTCAATGAGAATATATGTCAGAAACTCTCATCCCTTGGTGCTTATGTAGCAGAGAAATCTCTGGAGAATCCATTACTGCTTCAAAAATATTTATTTCACAGGGTTTGCTTCAAGCAGCTTTTTGTTACTGGAATTATGAATATTCAATGTGGGTGTCTGTGCCCTGCCTGGTCTGGTTCTTGTCACTCTGGAGTTTGTACCAGGAACCTCATTTTGTTCACAACAAAAAAACAGATTAACCATTTAATCAATTGCTATTGTTTCCTTGTTTTTTAAAAAAATTAAGATGGTAAGTGAATATTGACTGCAAATAGTTTGTTTTCAATCTTTTATTCGATTTTTTTGGATGCTAAAGGATAGGTCAGGAAAGTGGAATTGAGGTAGATGATCGACCAGGATCTCGTTGAATGGATGAGCAGGCTCGAGGGGCTGAATGGCCTTACTGCCGCTCCCATATCTTATGCTCTTGTTTGTTTTTCAGGATGTGGGTGATGGAACCAAGGTTGAGCTGATTGGCTGTGCCTAGGTTCACTGTGAAGGTGGTGTTGGAATGGCTTGTTGGCCTTGCAGGTGATGCTACAGACCATCCCGTAAACAGGAACTTGTGGAGCCAGTGCCTTGTGGACACTGCCAAGGCCTAAATATATCGATGGTGTGATAACGGCCTGGTGTAGACCTTCTTGCTTTGGTGCAAACTGATCTCTCTGTCAAGCTTTCTTTCATCTTGTGCCATTTGCACTAAGAACTGCAATGAATTAGGGGTTACTCCAAAGTCAATCTCCAAAAATAACTTTAACTTGACTTTCTGACTATCCCCAAGACTTTTCACTTGGCTCCCTGAACTCTTGTGAAACTCTGTGTTCTTGAGGTTCCTTTCTGAAATCCCTTATTTTTCGTTGGTCCTTCCTCTTGCATGGAGATACAAAGATGGAAAATCAAGCAACACCTTGACTTTAAAATTCTCATCCTTATTTTCCATTCGGTCAATAGCCTTGCCCCTCCTATCTGTAATCTCCAGCCTTGCAACCTTGCGAGATATCTGCGCTCCTCCAATTCTGGCTTCTTGTCATTCCCAATTATAATTGCTCCACTGTTAGTGGCTGTGCCTTTAGCCACCTAGGCTCCCAAGCTCTGGAATACTCTCCCTAAACCCCCTCCACCTCACTTTGCTCCTTTAAGATGCTTCTTAAATCCTACCTCTTTGACCAAGCTTTTGGTCGTCTGATCTAATATCTCCTCATGTGGTTTGGCGTCATATTTGTGTTATGATGCCCTTGGGAAGTGCCTTGGAACATTTAATTACATTACGAGCACTATATTAGTAAAAATTGTATTGTTGATGAGATCTTGCAGTTACACTCTGTGTGTTCGTGAACATAAAGTATTCATCTGTTTTAAGTTGCAGGTAACATTGTTAAGAGAAAAGAAGAAATGGGCGTTGTTTTAAAAAGTGAATGAATAATATAGGGCGTAAGGCCTTTCAGTTCTCTGAGCTAAGAAGCTTCTCTATGAGCCAGGCTACCTGGATAAAGTAAGCAGCCAGTGCAATCCCATCCGAAGAGGACAGATCATTAAATAATTTATGGAGCACTAAAAGGAGATGGCAGTGGGTTTATAATTTAGCCTTCTTGAAAGTTTAATCTTTGCTTAATTAACTCCCTCAGGAATTGCAAATGTTAAGAAGCCATAACAATATAAATTTTATATGGTAACTGCATTACAACAGTGACTACCCTTGAAAAGTATTACACTGGCTGGGAAGTGCTTTGGGATGAGCTGAGGTTGTGAAAGGTGCTTTATAATTCCAGGACCGTTCTTTCTTGAGGTTGGAGGGAATGGGCCAGATGGACAGATTGGCCTTTTCCCTGTTCTTCAGATTCCGCTCCACACTTTCCTCCTTCTCTAAGATGTGTTCTGGATTATCTTACATTTGTTTATTCGGAATAGCCAGGATGAATCTGGAAAATGTTGACCCACGAACGGTTGTTAGTAAATGGATCACTCAGAGGCTGCTCGGAGTAGATTGCATGCTAGAACAGTGGGCCTGAAGTTTGCCTGCTAAATGTGCCATTTGCATTATGGTCAGCTTTGTCAATAGACAAAATCAAGATACTGTGTCTGGCTATAGATTGCTCAGCTCATTCATGACCATTGTAAATGTTTGTAAATTTCAGGCTCTAAATCATTAATGGGGCTTATTTCATTTAATCAAAGTGTATTGTCTGGAATGTGACGTTTGCAGCTTACACCTATTTGTCAATGTTACTGCATTGCTTGTTTCAGAAAGTCAGCCCACTTAAAAAGAATAAGAATACAGATTTTATTTTTATTTGAATAAGCTGTAATGTGTCATTAAATTGCCACAATTGGAAGAGATGAATCTTAATCAGAAAGTGATGGTCGAACACCTTGGTTAAATGTGCAACTGGTTACAGGTAAACTCCCACACAATGGACGCACTGCACTCACAACCACAAGTGGAATTACATTCTAATAACCACACAGCAATATCCCACAATATCCCACAAACAGCAATGGCACAAATGATGAGTTCTTTGAAAACTGCCCGGAGATCTCTACTGAATCTTTGAATTTTCCAAAAGGACGATCTCTACAATTCCATCTGTGAGACATTAGCCGATTTGATGATTTCAGATCTCTGATGCGATCCTCAGGCATGCAATTTTCTCATTTGGTAGCAAACAGCTGCCAATGAAACTAAACTGATGCTCAGAAGGTAGTGCAGGAGGGATCAATGATAGTTGTAATGTGTTGGCTATGGTTCAGTAGGTAGCACAATTGTTTTTTTATTATTCTTTCACGGGACATAGGCACACTGCCTGGGCCAGCATTTTTAATGCTCATGCCTGTTTCCAAGACAGAAGGCTCTGGATTCAAATCCCACTCTTGAGGCCTGAGCATATAAGCTAGGCTGAATCTTCATCGCAGTACTGTGGGAGTGCTGCACTGTAGGGGTTGCTTCTTTTCAAAAATGACGAACCTCTCAGGTGGATGTAAAAGATCCATTGGCACTATCCAAAGAAGATTGGGATGTTCTCCTGATGTCCTGACCAAAATTTTCCCTAAATCACCATCACTGAAGCATTATTACATTGCTGTTTGTGGAATCCTGTTGTGTCCAGTGGGCTACTACATTTTCTACCCTATAACAATGATTACACTCTTCAAAGTACTTCATTGACTATAAAGCACTATAGGGTATCGTAATACTGTGAAAGGCACCATATCAATTCACGTCTTTCTTTCTCACTGGTATAATCTACTACATTTGCAGCATGCGACACTGGTTAGTTATTTGGCCAGTGTCACTGATTAAACTATTGTCATGCAGTGCAAATATAACATGGAAGTACAAAATATTTAGTTCTTGAAGGGAGTGTATGGTTTCAGTGTCAATTTCATTTTTTTCTTACTTTTCCTTTCTGTCTCTTTTCTCTTTCTTAATTCAATCTTTCTTTCCCTCACTTTCTTTCTCTTTCTGTACCAGATCTGACTTGAATTCCCAACATTTTCTTCTCTGTTTCTTTCTCAATCCATAAATCTCATCGGAGATAGACTGTATGTCCCATTGCTCATATGAACATTAGAAATAGGAGCTGGAATAGACTGTATGCCCCCTGGAACATATTATGTCCTCAGTAAGACCACCCCTGACTCTCTCCTCAACTCCACTTTTCTGCCTGATTCACATATCCTTTATCCCCTCAGAGCGTAAAAATCTATCAATCTCAGCCTTGAATATACTCAATGACAGAGCTCTCTAGGGGAGAGAATTCCAAAGATTCACAACCCTCTGAGTGAAGAAATTTCTCCTCATCTCAGTCCTAGGTGGCTGACCCCTTAACCTGAGACTGTGCCCCCCTGATCTAGACTCTATATGGTTTAATACAGCCCCAGATGCTCGGCTTAAAACCTCTTTGAGATGAAGAGTGAGGGAAACATATAAAAATAAATATAACTGCTTTACAGACAAGCACCTTTGAAGTGCAGTCACTGGTGCATTGTAGGAAGCACAGCCACATGTGCACAGTAAGATCCCACAAATAGTAACATGATAATGACCAGATAATCTGTTTCAGTGATAATGGGTGGAATTTAAGGCGATGGGATTTTACGATCCTGCCAAAGTCAATGGACCTATTAACGACTTGCTGAATTTTATGACCCCCCCCCCAATCCTCACTGTGATGGGGCCGTAAAATTCCGCCCAGCGGTTCAGGGGTAAATATTGGCCAGGAGATCAGGAAGCCCTTTTGCTCTTCTTCGAATAGTGCCATGGGATCTTTTACATCTGCTAGAGAGGCTGAATATCTCCTCTGAAAGTCAGCACCTCTGAGATGCCCCAGCCCTGCCAAGGCCTGGTCCATTATCTCAGGTTACACCAGTCACAACCCTGGGTCACCGTTGCATCTTTAACCAAGAGTAGGTTTTGCTCGAGAGAAAGATTTGGAATAACTTGTGAAAAGACAGCACTGACATAGAGGAAATTATATCAGACTTCAGTGTCTTGTGGGTTGCTAATTGGCAATGCGGCAAATCTAATAAAATATTTAAAGTGTCTAATAAGCCTCTGAAGAAAAGGAACACTTTATTCCTGAAGCAACTTTTAAATAAATGACCTCGAGAAGCTGTGTGGTCCCTGTGCCATTTAAAATGTTGATGAATAAGGTTAATTGTTAATATTTTTAGGGACCTGTAACCATGGAACACAAGGCAAACACAAAGTAAATTAATAGGACAGAATATTGCTTCAGGGTAAAATCATCACGAGCTGAGAAAATATGATAAGTTATGTAAAGTCAGTAGTTTTAACCATTTGTAGACCAAATGCTTTTCTAATATCTATCATAACGTTGCAGGTCTGGAGAATGAAAGAGGATATTATACTGCACATTCTTGCAAGACAGTCTTGGATTTATTTTGATGCAAGAACTCAGTTGGCTCAGTGGTAGCACTTATCTTAGAAGGCTGTGAGTTCAATTCCCTCCCCAAGACTCGAGCACATAATCAAGACTGACACTTTGGTGCAGCATTGAGGGAGTGAGTTCTGGGCACCGCGCCACAGAGGGAGTACAGCACAGATTTATGAGAATGGCACCAGGGACCCCAAGGATTCAGCTACGAGGGGAGATTAAACAAACTAGTTCTGAACTCTTCTGGAGAAGAGTCATATTTGTCTTGAAACGTTAACTCTGTTTCTCTCTCCACGTGTTGCCAGACCTGCTGAGTATTTCCAGCATTTTCTGTTCTCATTAAACAAACTTGGGGTTGTAGTCCTTGGAATTTGGAAGGTTAAGGGGTGATTTGATCTTTGTTTCCAATGTTAAGAGGAACAATCAGTGTGGATAGCGAGAAACAATTTCCCTGGTTGGGGAGACTATAGGACTAAGGGGTATATAGTCTAGAAATTAGAGCCAGATCTTGAGGGAATGAAATTAGGAAACATTTCTACATAAAATGTGGGGGTGGATTTTGTTGGGGAGCTGGAGGGTGTTGGTGCCAGACAGCTCGCGTCACCCCCTCCCCAGACGTAAAGTCAGTTTGGAGCTGACCCGCTCCACGCCAGCCCACCCTGCAGCCATATTGCTCTGCAGGCAGCTAAACAAGGCCAATGTGAGGCCTCTGCCCCTCACTGGGGAAGAAGTCCCACCCTCTGGAGCTGCTGGCCAATCCGGTTGGCCAGCCGCTCCATCCTTGCAGCGCCAAGAGTGCATTAGTGGCCACTGCTGGGACTGCAACAAGGAAGATGGAGGAGGCCTGAGGCTCCCCGAAGCTAGTAAGTCTGGGGTCATGGTCAGGGAGGGTTTCAGGTGGACAGGGAGGGGGGCAGAGGGGTGGATGTGGGGTTGGGTTTAAGGCTGGGCAGGGTTAGATTAGGAAGAAGGGGTGTGGTTCTTTTCTTAGGGGGTTTACCCCCCCCCCGCCAATCTACAAAGGGCAGCCCCCAAAGATCGAAGTCCCCCTTCATTCCAGCCTTTTGAAGGATACATTTAAAAAATTGGGATGCCCGCTCTCGTCTGTCTGCCCACGCCAAACATTTTACAGTGTGGGCAATGTGTTATCAGGGTCAATTGGCTTGATAAGAAGCCTGATGGACCCTTGCTTAGCTATTTGAATATGGTGGGTGGACTGTTGATTTCAACGCCCACCCATCCCCTCCATTTTATAGAGGTGGTTGGGAAGGTGGTGGGATGGGCACCTACTCCCTCTGACCTGCCTCCCCCCACACCCCCATTGGAAACACTGGAAACACGCCTGGTGGGGGCACATAAAATACAGCCCAAAGGGTGGTAGAATTTTGGAACTCACTTCCACCAATGGCAGTTGGTGTTAGAGCAATTGTTAATTTTAAGTCTCTTCTTGATATATTTTTGCTAGCCATGGGATGTGGGACAAAGGTGGCAATATGGAATTATGTTACAGGTCAGCCATGATCTCATTGAATGGCAGAACAGGCTCAAGGGGCCGACTGGCCTCATCCTGTTCCTTTCTTCCTACATGTTCCTATGAGGTCTGCATTGTCAGAGGGGGGTCACCTTTTAAGGTGAAACATTGGGCCGAAACTTCCGTGGAGTGCCAATCACTGCCAAAATGCCACTCTGATCCTTTTTACTTACCCTGGTCTGGAGATTTCGAACCCGGGCCTGCTGAGAAATGTACAGCTCAGCTGCTCCTGGAACCCGTTCAGCCCAGTGCAGGAGCACTGGGGGAAGTGAAGCCACACCCTTTTACAGCACTGGCTACTATAAACCGGTAAGCTTAAATGTCTCCAACCACTTTGACAGGTGAGAAGGTCAGTGGGTAAGGTAAGTGGGTGAGGGTTTGGGGTGGTCAGGGTGGGCGGGGGTTGGGGGATGGTTGGGTGTTCGGGGGGGAGTTTGGGGATGGGTGACGTGCTGGTTAGTTGTGGTGGGGGATGGTCAGGTCGTCGGGGGGGGCGTTGGTGGGCAATCAGGTAATTAATCGGGAGTAGGAGGTAATCCGGGGGTCGGGTGTAGGGTAGTCTGGGGGTAGTTGTGGGGGGAGGGTGGTTGTCGGGTGTTTAGTTGGGGGTGGTAGTGTAGTCAGAGTATAAAGGAGTTTGGGTAGTCCAGGAGTGGGCGGGGGCACTGTGTAGACTCTGGTTAAGTGGTGGCCGGGTGCTTGGGGGTGTCAGGTGGTTGGGGGTGCTAGTCGGGCGGGTGGGGTGGTGGTGGTGGAGTCTGGGTGGTCAGGGGGTTAGGAGTTGGGGTAGTCAATTGCGGGTTGGGGCAGTCGGGTGGTATGGGGACTAGTCTGGGGGCAGGGTGGTCATGGGAGGTAGTCTGGGGGATTTGGGGGGGGTTCGGTGATAGCTGGGGTGGGGGGCTTCCAGTGAGGGGTCGGTGGCAGGGGAGGGGGGAAGTACCATAGTTACCCAGCAGTTAAAAGTGGTTTTAATCCCTATAACATCTCCTGGGTAACTATTCTGCTAAGAGAGTCGGAACCATCCAATATCTCCAAATTCAATCAGAGTTTTGGATGGTTTTAGATGCAGGGTAATTGTCCAACAGAAACTTCCTGGGCAATTCCCATGCAGTCCTTGCGTGGGGACATCCGGGGTGAGGGGGGGGGAGGCCAGTTCCTGCACATCTTCCAGGGTATCTCTGGGGTACAATTCCCCAGGGAACGGAAGAATTGGGCCAATAAATCCTGTTTGGGTTGACATAAATGATCCCCTGACACTACATGAGGAAGTGAAGTATACTGGCCAACATTCCTCCCTTACGCTGCACAGCCAAAACAGATTAATTGTTCATTTATCTCACTGCAGTTTGTGGGACCTTGCTGTGCGCTAATTGGCAGGTAAGTTTGCTTACCTAATGGTGACTGCACTTTGTTTAGAATTGATTGGCTGTGAAGCACTTGGGACTTTCTGAGGATGTAGAAGTTACTGTATAAATGCAAATTCTTGCTGTTCTTTAAACTAAAGTTGGCTGAATTAAGCTTAAGTGAAGAGTGAGAGACCGGTTATGGGATGGTCTTGCTCTACTTTAGATCAGCTGGATGTTACTCAGACTGACTGGCTGAGAAATGTTTTACGTGTCACTTTTTTAACCCTTTCAATACAACACTTGCAGGAGCTTCACTGATACAGCATAACCCTGATAAATGAATCCCAAGGCAGATGATGAGGTATGAAATTAGAAGGAAAACATTTTTCTGATAGTTTCTTTATGTACAGAGTGCAGCTTCACATTTTTCTGCCTCCTACATACTAACACCCAGTGTCCTAGCAGTCTCTCTTTATAAGTACTCTAAGTACTTAATTAAACAATGCCCTTCACGGTGTATCTTAACAATATAATTAACATACCAATCACACACCCCTCATGTCAACGAACAGCTCAACACTTAATTGTTCAGGTCAGACTCTGTTTTCAGACAGCTTATGTTACAATTTTACTGGCCTGTGAATGCTCCTCTCTATGCTCTGGGGCCAGGGTGTAATGTTAATGAAGTCCAGCAGGCATCTTCATTCCAAGAATGAAAGGATTCGAAGGGAGGTGAAGTCCAGGGTGAGTTTATTGCCAATCGAGGCGGTGGATGAAGCTCCCACTTAAAGCAAGCTGGGACCGACTTAAGACGCAAAAGGTCACAGCCTGATGACATCATTGGGAGGGCTCAGCTGACCAGGAGAGTGCAGGCTGGTAGTGCAAACTCTCCTTCTCTCTGAACGTCTTGCGGACAGGGCTTCCCAAACCCCAGCCATACTGGGTTAGTTACCCCTTTACCAGGCTCCCTGCACCCTTCCTGCCCTGTCCACCCAGCCCCCTGCCACACCACCCCTCCCCCACCTCCACCGCCCATATAGGAATCAAAGTATTAGCATCACTTCTACATTCCATAACCATGGGAAAGTCTGCATTGTTTTTGAAGCAGCAAAGACCAGGTGGTACATTAAGGGTTAAAATGGGAACTACCAAAGACATAATTTTGTGTTACTTTTGTGAAACAACTCACGTTTACATAGTGCCTTTCACAGCCTCAGGATGTCCCAGGGTTTTTAAAAACAAGCACTTTTGTATTGCTATGCTGTAATTACTTAGACAATACATCACTGAAAAACAATTGCTACAACACTGGCACCTACCTGGCAATGAAGAAAATTGCCCAGGTGTATCCTGTACGCAAAAAGCAGGATAAATCCAATCCAACCAATTACTGCCCCCACCCCCAGCCCTGTCTACTCCTGATTTTCAGCAAAGTTTGGGAAGGAGTCATCGATAGTGCTATCAAGTGGCACTTACTCAGCAATAACCTGCTCACTGATGCTCAGTTTGGGTTCGGCCAGGGCCACTCAGCTCCTGACCTCATTACCGCCTTAGTCCAAACATGGACAAAAGAACAGAACTCAAGAGGTGAGGTGAGAGTGACTGCCCTTGACATCAAGGCAGCGTTTGACCGAGTGTGGCATCTAGGAGCCCTGGCAGAACTGATGTCAATGGGAATCAGGGAAAAGCTCTCCAATAGTTGGAGTCATACCTAGCACAAAGGAAGATGATTGTAGTGTTGAATGTCAATCATTTCAGTCGCAGGACATTATCGCAGGAGTTCCTCAGGGTAGTGTCCTAGGCCCAACCATCTTCAGCTGCTTCATCAATGATCTTCCCTCCATCATAAGGTCAGAAGTGGGGATGTTCGCTGATACACAATGTTCAGCACCATTCACGACTTCTCAGATACTGAAGCAATCTATGTCCAAATGCAGCAAGACCTGGACAACATTTAGATTTGGGCTGATAAGTGGCAAGGAACATTCATGTCACACAAGTGCCAGGAAATGACCATTTCTAACAGGGGTGTATCTAACCATTGCCCCTTGACATTCAATGGCATTACCATTGCTGAATCTCCCACTATCAACATCCTGGGAGTTGCTATTGACCAGAAACTGAACTACACTAGCCATATAAATACTATGGTTACAAGAGCAGGTCAGAGGCTAGGAATCCTGCAAGGAATTACTCACCTCCTTATTCCCCAAAGCCTGTCCACCATCTACAAGGCACAAGTCAGGAGTGTGATGGAATACTCCCCACTTGCCTGGATGAGAGCAGCTCCAACAACACACAAGAAGCTTGACATCATCCAGAATAAAGCAGCCCACTTGATTGGCACCCCTTCCAGAAACATCCATTCCGTCCACCACGACGCACAGTGGCAGCAGTGTGCACCATCTACAAGATGCACTGCAGGAACTCACCAAGGCTCCTTCAACAGCACCTTCCAAACCAGCAACCTCTACTATCTAGGAGGACAAGGGCAGCAGATACATGGGAACACCACCACCTACTAGTTCCCTTCCAACTATATCACCGTTCCTTCACTGTCGCTGGGTTAGAATACTGGAACTCTTCCTAACAGCACTGTGGGTGTACCTACACCACATGGACTGCAGCGGTTCAAGAAGGCAGCTCACCACCACCTTCTCAAGGGCAAATAGGCATGTGGAACAATTGTTGGCCTAGCCAGCAACATCCACATCGTGTGTGTTTGTGTGTGTGTGTCTGAATATATTTAAGAAGGAAATGGATAGATTTCTGGACTCTAAAGGCATCAAGGGGTATGGAGAGAGAGCGGAAGTACAGCGTTGAGATGGAGGATCAACCATGATCATATTGAATGACGGAGCAGGCACAAAAGGCTGAATGACATGCTCCTGCATCTATTTTTCTATGTTTCTATGTCTATGTGTTTGTATCTGTGTGTGGATGTGTGTATCTGTGTGTGTGTGTGTGTGTGTGTGTGTGTGTGTGTATGTATCTTTGTGTGTGTGTCTGTGTCTGTGTCTGTGTGTCCATCTGTGTGTCCGTGCACGTCTGCTTGTTTGTTTCTGTGTGTCTGTGCGAATGTGTATTTTTTGTGTCTGAATCTGTGTGAACTACCAACTGGAATGAATGACTTCTTGAAAGAGCCACCAGAGATAGGAAAAAGAGCTCCAATGTACAAACACATTATTCATGTAGCAAGGTGACCCCCTCGTAACACCACCTTGGGGCAAAACATAGCCAATTCACACACACTCATTGTCGCAAAGGTGAGGAGGCTGAGAGCCAGATGCCAGGATGAAAGATTGAGGGCTACAGCAGATCAAGTGTCAAACTGCAGAGAAAAAAATAGTTTGCACATCGACTGGAAAGGGGCTTTGGGGTGGTCTATGTCACATCCTGGCAATAGATCATCTGCCCAAATTTGCAAACTCGAACATTAGCATGTGAAATTAACATGCCTTGGCGTCTCACGCTCAACATCTCCTGATCCAAAATTATTATTAAACTGGAAGATTTAACATGTAACAGAAGAGCTAGTGTCTTCTGATCCCTCACAGCGCTGTTTGCTTAAAATGACCTCCAAGTTACTTCAAGATTAATTCTTCCCATTTATTCACAATTATCTTGATGGATTTAGAAGGATTTTCATTAGAACTTGACTTGAGATAATGATTCACACCATCCCTTCTTTAGTGTTGGAACATAAGTGAGCAGGATTTAAGCACTAAACTTTGCCAGGAACATTAAAAATTGCTTCATTACTCTGACAGTTCTCCCATGTGCTGAGATTATGTGATAATGCTCCCACATCATCATCAGCATCTCATTGGCAATTCAGACACCACAAGAGAAATGAAATTGGGACTGAAATCAAAAGGAAACAGGAATACATTAGTTGTGTAACACTGCAGCGTTAACCAGTCTGCGAAAGGGCTGTTCCTTAAAGCAAGATCTACAGTTACATTTTAGACAAAGGAAGAAATTAGAAATTCTGCAAGCAATCCATTTTATTTTTCTTCTATATGAAGAAGGTTCCTGGATTCCTTTCTCTCTTCCTGATTTGTAAATGCCTTGTTTGATTCCATTTTTTGGTGCAGTCTGCACTTTTGTGGCGAAGCAACAGGGAGGTTTTAACACCAGGAGATAGGATCCCACAGGAGGTGATGACACATCAAGTGTAACTGCACTCCAGTCTATCCAAACAGTGGCAAGCTGCTTTCACGTCTGTCTTTGGGCTCCCAGTATGCCTGATTAACATCAGAACCAATCTTGGGGCAATAAAGGAGGGTCACATTGTGGGTAAGTTACACCCACTTTAACCCAAATTATTTGTGACATGCCACACTGTATTTCATGACTGGTAGAGGTGCTGCCCCAATATACAGCTCACC
Organism: Carcharodon carcharias; assembly: GCF_017639515.1. Lineage (NCBI taxonomy): Eukaryota > Metazoa > Chordata > Chondrichthyes > Lamniformes > Lamnidae > Carcharodon > Carcharodon carcharias. The sequence goes on from NC_054494.1 coordinate 33,839,719, forward strand.
CTCTGAAGGAGGCTGCCTCACAGTCAGGCCTAGCCTATTTTGGGGTACTTTGTGAACTGAGGTCACTGGCTTTAGTACTCTTGATGTCTAAATTTTGTTTGGGCAGTAGTATGCCAAATGAATTATGCTTTGAGCTTACACACTTGCTGTGGTAAAGTGGAGTGCTATGTACCTTTAAGAGAATGTTGTAAGTTGACCATGTGACTGTATTGACCAATCGCTATGCAGCATGGGCTTCTTGGGTAACGGGAGGTTTAGAGCTGGAGGTGATTGAAGAAGTATATATTGGGTTAATGCTCTGTTCTTAGTTCCAATAAACCACCAGTGTTTGTTCAGCTAATCAGTCTCTCTGCCTATATTGTTTCAAGCATCAAACTAATGTGTTAATATCAAGGGCGCAGCTCGATTTCACTGGACAATTGAACCTCATAACCTAAAACATAAAACTGGCATATCACTGCTTGTTTGCTCAAGTCTTCACAATGCTTCGTCATCATTTTCCTGAAGTTTTGGAATTTTCTGCTACATTACAAGTTGGGGGTAACAATGTTGAGAAGCTGGGAGTCCTTTTGAGGTTTCTTTTATAGTGCTACATGAGCTGGTCAAGAAGGACCGATTCATGATAAACTCTACCTTTGATTAAGGGTTTGACAGGGTACATGTTTAAAGACCGTTTCTTCAGGCTGGCCATTCTAGGACTTGGGGGTCACAGACTCAGGATAAGGGGTTGGCCATTTAGGACTGAGATGAGGAGAAATTTCTTCATTCAGAGGGTTGTGGGTCTTTGGAATTCTCTATCCCAGGCAATGTTCTGTCATTGAGTCTATTCAAGATGGAGATTGATAGATTTTTAGGAATGAAGAGGTTTGGGGAAAGGGTGGGGAAGTGGAGTTGAGGTAGAAGATCAAGCCATGATCTTATTGAATGGTGGGATAGACTTGAGGGTCCATGTGTCTGACTCCAGCTCCTATTTCTTATGTTCTAAGAATATAAGGAGCCTTCAGGATAATGTTTTATGGCCGATTAATGTGAAGCACCATTGGATTAATCAATCTGCTGTTGCCTGTTTTCTGGTGAGGTACACAAAGTGTTACCAGTTTAACACACTGGGCTGATCTGCATGCTCGTTCATTTGGCCTGTTAATGACTGCAGCACAAAGCTATCAATAACTGTCATGATTAAGGTAACTGCAGTTTAATGAAAGTGCATTTGCTTTTGATTTGTAGTTTGGTAATTCAAACTTGGTTGAAAGGTAGGATTGAAGTGTCCTTCTATTAGAAAATCTCACCAGAAGCTTTAAAAATTAATCACTGCAAAATTAATTGTAACTATCCATTTCCAGCAATCCATTTTCTTACAATTATTATGTAGGGACATAGGAACAGGAGGAGGCCATTCAGCCCCTCAAGCCTGTTCTATTATTCAGTGAGATCATAGCTGATCTTGTTTCAACAGTGGCTGCTTTTATTTGTCAGTTCTGATTTCAGTAGAGTGACCTATCCTGGTTTCGTAGCACCATCATTCTCCAGTGTCACCCTAATTTTCTGCTGTTATCCCACAGACAGGAGCTAAATGCCTAGCAGACAAATCTGTCAACAAGTTCCAAGGCTTATGAAATGAACAGGTATTCTGCAACCAGAATGAGACGAGTTGATGGTTTTTATTTTTCCCACGATCAATGGCAGCAGAATTTCCAACTGCCATTGGCATCACTTATAAAACCCTCTTCCATGCCTTTTCTACCTACAAACCCAACTATTCCAATGCTCCTAGTTGGCCTTCCATCCTCCTCAAACATGAGCTCATCCAAAACCCTGTCCTAACTCATAGTAAGTCCCATTCACTTATCAACCCTGTCAAATCACACTGACCAACATCAACTCCTTGTTTTCAAAGTCCTCCATATCCTTGTTACTCCCTTTCTCTGTACTCTCCACCAGCCCTACAACACTCCGTCTTCTCTATATTCCTTCAATTCTGCCCCTTTGTGCATCCACGATTTTCATCACTCGACCATTGGTGGCCGTGCCTTCAGCTGCTGAGGCCTTGAGTTCTGGGCTTGTCTCTCTAAACCTCTCTACCTCTCTTTCCTCTTTTAAGACGCTTGTCAAAACCCATCTCTTTGTCCAAGCTTTTGGTGGTCTGTCTGTCAACATTATGGGTAACCGTTCCTGTGAAGAACCTTGGGACATTTTACAGCATTAAAGGTGTCGTATAATTGCAAATTGTTGTTGTTGCATAACAGAGAAAATTACGGGAGAATCTTTGGCACCGGCCTGAGTCATTTTGGCAAAAAGTCATTTTGCTACTGTTGTGACATTTTGAACTGGTGGTGCACTTAAGTGTGAGCAGTGAGTGAAAATTTCTTGGCAACGAAATGTTTGCTAACACAGTTTGATTTAAACCATAGAAACATTTCTAACAGTTTCCAGTTTCTGTGATGCTTGCATGTTTTAGTTTAGAGTGTTGTGATCATTCCATGTCAAATGCGAAACCATCCTGAATTCTGACAGTTTACGAACCATTTTCAAAGATTTTGTTTTGATCATCTTCCCTCGGTGGATCAGTGGGATTATAAATGATTTAGCGCCCCCCCCCCCACCCAAAAAATGAAAATGTCTTTGACAAAGGAAATTGTCCTTGGATTTCAAAGTGCAATCGGGTAAATGGTAATACCCAACAAATCAGCTTAAATGAGAATCAGAACGAATGACAGCATCAACCCTCTGAACTGTGCTTTGATGTACACTTATGAATTTGCAGATTAAGTATGATTAGAATCAGGGTTTATCTGCTGTGTAACAGCTACCTAACCTGAATTTGCAATCTGTAACTAGGCAAACATCACCCAGATGCAGAATCGAGACATTCTCGTGACTGTCTTGGAGCCTCAGTTGAGAGGAATTCAGCTTTGAGAATCGGGTCCAGAGGTTGACTTTCCCCATTCATTGTATTTCCATATTCCGGCTTATAACTAAAGTCAGTGGCCTGAAAATTGGGAATGCTGTAATTTTGGTCCATTGAGCCCCACGCTTTATTCTCCAATCTGCAGCCTCACCATACACCCTTAGTAAACTTGAACTCATCCAAAACTCTGCCTACTGTATCCTAACTCACACAAAGCCTTGTTCACCCATCACGCTATGCTTACTGACCTACAATATCTCCGGCTCAAGTAAACTTTCATCCTTGTTTTCAAATCTCTCCAAAGCTTCATCCCTCCCTTCTGTTTAACCTCCTCCAGCCTGCAACCCTCTGAGATATCTGTATTCCTTCAATTCTAGCCTGTTGCACTTTCCTGATTTTTAGTGCTCCACCAGTGGTGGCCATGCCTTCGGCTGCCTCAGCCCTAAGCTTTGAAATTCCTTCCCTAAATCTCACCGGCTCTCTACCTCTCTCTCCTCCTTTAAGATGTTAATTAAAACTTACCTGTTTGACCAAGCTTTAGGCGATCTCTCCTGATAGCCTGTTATAGAGCTGGTCAATTTTTTGCTTCATGACGTTGCTGTGAAGTGATATTTCGCTATGTTACAGGCGCTACGACAATGCAAGTTGCTGTTGTCGCCCTTTTGAATGAGATTCAGCAGCTGGAACGGGGCGGTTATGCAGATTGAGGGCAACTGAGTCCAGTGAGATCTAATGATGAGGCTAATGCTTTCTATTATTCTCCACACAGTGTTAATGTATTTTCAGTTGACACTCAGCCTCTATTCTCCTGGTGCTTTGTTCTTATTGCATTGCCTTAAAGAAACTGGTTTCCTAATGCAGGGTCATTGAGTATTAGAACATGGATTAATGTTTGCAGTTTTCTATATAGTGAGTCTCTGATCATGACCAGCCTCTCTAAGGGGAGACAATTGGGCACTGGTTTAAGAGCAATATGGGGCTAGAGTCTTGGTAGCTGACACCAAACCCCTTCATTTCCTGGCCAGAGAATGGTGTGTGCCACAGGGTAGGCATGGACTTATTGTGCTGAACAGCCTCTTTTTGTCCTGTAAATTCTATCTAAGTTTAGTGGCGGTGAAAATACTGGTAGCTGAGCAATAGAAACTTGCCCTAATCATTACTGGTTAATCATTACTAATCCGCAAGCATTATGACCACAATGATAGTGCACAAATCATCAAAAAGCATCCTGCTGACACATAGGAAATTATTTATTTCCCAGTGGCACACAGGCACTCATTATAAGTTATCAGTAACCCTTAGAGCCATGGACAGGAACTTGACTTTGGGTCGGAACGCCAATGTCAAGGTCAAACGGGGATCCTGAACCCACACCATGTCCGGAGCAGTTACCCAGCAATGATTCTGCCTGAATTGGCCAATTAGTGGCCAGAGGGGACTTTCATCTTCCAATTAAGGATGACAGCTGGGCTCTTAAAGCTGGAGGAACAATAGGAAGCTTTCCAGTACTGAAGGAGTTGCGGCTTGCCATTGCAGGTAAGGGAGAGAGAAGGGGCCTCCATCTTTAGGCAGCTTTTAAAAGATTTGACATAGAAAATGGCCCCAGCTACCGGACCACCATTCATGGAAACTCCTCCATAGATGCTTACAGCACAGAAGGAGGCCATTTGGCCCATCGTGTCTGTGCCAGTCAAAAAAGATCTGACTACACTAATCCCATTTTCCAGCACTAGGTCCCTAGCCCTGGAGGCTATGGCAATGTAATTGAATATCTAAATACTTCCTAAATGTTACGAGAGTTTCTGACTCAACCACCCTTTCTGGCAGTGAGTTCCATACTCCTACCACCCTCTGGGTGAAAAAATTTCTCCGCAATTCCCCTCTTAGCCTTCTACCTCTTACCTTAATTCTGTGCCCCCTGGTTATTGATCCTTCTACTAATGGAAAAAGTGCCTTCCCATCCACCCTATCGATGCCCCTCATAATCTTATAAACCTCTATCAGGTCCCCTCTCAACCTTTGTTGCTCCAAGGAAAACAACCCCAGCCTATCCAATCTTTCCTCCTAGCTCAGACCCTCCAGCCCAGCCAGCATCCTGGTAAATCTCCTCTGCACCCTCTCCAGTGCAAAAACACCAGAGCTGCACACAGTACTCCAGTTGTGGCCTAACCAGTGTCTTATACAGTTCCAGCATAACCTTCCTGCTTTAGTATTCTATGCCTTGGCTGATAAAGCAAATATCCCATATGCCGCCTTAACCGCCTTATCTACTTGTCCCGTTACCTTCAGGGATCTGTGGATATGCACACCAAGATCCCTCTGATCTTCAATGCTTTCCGGGGTCCTACCATTCATGGTGTAATCCCTTGCCTTGTTAGCCCTCCCCAGGTGCATTACCTCACACTTTTCCAGGTTGAATTCCATTAGCCACTGCTCTGCCCACCTGATCAGTCCATTGATATCCTCCTGCAGTTTACACTATCCTTCTCACTATTTACCACCCTGCCAATTTTCATGTCACCCACAAACTTCTTGATCATACCCCCTACATTTAAGTCCAAATTATTTATGTACACCACAAGCAGCAAGGGACCCAGCACCGAGCCCTGCAGAACCCCACTAGAAACATACTCCCAGTCACAGAAACATCCTCTACCATCACCCTCTGCTTCCTACCTCTCAGCCAATTTTGGATCCAATATGATGCTTTGCCTTGGATCCCATGGGCTCTCACTTTCTTGGCCAGTCTGCCATGAGGGACCTTATCAAAAGCCTTGCTAAAGTCCATGTAGACCACATCAGACACACCACCCTCATCAACACTCCTGGTTACCTCCTCAAAAAATTTGATCAAATTTGTCAAACACGACCTTCCCTTATCAAATCCATGCTGACTATTCCTGATTAATTCGTGTCTCTCCAAGTGCAGGTATATTCTGTCCCTCAGAATTCTTTCCAATAACTTCCCCACCACAGAGGTTAGACTGACTGGCCTGTAATTTCCTGGTCTATCCCTTTCCTCCATTTTTAAATTGAGGGACATTAGCAGTCCTCCAGTCCACTGGCACTCTGCCTGTGGCCAGACAGGATTTGAAAATTACTGTCAGGGCCCCTGATATCTCTTCCCTTGCCTCCCTCAACAGCCTGGGATACATCTCATCCGGCCTGCGGATTTATCCACTTTTAAGGCCGCTAAACCTGTTAGTACCTCCTCTCTCTCTATGTTAATTTCCTCTAATATTTCACAGTCCTCCACCCTGATGTCTATACCTACATCGTCCTTTTCCATTGTGAAGACTGACATCTCAAGAGGGCGTCATCAGCAACAGGCCCTACGGATTAGAGGAATGAACCGACCTGGTGCTTCTGCTCTTGTGCATGCAAACCCAATGCTGCTTGATATCGTAGGAAGCGTTTCTTCCTCAATTTCTGTTGTTGGCTTCTTTGTGGGCTCTTGAGGTTTTTGAACATCAAGGGAGGGGCAGCGACTGCTCATCTGGTGCTGACATTGCTACTGATTCTCAGTGTGGCTCCGCTGTAAGTAAGTCTTCAGATTCTTGCCACCAACAGCGCTGTCTGTGATCTACATTGAATTTAAGTACAGAAACAGGCCATTCAGCCCATCAGAACCATGTCAGTGTTTAATCTCTACCTTAGCGTCCTCCCTGCCTCCTCTCACTTTACTTCATCTAAGCTCATCATCATATCTTTCTATTCCTTTCACCCTCATGTGTTACTTACCTCAACTTCTCCGTGAGGCAGTGAGTTCCACATTCTCACCACTCTCTGCATAAAGAAGTTTCTTCTGAATTCCTTATTGGATTTATTAATAACTTAAGATTAATGATTTGTTACCATCTTATATTTGTGGCCTCCAGTTCAGGTTAAAGTGGAAACATCTTCTCTACAAGTATCCTATCAAGACCCTTCACAACCTTGAAGACCTCTATCACGTTGCCCCTTCTGTTTTCCAGAGAGAAGAGATCCAGCCTGTGCTATCTTTCCTGATGTATTTAACTTCTCAGTTCTGGGATCGTTCTGGCCAAAGCATTTTTGTACCTTCTCCCTTGCCTCTATATCCTTTTTATAATATGGAGACCAGTAGTATTTACGGTACTCCGAGTGTAATCTAACCTTTACAGCTCCTGTTATATGAAAGCACCCTAAATGTGATGGCTGGTTTTCCACCTCTTCAGTCACTTGAGGCTTATCTAGTTGTTTAGCTGGGAGCTGACACAATTCATTCCATTGAGGCAATTGAGCTGGAATGAATGGCAGCTGAAAGATTTAAACTTGTGATGGTCTGGCTTGGAGTCTTAACTGCTGGAGGATAAGCTCAGTTATATTCAAATCCTCCGTCCCTGAGTGTTTTATAGGACAGGGGATTTTATCCCTGGCCCTAAATGGGCTGTACCATGTTATCAATTGAATGAGATGTGACCCTGTGCAATAGGTAGCACGACCTCTGAGCTGCTTATCAAGAGCTTAATCTTCAGCTCATCAGGCTTTGCACTAACACAAACCATTTGCCTTGGTACTGCTGCAAAGGGATCATAGCAGCTGCATCCTTCACATTGCTTTCACTGCATGCTGTGACGTGTACTGTCACCTGATAGGTGCAAAGAAAAAATGATTCAGGAGGACGATATCTGAACTGTGTGGGTACAGCTACCGGGAAAGGCTCAACAACCCAGAGCTCTTGTCTCTTCGAAAGGAGAAGGTGAGGAGTGACTGAATAGAGAGGCCTTCAAGATTACGAAAGGATTTAGTTGACGTAGAGGAAGTGTTTTCACTTGTGGGCGAGTCCAAAGCTGGGGTCCATAAATATGAGCCGGTCACTAATAAATCTTCCTGGGAGCTCAGGAGAAACTTCTTTACCCACAGGGTGGAGACGATGTGGAACCTGCTACCGCAGGGACATCGGGTGCCCATCCTCCTGCCACCCAGACCCCAGCAGCGCCCGCCCTCCTCCCACCCTCCTCCCACCCCCCTCACCCCAGCAGCGCCCGCCCTCCTCCCACCCCCCTCACCCCAGCAGCGCCTGCCCTCCTCCCGCCTCCTCCCGCCCTCCTCCCACCCCCCCTCACCCCAGCAGCGCCCACCCTCCTCCCACCCCCCCCACCCCAGCAGCGCCCGCCCTCCTCCCGCCCTCCTCCCGCCCTCCTCCCATCCCCCCACCCCAGCAGCACCCGCCCCTCCTCCCACCCCCCTCACCCCAGCAGCACCTGCCCTCCTCCCCCCCGCCTCCCTCACCCCGGCAGCGCCCACTTCATGCTGGTTGGCCGTTAATTGACCAGCAAGCGTGAAATCGGGGCCGGGAGCTGATCGCGGTCAGCAGTCCATTCCCCGGCCAATTCCGGACCCGCCGATCACGCCTGTCTGCCAACTTATAAATCTGTAATATTTTAGAGACCTGGAAGAGGGAACAGGGAAATTCTACCTGCTGTGAATTCTGTCTTGAATGACATTGCTTTCTGATTGGGAATTTTCATATAGACAGCTGGGAATCGATCAAATAAATCCAGTAAGAAACTCCGATGAAACACCTTTACCCAAAGATTGGTTCCAATGTGACACCCACTGCCACAAGGAGTGAGGTGAGTTGGACACATGCATGTAAGAGGAAGCAGAGGAGTGTGAAAGGAATAGACGGGTGTAACATGAGACAAAGGGGAGGTGCTGGCGTTGTGGTATTGTCACTGGACTAATAAACTAGATACCCAGGGTAATGCTCTAAGGTCCCAGGTTTGAATCTCACCACGGCAGATGGTGAAATTTGAATTCAGTAAAAATCTGGAATTAAAAGTCTAATGATGACCATGAAACCATTGTCATAAAAATCCATCTGGTTCGCTAATGCCCTTTAGGGAAGGAAATCTGCTGTGCTTAACTGGTCTGGCCTATATGTGACTCCAGACCCACAGTAATGTGGCTGACTTTTAAATGCCTCCGAAATGGCCTAGCAAGCTGCTAAAAAGTCTAAAAGAAATGAAACCAGGTGCACCCTAGGCACTGGAAACGACAACGGCAAACTCAGCCCAGTCAACCCTGTCGACTCAACCCTGTCCTCCTTACTTAACAGCTGGGGGCTTAGTGCCAAAATTGGGAGAGCTGTCTCAAAGACTAGTCAAGCAACAGCCTGACATAGTCATCCTCACGGAATCATACCTTACAGATAATGTCCCAGACACCACCATCGCCATCCCTGGGTATGTCCTGTCCCACCAGCAGGGCAGACCCAACAGAGGGGGTGGCACAGTCTCATGGCATCAGGTCAAACATGGGCAAGGAAACTTCCTGCTGATTACTACATTCCGTCCCCCTTCAGCTGATGAATCTGTGCTCCTCCATGTTAAATACCACTTGGAGAAAGCACTGAGGGTGCAGAATATACTCTGGTTGGGGGACATCAATCTCCATCACCAAGATCAGTATCACCTCTTCAGACTGAGCTGGCTGAGTCCTGAAGGGCACAGCTGCTAGACTGGGTCTGCGGCAGGTGATGAGGGAACCAACAAGAGGGAGAAACATACTTGACCTCATTCTCTGCCTGCCAGAGATGCACCTGCCCATGATGTATCGGAAGGCGTCGTCTCACAGTCGTTGTGGAGACAAAGTCCTGCCTTCACGTTGAGGATACCCTCCGTCGTGTTGTGTGGCACTACCACCGTGATAAATGGGATCGATTTCAAACAGATCTACCAACCCAAGACTGGGCAACCATGACACGCTGTGGGCCATCAGCAGCAGCAGAATTGTATTCAACCACCATCTATAACTTCATGGCCCAACATATCCCCCACTCTAACGTTACCATCAAGCCAGGAGTTCAACCCTGGTTCAATGAAGAGTGCAGGAGGGCATGTCAGGAGCAGCACCAGGCATACCTAAAAATGAGTTGTCAACCTGGCAAAGTTAGAACACAGGACTACTTGCGTACCAAACAGCATAAGCAGCAAGTGATAGAGCTAAGTGATTCCACAACCATCGGTCAGATCTAAGCTCTGCAGTCCTGCCACATCCAGTTGTGAATGGTGATGGACAATTAACAACTCACTGGAGGAGGAAGCTCCACAAATATCCCCATCCTCAATGATGGGGGAGCCCAACACATCAGTGCAAAACGTAAAGCTGAGCATTCGCAACAATCTTCAGCCAGAAGTACCGAGTGGATGATCCATCTCGGCTTCCTCTGGAGGTCCCCAGCATCACAGATGCCAGTCTTCAGACAATTCGATTCACTCCACATGATATGAAGAAATGGCTGAAGGCACTGGATACTGCAAAGGCCATGGGCCTTGACAATATTCCGGCAATAGCACTGAAGACTTGTGCTCCACAACTTGCCGCATCCCTAGCCAAGCTGTTCCAGTACAGCTACAATACTGACATCTACCCAGCAATATGGAAGATTGTCCAGGTATGTTCTGTACACACAAAACCGGACCGATCAAACCAGGCCAATTACCGCCCCATCAGTCTACTCTCCATCATCAGTAAAGTAATGGAAGGGATCATCGACAGTGCTATCAAGCGGCACTTGCTTAGCAATAACCTGCTCCCTGACACCCAGTTTAGGTTCTGCTAGGGCCACTCAGCTCGTGACCTTATTACAGCCTTGGTTCAAACATGGACACAAGAGCTGAATTCCAGAGGTGAGGTGGGACTGGAATGGGTGGGTTGCCTTATGAGGAAAGGTTGGATAGACAAGGCTTGTATCCACTGGAGTTTAGAAGAGTAAGAGGCAACTTGATTGAAACATAACATCCTGAGGGGTCTTGAGCAGGTGGATGTGGAGGGGATGTCTCCTCTTGAAAAATCTAGAACTAGAGGTCGCCCATATAAAACGGAGATGAGGAGAAATTTTTTCACTCAGAGGGTTGTGAGTCTTTGGAACTCTCTTCCTGAAAAGGTAGTGGAAGTAGAGCGTTGAATATTTTTAAGGCAAAGGTGGATAGATTCTTGGTAAGCAAGGGGGTGATAGGTTATTGGAGGTAGGTGGGATGCAGATTTGAGGTTACGATCAGATTGACCACAATGTTATTAAATGACAGAGCAGGCTCAAGGGGCTGAATGGCCTAATCCTGCTCCTCGTTCATATGTTCGTATGAGAGTGACTGCCCTTGATATCAAGTCAGCACTTAACAGAGTGTGGCATCAAGGAGTCCTAGCAAAACTGGAGTCAATACGAATAAGGAGGGAAACTCTCTGCTGGTTGGAGTCATACCTAGCACAAAGGAAGATGGTTGTGGTTGTTGGAGGTCAATCACCTCAGTTCCAGGACATCACTGCAGGAGTTCCTCAGGGTAGTGCCGTTGGCCCAACCATCTTCAGCTGCTTCATCAATGACCTTCCTTCCATCATAAGGTCAGAAGTGGGGATGTTCGCTGATGATTACACAATGTTCAGCATCATTCACGACTCCTCAGACACTGAAGCAGCCCATGTCCAAATGCAGCAAGACCTGGGCAATATCCAGGTTTGGGCTGACAAGTGGCAAGTTACATTTGCATCACACAAGTGTCAGGCAATGACCATCTCCAACAAGAGAGAATCTAACCATCGCCCCGTGACATTCAATGTCATTACCATCACTGAATCCCCCACTATTAGCAACATCTGGGGTTACCATTGACCTGAAACTGAACTGGACTAGCCATATAAATACTGTAGGTACAAGACCAGGTCAGAGACTAGGAATCCTGCGGCGAGTAACTCATCTCCTGACTCCCCAAAGCCTGTCCACCATCTACAAGGCACAAGTCAGGAGTGTGATGGAATACTTCCCACTTGCCTGGATGAATGCAGCTCCAACAACATACAAGAAGCTTGACACCATCCAGGACAAAGTAGCCCGCTTGATTGGCACCATATCCAAAAACATTCACTCCCTCCACCGCTGATGCACAGTAGCAACAGTGTGAACCATCTACAAGATGCACTGCAGAAACTCACCAAGGCTCCTTAGGCAGCACCTTCCAAACCCATGACCACTATCATCTAGAAGGGCAAGGGCAGCAGATGCCTGGAAGTTCCCCTCCAAGTCACTCACTATCCTGACTTGGAAATATATCACCGTTCCTTCACTGTCGCTGGGTCAAAATGTTGGAACTCCCTCCCCAACAGCACTGTGGGTGTACCTACACCACATGGACTGCAGCGGTCCCAGAAGGCAGCTCATCACCACCTTCTCAAGGGCATTTAGGGGTGGGTATTAAATTCTGGCCTTGCCAGCGACTCCCACATCCCATAAATGAATTTAAAAAAAAGAGGGACAAGATGAAGCTCATGTGGAGCATAAAAACCAGTATGGATCATTTGGGCTGAATGGTGTGTTTCTGTGCTGTAACTACTTTGTATTCGTATAATTGACCTACTCTATGACTAGCAATATTCTGCTTTTTGTTCATTGATGTTAATCAAAGCCATTAAACTGTGAGGAAATGTCCTCATCCATGCCTTTAAATTGGGTACATACACCCGACTGTAGAACACCCTTCTGATACTGGGAGTAAATCAGCAACTTAATTGGTTATCATCTTCAGCTCTGATTGTGCTCATTTTTGACTTTGCACAGTGTGGTAGGTACAATGAAGGTATTAACAATGAAATGAGGCTTACAGGAAAACATTGTGCATATTTAATGCTGATTTCCTTGTAATTATCTTTGTACTAGTTTCATGCAACCAACCTATCTATATTTGTATATAGCATTTCACAATCTTGGTTATGCATGCTGATAAGCTTCACTTTCTGTTTTTTTTTATTAATTCACAGGATGTGGGCTTCGCTGGCTAGGCCAGAATTTATTGCCATCCCTAGTAGCCCTTGAGAAGGTCGTGGTGAGCTGCATTCTTGAACCGTTGCAGTCCATGTGGTGTAGGTACACCCACAGTGCTGTTAGGAAAGGAGTTGCAGGATTTTGACCCAGTGACAATGAAGGAATGGTGATATATTTCCAAATCAGTATGGTGAGTGACTTGGAGGGGAACTTCCAGGTGGTGGTGTTCCCATCTATCTGTTGCCTTTGTCCTTTTAGATGGTTGCGGTCATGGGTTTAGAAGGTGCTGTCGAAGGAACCTTGGTGATTTCCTGCAGTGCATCTTGTAAATGGTACACACTGCTGCTACTTAGCATTGGTGGTGGAGGGAGTGAATGTTTGTGGAGGAGGTGCCAATCAAGCGGGCTGCTTTATCCTGATTGGTATCGAGCTTCTTGAGTGTTGTGGGAGCTGCACTCATCCAGGCAAGTGGGGAATATTCCATCACACTCCTGACTTGTGCCTTGTAGACATGATTTCTGGTTTGCTCTTTTTCAGTTGACGTTTAATACTAAAATTGCCAATGTGATCAGTTACAATGGGAATTCCCCATGTAAACAGGTAATGTTGTAGTTGCAACCTGTGACCACAAGGAAGCATTGTAGTTGCAACGAATCCTGTTCCATCCACATTGTGACACAATGTGAGCATCGCCAGGGGAGATCAGCTGGAGCTAACTAAAATTTCATATGCGTACAAGCTGATAGCTCAGGCTATTGGCATGTTCTGAAGTGTGTTGCTCTGAGAGTAATTTAATTACCTGCCCCCCCTTACAACAGCTATAATGAGATGTGTAGTATGGAATCATCCCAACCACATAATCTGCCCACCTTACACTAGGAGGAAGACGTGAGATCGTTTACAAAGCAACAGGCAAAATTTACTTTTTCACAACACTCTGATTTAGAGATAAGTCATAATTAGTTAAATTTGGAGCAGTCCTTTCAGAATAGGTCTATATTTTAGACATTTTTAAAGAAAGGAGTTCCCTAGTATATAGTGCCTTTCATGACCTCAAGGCCTCACAAAGTGTTTTACAGCTAATGATGTACTTTTGAAGTGCTTTAATGTGGGAACTGCATTATGCCAATTTCTGCAGAGCAAGTTCCCACGAAAAGCAATGTGACAATCTGTTTTTTTTTGTGTGATGTTGACTGAGGGATAAATATTGGCCAGGGTACCAGGGAGCACTTCCCTGCTCTTTTTCGAAATATAATGCCATGGGATCTTTTACATCCACCTGAGCAGGCAGATAGCGTCTTTGATTAATATTTCATCTGAAAGACAGCAACTCTGACAGTGCAGCACTCCCTCATTGCAAGGAGAACCTACTCCATGTAAAATGAACAATTTTGTGTCAGTTTAACTCTATTTTTAAAGCAGTGTTGGTTACGTGATCTATTTATAATGATTTGTGTAGCCCCTATAAATGAAGTGAAACACCCTAAGGCTTTGCAAGGAGGTGGGGAAGGGGCAATTGGAATCGAACAGAGAGGAACAATAGGGAGAAGACTGAAGAGGTTGTCTTTAATGATGCAGAGGAGTCCAGGAAGAGTTGGGCCCAAAAATTCCAGCAATTCTTCCCCTGGCGATGGCAGAGAGGGTAGGGGATACACAGTATAGACTCCGAATAATTCAGGAGATGAATTAACTATGCAGGGCTGGATGGAGGGGCCTGCAGCTCGAAGGTGTAGTGAGGCTCAGGAGCCATTTGTAGAAGTGCAGCTCGGTGAGAGCAGGAGGGATGGGTGAGTGAGTCCGTCCATGCTCAGCCTTGCATTAGTCAGGAATCAAAAGTTGGCAAAGGGTAAACATCTATAGAGGAGATTAAATGGGTGACAAAATATAACAGTTCCTGCTGCTGAGACCATTAAAAGTAAGTTGTCAAAGATGGATAATGTAAGTTCTAAAGTGCAGTATTTCTGGATTTCATCATAATTACCTTTGAATGTCGGAAGAAACTTTGGAGGTCTTTTTCTTGAGGTGACGTATGTTGGATGGAGGACATGATTTGGCAGCTGTACACAGTGTGTGGATAGTACACACATGCCCTTATTTCTCTAACACTGGTTTCTCTGTGTCTCCGGCTCCTAATGCTCTACCATTTGTGGCTCCTTGTTCAGCCATTGAACTCTCGCTGTCCTTAATTCCCATTCCTTCCAACTCAGCACGTACATAATCGCTTTCCTCAGAGGCCCAAGTCCAGATGGTTCAGCTTGTGGGAAATAGTCTCCTGTGCTTCATTGTGTACCCATAGAATCGGTGATGGCAACCATATATAAACTGCGATAAAAGAGGTAAATTGGCTGTAAAGAGATTTGGGACCTCCTGGTGTATGAAAAATGCCATATAAATGCAATTCCTTCCTCTGTCCCAACGTTTCTTCTTTTCCTCCCTCCCTCCCTTCCTCCTTCCCTTCCTCCCTCCCTCCCTTCCTTAGCCTCCATTTCTCCCTACCTTTCCAGCATGGAGGAGACAAAGAAATGTGCCTTAGTGTGTGCGCGTGGAGCATTATAATTCAACCCTGTGATTCCCCCGAGAGTCACAATGCTCTCAATTAGTAACCCTGGCTCTCCTGTTAAATGCTTCTGCAACTATTTTGCCTGCTAGTATTCTAAAAGATCCATTTACAAGCGCTAAAAATACTGAGCCACAGAAAGCTTCGCTGATGTGTTGATGACATCATCACACGCAGTGATCCGAGGATCATTCTCCACCTCTCCCTCAATTTTTAATCCATGTGGAATCTATTAGAACACAGTCTGTTCATTTCACACTTCCTTCATTAGTGTGATGCTGCAATGGAAATGTCAACAGAGCGAAGCCTAGCTGGCATAAATGGTAGTTAAGCGGCGTGCTGAAATGGTTAAATAGTGGGTTCTATAGAATTGTTCAAATTCTGCAATGTGGGTTGACCAGCAGGGTGCACTGTTTTAATAGATTCCACATTGGAATGAACAGCGATCGATGTGAAAAACTCAGAGCTAATTATAGGAGCAAAAATGTGTGTTTGCCTTTGTCACGTTGACTTGTTGCTCTGACGTATCTGAACGCCAAGCTCCTTGGATGAGGGAGAAATTCTCAATTTAAATTTAGTGCAGCTCCGCACACATTTGCCAGGCCCAAAATGAGTGAAGCCATGTGAATAACTGCAATCTGAGCAGTTAATCTTAAAATGGATACTGGTCCTGGAAATAGAAAAGGGTAACCATTCTTAACGCAGGGAGTTAATTGCAGCAACGGTTTTAAACCATTGCAACTGAAAATTCAACTGGAAGTTATCGCTGCCTCGTGTACAAAATTACTGCACAAGGAACATAGGAACAGGAGGAGGCCATTCAGCCCATGAGCACGTTCTGCTATGCAATTAGATCATGGCTGACTTGTACCTTAACACCATCCACCTTCTTAATATCTTTCTCTTCACCTTTTCGATTCTCCCATTTTACTTGAGGTCAGTACAGCGCTGGTTCATCTCCTTTCTCCAGCGCCGCACCCCACACACCACCCCACCCCCCCCAAACCCCACCCCACCCCCTTGTCAGTCACCCGTTCCTCCCCCAATCTCACTGTGTTTAAGTCACTCATCATCTGGTCTTAGGCCTTCCTCTTCTCCTTCCTGGCAGCCTCAACTCCATCACTCCCTTCAAAACATTTCCTCTCCCTCCACAACAGATGACTGTCCCATTTCAATCCCTTCTTGGCTACTTTCCTTGATTCTCCCACATTTGAAAGGTGACCCTTCACCAACAAGACTCTATCAAATTTAGGATTGGGCTTATACTGAAGAGGTGTGAGATCTCTGCCCTCCCAGAGACTCAGTGAGTTTGACGGTGTGTGGCTGAATCATGCAGAGCAGGATGGCTCCAGGTTTATGTTAAGGTCTCCGATGAGTTAGCTGAACTCAGGCAAGACAATGATTGGGGAGGTGCTGGGTTAGGGAGAGAGGTGTCTGCCACTCCTGTTCAGCAACATCAAACTGGATGTACAGATGTGACCATCTTGGCGACAGGGGCAAAATTGGTTCTTATTCCCTTTGCAGTTGAACTGCTTATGATGCAGGGGTGAAGGTTCATGGATCCACTTGTGGTTGAGATGCAGGTTGGCACAAGTGATGGTATTTCCCCAGCAAGGAGACTGAAAATTGGCAAGCAGCTGATAAAACAGACACTGACATGACTATGGGGTCTTTTCTGCCTTAGTTAGACCAGTATCGTCCTCCTGCAATCACTTCCACATTGAAAACACAGCAACAGGTCTTTGATTTCTGGTAGCTTGATATGATCAGAACGCCTCCTGGCTTGTCTTATGTTCAAATTCTGCCATGGCCTCACATCCTCTCTACCTGTCTAATCTCCCTCAGCTCCACAACCCTCCGCGATCTCTGCATTCCTCCAATCTTGACCTCCTCTCGATCTCTGATTTCCATCACAATCCTTCAGCTGCCTCTGGAATCATCTCCCTAACCCTCTCCTGCTCTCCCTCTCTTCCCTCCTTTAAGGCACTCTTAAAACTTCCCTTTGACTAAGCTTACCTGCCCTAATATCTCCCTATGTGACTCTGTGTGAAGTATTGTTTGGTGAGGTTCCTGTGAAGCGCATTGGGATATTTTTACTGTGTTAAAAGTGCTTTCTAAATGCAAGTTGTTGTTGTAATAATCACAAGCTTAAAATAGTTCAAAGTGCTTTGTGCAAAATGAAGCATTTTTCAGGGATGTGAATAGGTGTTATTAAAACCAAGTCTTTTTGATGGATTTCCTTTGTTAACATTTAGAAGTTTAGCATCTATTTGCATCAGATTGTAATCCCTTGAACAATTCATTTTTATTTGATAAACTTGACTGTTTCAATTGAATGTCTCAGGTTGCTGAAGTATATCTCCGTGAAAGCCCTGAGGAATACTTTACAAAAACAGAACGTGGTACAAGCATGCCACACATTAACAGTGATTAATGTACATTGATACAGTAGTAGGAGCAGAAATTGTTTACATTTCGGGATATTGAATGAATTATAGAAGCTGTTAGATTGTGCTTCTCATGGATAAGGATTTAAAGATATTAAATTACAGATTTAAAGGTTCCAAACATTAGGATTGAAGGGATCTGTCTACTCATGGAGTTGTACTAATTGTTACTCAGTTGTTGTTGCTTCAGGGAAGGAGAAGTAGATCCAACTTGATCCAAAACTCTGCTGCCCATGTCCTAATTTGCACCAAGTCCTGTTCACTCAACTCTGTTTGCCGATCTACTGGCTTCCAGAACAGCATTACCTCATTTTTCAAATTCTCATCCTTGTTTTCAAATCTCTCCATAGTCTTCACCCCTCCCTATCTCTGTAATCGCCTTCAGTCCTCCAACCCGTGTGAGATCTCTACCCTGCTCCAATTCTGGCCTCCTGCACATGCCCAGTTTTAGTCACTCCAACATTGGTGGCCGTACCTTCAGCTGCCTGGGCCCTAAGCTCAGGAACTAACCTCTCTAAACCTCTCTATCTTTCTCTTCTCCTTTAAGACACTCTGTAAAATCTTCCTCTTTGGTCACCTGTCCTAATATCTCCTTATGTGGCTTGGTGTCAAATTTTGTTAAATAGTCACACTCGTGAAATGCCTTGACCTGTTTTGCTATGGTAAAGATGCTACAGATGTTGTTGCATCTTGTCATACAGGCCGAGATAGGTCGGGTTTTTGAGAAACGTCTGTCCCTGAAGCCTGGATCCATTGGCCAGTGTTTGAGGGATGAGGAACGACCTTTTACCATCCCCATTCCAGTTTCCTTTAGAAAGAGAAAAGTTTATAGGGAAAATGAAGGAAACTGAGCCAGAGAATCCTGATCGTTAAATAAAACCAGAAAAATAAAAGGCAGTGATGTTTTGTTGATTTAGGGAGACAGAACTACGGTCAGTGAATTTCCAGGAATATATTATTGCGCTGTCAAGATTAGCGGCTTGGATTAATTTAGTCCACGTTTATAATGTTTATCTTCTTTACTTTTACTTCATTTTTGTTTTAAGAGCTATTTTCTGAGGTACTTTATATCTGTTCATATTCTCCTCATTCATGCAACAGGTGAGAGTAAGGTAGGACAGGCAAAGGAGAAGAGTGAACTGCAACCCTCACCCCCCGCCCCCCCCCCCGCCCCCCCCCAAAAAAAAGCTGGTAAGACTGGGGATCCATGGAAAATTTCAAAACTAGACAGGTGTGTTTTTGTTAGGCCAGGGTTATTAAAGATTGTGGAACCGGCGGTTAAATTTGATTTAAGATATTGATCAGCCAATGATTTGATTGAACAGTGGAAACATGCTTGAGGGGCTGAATGGCCTTCTTCTGCCATTGGCACTCAGTAGAATAAGTTTAAGTTTGAATCTAAACTTAAAGGCTGCAGGTATCAATCTGAAGTGGCCTAACGTGCTGACTATAAGCAAGGCACTCAGAGAAGTACCTGTTGCGCAGGGAGATTATTGAGTGCAGCCAACTACAGAGTTGATCACATCTATGGCCCAAGCACGTAATTCTAATGGCCTGAATCACTTCACCTTGCACCATTAAATAGAAATTTCCACTCAAGGATAACACTTAGATGCATTATCCTGGTCCCAGTATTAAAGCTTCATCAATTCTTTCTGTTTATAATGCTGATCACACTGTGGATTCACTGCCTTCTTTACCCAAAGACTCAATAGGTTAGTAGTTAGCTACAGCAGAAAGATCAATTGATTTGCATGGGTGCACCTCCAGTCACTCAGCATAGATCAGTGTATGGGAAAATAGAAGGATGCCATTCAGCCCCTTGAGCCTGTTGTGCTATTTCATTAGATAATGGCTAATCTGTAACTCAACTGTTACTCACATCCATACCCTTTTTTATCCTAGTCTCCAGTATCCATTGCCTTTTGGGCGAGAGAGTTCCACATTCCCAATACCCTTTGAGTGCGGAAGAACTTCCAGCATGGACCAGTTGGGCCGAATGGCCTGTTTCTCTGCTTTAAATACATTGCAATTCTATGCAACTGGTTGATACTGGTGCTTATTCTCCACAGACACCTTTTCTCACCCTATTGACATATCCTTCTTTCTATTCCTTTTTCCTTCACATATTTATCTAGTTTGTCTTGAATACATCGATGCTATTCACATTAAGCATCCCCTGTGGTAGTGAATTCCACATTCCTATCACTCTCTGGGTGAAGAAGTTTCTCCTGAATTCCTTATTGGATTTATCATGACTGTCTTGGACTTACAGTCCCTACTTTTGGGACTCTCCCACAACTGGATTCATCCTCTCCTTGTCTATTTAAGGCAAACACATGTTATATTTACTCTGGGAGAAATGACTAAATGGTGTATTAGCCAAGATGGAATTTATTCTACAATTATGTCCTGCCTCGTTAAGTGGAGGATTGGCATTTTTTGTTTGGAAAAGCATGCTTTGATTTAGCTGTAAGGGATGTACATCATCTTGGTTCACCAGTAAGGAAGACAAAATCGAACCAAAATGTTGCAGAGCTAACGCAAGTGGACTTCACTGAATTCTCAGATTTAGAAAGAAACTCGCAGTGTCCCTTTTGAAAGGTGAAAACTAACAGTTCCTTGCGCTGCTTAAACCTCTCAAACTCATGGTTCATCTCATTGAGAAAATTTCTGTGATTTGAATATTTACTGAGCTGACAGTGTAAACCCCCTCTGCCTATTGGATCTGAGCAGAGGGCATTTGTGGTCAGTGGTTGGTGGGGGAAGTGGCAGGGGGGGTGGGGTGTGGATTGCGGGTGTGGGGGTGGGAATGGGGGTATAGGATGTGGTAGTGGTTTAAATTGCCCCGGTATCGTCAGTTGCTGACTGTCACTGGCTCGATGGAGGTGGGACATCTGTACAAAACCAGGAAGCATCTCAAAGTCTCGACTGTTACAATAACTTACCCGGCTGAGGAGAACGCTGCAGAGTCTCCATCAGGAACGGATGGGGATCACTTAAGCCGGAAAAGTTTTCGACCATGTTTGTGGGTCCTGGGGAAGTGGGCCTGTTCCTTGGGGTCTTCTCACACAGAGGTTGGTAGAAGTGGAACTCTCGCTCACAAAAAACAGTAGATGCCAGTTCAATTAATTTGTTTTTAAATCTGAGGCCATTGGATGTTTGGTAGACAAGGGGGAGAATTTTTAGCTTGTCAGGTGGGCGCGCACCCGACGCAGCTGAAGGTAAAATGACATGCGATGATGTCGGGCGAGCAGAGTGATGCCATCCCGCACTCGGGCAATATTTTGGTCGGTGGACGCGCCCTGGAGTTGGCAGCGTGCCCACCAACAATTAAAAGGCCTATTAAGGCCATTAAAAGTTATAACTGAAAGAAACTTTTTGTTGCCCGTCCAACCTTACGGTAGTCGGGCAGGCGAAAAGGCCAAGCGGCCTTTGCGTTTCTTTAGGAAACCTCATCCACAAGCGGAATGAGGCTCCCAACAGCAAATAAAAATAAAGTAAACATATTGAAATTTCATTTATAACAGGTCTCGACAGAGTCACATGAGGGGACATGTTTTATAACATTTTTCAAAATCTTTATTTTTAATGTTTTAAGCTCTTCATGTCCCTAAGGCAGCTCTTTCCAGTGCTCTCGCTCCCCCCACCCCTCCACCTACCCAACACAGGTAGCGCTGAGCGCTGCTGCTCGCATTTCACGCTGATCGGGACTTAATTGGCCCGACAGCGTGAAATCACAGTCTAGCCTTGATCGCGAGCGGCGGGCAGTTTGCTGACCGTCCGACGAGAGAAATATCCTCCCCGAGTGTATGGAAGGATATTGGGCCAAGGCAGCTGGAAGGCGTTAAGATACAGATCAGCCATGATCTGACTGAATGGCAGAATAGGTTTCAGAGGCTGAATGGCCTCTTCCGGTTCCTATATTGCTACAAGAGCTGCGCTACATAATCTACACAACTGAGAGAAAGGTCATTTGAAAAGCAACTGGTTAAAATGGGGCACTCTTCAAGAGAAGAATTGGGCCACTAAGAGCTCGATAATAAGGGTGAGGTGTATTTTTATTTTAGAGAAAAATCTGTGCGTCTAAAAGATTTTGGACTCGAAAGGGCACTTTGAGATGTGAAGCAAATTCCATGCATTGGGCTACGATTCTGATGTCACATTGATAAATTACTGCCTATTGAATTGGCACATTCTGTTTGCTGTCAATGCTCTGTGACTTTATAACCTGTTGTTAATCTAGAATTTACAGACTAAATGCAACCTGAACGCAGTTCCTCGGTAGTGGAATGTAATCAACAATTTATCAGTAGTTTTGTCAAACTAAATACGCAGTCTATGGGTTTAAATGATGAGTGTCCACACTCCTCCTTAATAATACTCCTTTATTCTGCTTGAAACTTTAATCACTGTGGAGGCAAACAGCAGTGATGAAGATGCTTTTATTAACCTTTCACAGGATGGATTTGGATGAAGAAAATATGTCAATGTATTTATAAAATGATACAGTATTGGAGGAGGCTATTCAACCCATCATGCCCGTGCCAACACTTTCAAAGAGCTACCCGTCAATTGCACCCCTCTTCTTCCCTACCACTCCACAAATGCTTCCTGTTGCAGTATATATAAAATTCCCTTTATAATGCCAAAACTGGAATCTTTTTCCCAAAATATCCACCCTACTGTCTTTCCATTGCAATTTTGAATTGAAAGTGGAAATCATAAGACCATAAGGCGTAGGAGCAGTAGGCCATTTGGCCCATCGAGTCTGTTCCACCATTCAATGAGATCATGGCTGATCTGATAATCCTCAACTCCACTTTTCTGCCTTTTACCCAAAACCCTTGATTCTCTTACTGATTAAAAATCTGTCTATCTCAGCCTTGAATATACTTAACAACCCAGCCTCTACAGCCCTCTGCGGTAAAGAATTCCACAGATTCACTACCCTCTGAGTGAAGAAATTCCTCCTCATCTCTGATTTAAATGGGCGACCCCTTACTCTGAGATTATGCCCTCCGGTCCTAGACTCTCCCACAAGAGGAAACAACCTCTCAGCATCTACCCTGTCAAGCCCGCTAAGGATCTTATATGTTTCAATAAGGTCACCTCCCATTCTTCTAAACTCCAATGAGTACAGGTCCAACCTGTTCAACCTCTCCTCATAAGAAAATCCCTCCATACCTGGGATCAACCTAGTGAACCTTCTCTGGACTGCCTCCAATGCCAGTACACCTTTTCTTAGTTAAGGGGACCAAAACTGTTCACAGTTTTCTAGATGTGGTCTAACTAGTGCCTTGTACAGTTTTAGCAAGATTTCCCTATTTTCACGATCATGGATAAAGGCCAACATTCCATTTGCCTTCCCTATTACCTGCTGAACTTGTATGCTAGCTTTTTGGGATTCATGCATGAGGACCCCCAAATTCCTCTGTGCTGCAGCTTTCTGCAGTCTTTCTCCACTTAAATAATATTCAGCTCCTCTATTCTTCATGCCAAAGTGCATAACCTCACATTTTCCCACAATACATTCCATCCACCAAGTTTTTGCCCACTCACTTAACCTGTCTATATCCCTCTGTAGACTCTGTGTCATCCTCACCACTTGCCTTCCCACCTCTTTTTGTGTCATCCACAAACCTGGCGATAGTACATTCACTTCCCTCATCTAAGTCATTAATATATACTGTAAATAATTGAGGCCCCAGCACTGACCCCTGTGGCATTCCACTAGTTGCAAGGTTTCCATCAGAAAATGCCCCCCATAACCCAACTCTCTGTCTTCTATTAGTTAGCCAATTCTGCATCCATGCTAATATACTACCCCCAACACCATGGGCTCTTTTCTTATTAAGTAGCCTTATGTGCAGTACCTTATCGACTGCCTTTTGGAAATCCAAATATATCACATCTACTGGTTCCCCTTTATCTTTCCTGCTTGCTACCTCCTCAAAGAATTCTAATAAATTTGTCAGGCATGACTTCCCCTTCATGAAGCATGCTGACTCTGCTTGATTAGATTATTCATTTCTAAATGCTCTGCCATTACATCCTTTATAACAGACTCTACCATTTTCCCAATGACAGGTGTTAAGCTAACTGGCCTATAGTTACCTGTTTTTTTGTCTGCCCTCCCCCCCCCTTTGAAAATGGTGTTACATTGGCAGTTTTCCAATACTCTGGAACTTTTCCATACTCTAAGGATTTTGGAAGATTACTACCAGTGCATCCACTATCTCTGTAGCTACTTCCTTTAATATTCTAGGATGCAATCCATCAGGTCCAGGGGACTTAGCAGCCTTTAGCCCCATTAGTTTCCCTAGCACTTTTTCTAGTGATATTGTATTTATTTCCTACCCCCTTTTGCCCCTTGATTACTTACTATTTTGGAATGCTATTATTATCTTCTACCGTGAAGACTGATGCAAAGAATTTATTCAGCTCCTCTGCCATTTCCTGGTTCCCCATTATTATTTCCCCAGTCTCATTCTCATTGCTCACTTTGGCCCCTTTCTTCCTTTTTATATATTCAACAAAGGCCTTACTGTCTGTTTTTATATTACTTGCTAGTTTACCCTCAAAGTTTACTTTCTCCTTTTTTGGTCATCTTTTGTTGGCTTTTAAGGTTCCCAATCATGTTCAGCATCTCAACTGAAGGGTGTCAAACCTGGCAGTGTGCAGCAGCCCCTCAGTACTGTCCTACACTGGAGTTTCAGCCGACATTACGAGTTCAGGTCTTGAGGGCTAATGCTTGAAACCACAACCCTTTGAGGCAAGTTTGGGGGTGGGGGAGAGGGCACAAGCTATATGGGATTTAAAATGCACTGCCTGATAGGGTGGAACATAGATTCAACTGTAACCTTCAAGAGGGATAAAAACAAAAAACTGCGGATGCTGGAAATCCAAAACAAAAACAGAATTACCTGGAAAAACTCAGCAGGTCTGGCAGCATCGGCGGAGAAGAAAAAGAGTTGACGTTTCGAGTCCTCATGACCCTTCAATAGTTCTGTTGAAGGGTCATGAGGACTCAAAACGTCAACTCTTTTCTTCTCCGCCGATGCTGCCAGACCTGTTGAGTTTTTCCAGGTAATTCTGTTTTTGTTTTACCTTCAAAAGGGAATTAGATAAATACTTGAAGAAAGGAATTGCACAGATAGAGGGACAGAGCGGGGAGAATAGGACTACCTGGGTTACTCTTTTAAAGAGCCAGCACAAACTTGATTGGCTGAATAGCCTCCTCCTGTGCTGTACTGTGCTGTGATTGTATGAATTTTTAAATTCTCTGATAACATTTATCCAAAATAATTAATATTATCTAATTGACTCTCAATGGAGCCAATGGTCTTCCACGTAATAGAAATGAAGATGAATGTTTTTTACTTTACAATTTACTTCCCAGTGGAGTGGGCAATTGAGGTAATATTGTGTTTACTGCTTTCCTGTTTATAGAGCTCTCGACTTTTACTGAAGGCAGTGAAAATATTTATTAGTTTTTTTCTTTTTGTTCATTCATAGGGATGTGGTAATACCAACATTTGTTGCCCATCCCTAGTTGTCCTTGAGAAGATGGTGATGAGCTGCCTTCTTGAACCGCTGCAGTCCATGTGATGTAGGTACACCCACAGTGCTGTTAGGGAGGGAGTTCCAGGATTTTGACCCAAGGAGGAAGGGCGATATAGTTCCAAGTCAGGATGCTGCGTGACTTGGAGGTGGTATTGTTCCCACATGTCCTTATAGGTGGTAGAGGTCATGGCTTTGGAAGGTGCAGTTGAAGGAGCATTGGTAGATGGCACACATTGCTGCCACTGCATCAGCTGTGAGGGAGTGGATGTTGAAGGTGCTGGATGAGGTGCCAGTCAAGTGGACTGCTTTGTCCTGGATGGTGTTGAGTGTTGTTGGAGCTGCACTCATCCAGGCAAATGGAGAGTATTCCGTCACACTCCTGACTTGTGTAAAAGGTGAACAGGCTTTGTGGAGTCAGGAGGTGGTAACTCACTGCAGAATTCCAAGACTCCGACCTTGTGTCCTTTGTTGTCAATGGCTGTGACATCAACGATAGTTTTAATTGGTAAGACTTCCTGTTTATGGTGGTGTGGTTCGTTGTCTTGGGGGGGAGCATTTGACGTTCAGTCCAGAGGTCAGCACAAGCTAACTGTTCCCTCTGCCCATTGAAAGAAGTCCTGCGGAAGTCAGATGTCCTGAGTGGAACCTCGTGGGATGGACAAGGCAATTCACCATGTACATTTCTCTTAACCCACAAACTGGATTTGAGAAATGACCTTTCCCTCTTCCCTGTCCCCAGCTACACTATCATTACCATGGCAACTGGATATCAGTGAAACTGAGGGTGGAGGAAGATAAATTATAGGCAGAATTGGTTTAGTAAAGTTTAATTGGCCATGTGGATTGAATATTAGAACAGAAGAAATAGAAGCAGGAGCAGGCCATTTGATTCTTTAAACCTGCGATCATGGCTGATCTTGTAGCTTGACCCCATTTCCCTGCACTACCCCCATTACCCTGGTGTCCCCTGGTCCTGGTGTTTGTCTCATTAGCTATTTGCTTCTGTGATTTATTCTAAATTCTATGAATTCATATCTCCCCTGTGAGCACCAAAACTGACTCAGGTACCTGTAGCCTTCCTTCTGGCACTGGTACCTGCAGTGTTATCCAGTTCGTAACCCTGGTGTCATATTTGATCCTTATATAAGCTTCCGATCACATTGCCACCACCATTAAGACCACCTATTTCCACCTCTGAAATGTCGCCGGACTTCACCCCTGACTCAGCTGATCAGCTGCTGCAACACTCATTCATGCCTTCGTTACCTCTAGACTCGATTATTCCGTGCACTCCTGGCTGGTCTCCCAAGTTCCACCCTCTGTAAACTTGAGATCATCCAAAACTCTGCTGTCTGTGTCCTAACTCGCACCAAGACCCATTCCCCTCTCACCGCTGTGCTCACTGACCAACAGTGGCTCCTGGTCAAACAAAGCCTTAATTTTAGAATTCTCATTCTTCTTTTCATATCCCTCCATGGTCTCACCCCTCCCTAACCTGCTCCAACTGCCGTCCGAGATACTTGCAATCATCTACAGCTGGACTCTCGTGCATCCCTGGTTTTAATTGCTCCACCTTGTAGCTGTGCCCTCAGTTCCCAATGCCTCTGGAATTCTTTCCCTATGCCTCCTTGTCGTTCTACCTCACATTCCCCCTTTAAGACGCCCCTTAAATCCTACCTCTTTGACCAAACTTTTGGTCATCTGATCTAATATCTCCTTATGTGGCTCAGTGTCAAATTTTGTTTTATAATGCTGCGGTGAAGTGCCTTGGGACATGTTATCAGGTCAAAGGTGCTATATAAATGCAAGTTGTTGTACTCGTCTTAACTGTAATTTGTCAGAGTGCGGCACACCTGCTTATTGTTCAATTTTCTAACACAACCTCCGCTATCAGAGAAACAGAACGTGTCACCACAACTTAAAGAAAGAACTTACATTTGTGTAGTACCTTTCACGTCTTCAAATTTTTTTTTCTGAAGCACAGTCATTGTTGCTACGTAAGTAAATCCACAGGGCAATTTTTGATCCCACTAACAGGAAATGAGTGAAGTGAGCAGTTTATTTTTTGGTTGGGGTTGAAGAAGAATTGTTGCCCAGGGGAGTAGGGGAACTTTCTGGTTGTCTTCACAAAATGTGATGAGACCCTTTCAGGTCCACTTGAGCAGGGAGATGGTGCTTTGCTTTAATGTCTCATCGAAAAGACAGCCCCTTTCCCCTTTCCCAGTGCGACACTCCCTAATGCCTAGATTATGTACTCAAGTACTGAAGTGGGGTTTGAGCCCATGACTTTCTGGTTTGAAGGCTTCCATGATATCTTATGTTTCAAGTTCACAATCACTGTCTAGGATCCTGATTTACTGGCACTGAAAGGCAGAAATTAAGGACAATGATCTTATAGTAGAGCCATTCAATGTACTTTTGTCAAAATTCCTTTTTGATGTTTAAGCACCTGCTAACTAAATTATCAGATTCCTCTCAGCATATTCTTAATAGAAGTCTGAGCCCATTTATTTGAGACAAGTTAACACCTCTACTGGAACAGTAGAATTGAGGGCGCTCAGTGATTATCCGATAAGAGCACTTGTAGTAACTGCAAATCTCTAATTACTGTGTTCATTCTTGAGAATTCACGTCCTTTCAGGTTCATGGAATCAGAGATAGACTCAGACCGCACTGAAGGAGGCCATTTGGCCCGTTGTGGTTGTGTTGGCTCTTTGCTATCCAATTAGTCCCACTTCCCTGCTCAGTATTCATAGCCTTGCAAAATTTTCTCTTCAAGTATTTACCCAATTCGGGCAGCATCTTCCACAAAAGAACCAAATTCTTTTTCTAGACACCTTAAATCTGTGTCCATCTGCTACTGGTAACAGTTTCTCACATCTATGCTACCAAACTCCTCATGATTTTATAAACCACAATTAAATCTCTCCTAGCTTCACCTTCCCTGCTCTAAGGGGAAAAAATTGAGCGTCTCCAGTGTCCCTTCACAACTGAAATCCCTCAACCCTGGTACCATTCTGGTACAAAAACAAAAATTGCTGGAAAAACTCAGCAGGTCTGACAGCACCTGTGGAAAGAGAACGACAGAGTTAACGTTTCAAGTCCGTGTGACTCTTCTTCAGAACTCATTCTGGTAAATCTCCTCTGCACCCTCTCCAATTCCTTGACGCCTTTCCAAGAGTGGGGTGGCCAGAATTGGACACAGCACTCACAAGCTGATGCCTGATTAGAGATTTGTAGAGTTTAGTTCTTTGATTAAGTCTAAATAATTCAGAACTGCTTGTACTGATGATGTAAACTAATTGTACTAACAGGATTATTACCGGTTTAATTCAGATGATGTGCAGGGGTGGAATTTAGCCCTGCACTCCAATTGCCTTGACTAATTCATTAGTTTACTTGGAAATTTCATGCAATAAGGGAGTGACTTTTGATTTTATGGTCTACAAATGATTTCCTTCTCTTGAAAGAGGATGCAATGCCGTGTCCTGACTTTTTCTGTCATGCGATGTAGGTGTCTGTTGTAGTTTGATTCAGCGGAGCTGAACTACTGCAGGGCTTAATAAATTACAATACATTTGCTAAACATATTAGGGACTGATCTTGTTTTCATTTGGCCCTCAAAACAAAATGTGTCTGGGGATTTATTTTCATGATGTGCTATTAAAATGCAAATCACGGCATGTAACTGCCTGTCTATTTATAATGCCACAGAGAATAGTCCTGGGAATAAATAAATGAATCTGGATTGAAGTTACAAATCTGTTCCGCAGCAATTCTTCTCAGGGCGAACCAGCAGGAGGGGGTACATATGGCTCTACGAAAGAGATGGTTACAAATTCTCAAGGAAATAAGTGTTGGATAAAGAAGTAATTTTTACCCATTCCTCAACACAAGTTTGCCTGGTAGGGATCGCCAATTATGGGGAGAGAAATGAATGCACTGTAGTTAATTCAGATTGAACGTGGTCATATGATGAACAAAGGAGAGCGATTCAACTCGAAGGCTGACACTCAAGACCTCGGGGTGATTAAACCCTCGGTCTTGGGAATGAACACAAGGTGGTGTCACCTGTACCTTCTTTACTGGTGTTTCTAGATGTCTCTCTCAAGCTGCCTCTTGATTCTGAGTCCACAATTAACATAGGTGCCATGACTTTTATTCCTCACCTCTGCTTCCAATGCCTACATCACATATAAGCTCTGATTAAGAAAGGGATAAAGCCTTCAACTAAAGCAAACTACTATGGATGCTGGAAATCTGAAATAAAAGTGGAAAATGCTGGAAAGACATCGAGTTAAGCAATTTTGGAATATAAGCACTCCTCCCATGTCTTTTCCAACAACAGGTGTTGGTATTGAATCTGCTTTTGCCATTCACACCTCATCTATACTCATCTTCTGTTTCTTTACTTGTTCCATTACAAGCCCCTTTTTGCCATGCACCAGCATCCCTAATCTTTTCAGCCGTCCAACCAATCACAGACCTTCCCTTGTGTTCTTTCCTCCCTGTCCCTTTTTCCTGTCTCTTTGTTTGTTTAAAACTTGTCTAACTTTTTCCAGTTCTGATGAAAGACCATCGGCCTCAAACCTTAACTCTGCTTCTCTTTCCACAGATGCTGAGTGTTTCTAGTATTTTCTATGATTAAAGTCTTCTGTGGTAATTGTTTTGTTCGATCTGTTCAAGTGGTATTGGTCTGGAGTTTCCACTTGGATGAGTTACTTTTTCCAATGCAATTTGTCTGAAATTGGTCAAATCAGTGCAAAAAACCATGCATTTTAAGTACTGTTGTGGCCAATGTAAATCTTTTGCACTGGTTTAGAACCAACATTGTGCTAGAATCTGCCCTTGCCCACAAAACTGGCCACGATCCCATATTGAATTAATCAGCACAGAAGCTTAGAATGGTTGCAGCACAGAAGGAAGTTATTCAGCCTGACAAGCCCATGCTGGCTGTCTGTAAAGCCCGCCGGTCGCAATGGTGGGTTTTTGTGCTGTATTGTCCATTTCTCGCCTCATTAATTAGGCACACACGGGAAACACTGGCAGGCTGTTGAATGTCAACGGGAGATGATTAGGTTTTCTCTTGCTGGAGATGGTCGTTGCCTGTCATTTGTGTGGCATGACTGTTACTTGCCCAGGTAAGCCCAAATCCAAATGTAGCCCAGGTCTTGCTGCAAGCTGACTTCATTATCTGAGGAGTCGCAAACGGAGATGAAATTGGATGCCAATAAAATCCAAATTTCGATAATGTTCCAAAATTTGTCAACAACTGTTGGAAATAATTAGTTGGCAAAGTTGGGGTGTGGCTAGCATTGTTCCTTTCACCTCCAGTACTTTGTATTATTAATTCATGGACATTGTTGACTACACCAACATTTATTGTTCAGAGGGCATTTTAGAATCAACCATTGCTGTGGGCTTAGAGTCACACGTAGGCTATTCTTCCTCCTAAAGGACATTAGTGAATAAGATGGGTTTTTATGACAATCAACAATGGTTTCATGTTTATCGTCAGATCTTAATTCCTGATCTTTATTGAACTCAAATTCCACCACCTGTCATCAATTGGATTTGAACCCAGGTCCCCAGAGCATTACCCTGGGTCTCTGGATTATTAGCCCAGTGACAATAACACTATGCCACCACCTCCCCAAGTCCAGGCTAATGGAAATACAAATCTTGCTTTCTTGCACAGTGATTGAGTGCAAGTGAAATGAGTTTTGTATGTTTTAACTCAGTGTCCAATGGACCATAGCTAAGACTGATAACAGCTGCAATATCTCACCTCCAGAGTGCGGATGAAATTCAATCAAGTGTTAGATCTGTAGGAAGATAAATGCTGATGAATAATCACTGACCTCTGTCCTACCCAAAATAAAACTTTGAGAGGCCAACCATTAATTTATATCCTAGGTTACAACACAGAGATGTAAAATCACCAGATTAGCAGTAGTGAATGGGTAATTACATAAATTACATGTAATGACGTAATAGACTATTCAAACGGATATGACAAAGCTGGTTGCACGGACAACCATATCTTGCATAGCCACAGAAATGTACTGTATATGAACTCTTGCCTGTTAGCTGTATTTGTATCTTATTGTCTTTTTTTGGTATGTTGCCTTCCTGTGCACATCACTGTGAAGAATGTCAATGTTGAAGACTGGATCACTGTTCTACCTCTCACACCAAGTGGCAATGAGTTAAAACTACCGAGGAGGTCTCATTCCCTCTGTCCCAACAAATATTGACAAACCCCATTTCAGCAAAACACCCTTTCACCTCCCAGACCCTCTCCATCCACCCTCTGTGTTCCTCAGTGCAGTTCTGCTTCTGATGTGTATCTGTTTGTTAGCCCTTGAGCATTTGTGTTTCCATTAGTCTGGGCTTGGGGAAGCGGTGGTATAGTGGTATTGTCACTGGACTAATAATCCAGAGATTCTGGGAACCTGGGTTCAAATCCCACAACGGCAAATGGTGGAATTTAAACTCAATAAAAAAATATGCCCATGGCCTGCATGGACCTCACTGATCCCCATCTTGAGGCTACTTATACTGTTCAATATATACCAACCCCAAGCAAGTCATGTGTATGAGTGCAACCTTCCCCAGTACAGGCCCTAGCCCTGCAGCCCCTTCTTCTGCCTGAGGCCTGCTGCACCCCCCACCCCCCTTCCCCAGAGGAGCCCTAGCCCTGCAGCCTGCTAAAAGCCACCTCCGCCTTTACCGCTGGCCTGGTATGTAGGGCCTTACCAGTGACAATCCCCCGAAACCGACCTTCTGCCTGTGGAGCTTGGCACTGATTCCTGTGAACGCTGAGCGATGCCAGGCAGACGGAAGTGCAGGACGCCAGGTGCACGTTGCTTATGTGCCGCTGTGAAACACGCTGTTCTAATTGCGGGCCGAGGTGGCCTGGTGATCCAGCGTGGGGCACGCTTCCAGTGAGTGGGGCTTATGACGAGATGGAAATATATTACAATGACCTTCCTGACGTGCCACGGAGAGGGGAAACGCAGCCCACCATTGATGGGTGGGGCGGGCGCATCGCAAACCGGTTTTTGGCCTTCTGGCGATATTTTCCACTCCCGCCATGATGCCCTTCACCAACGGGCTCAAAAAGGTCCCGGCTCTATTTGTCAGTTGTATTAATCAAACTGCAACTAATTGCCACTCTTAAATTCATCAGTGAATTTTGATCTTAAAGTAAATCTTCTTTCTTAAAATTACATTTTAAGAGCAATGGTCACGTCAAGGGGAGATGTTATGTTTTCCGATGTTTGCGCTAGTTCGTGATGGGTTTTGTGTTTGGCCATTTGCAAACGAACAGAAACTTTGGTGGGGGGAGGGGGAAATTATTTCTTAAAACTAGCCCAATTTTGGGTGTAGTTTGCGCCCAGATTTTGCCAGTTGTGACCAAAGTGGAAACTCAACCCCATTATTCCAATGTGACATTGTTGGCCTAATTCCTGTGGGTAATCTCTGGGCCATTGTGTTACATTGGCTTGGTATCAATACTTAACTCGCTTCAAAACTTCAGTAATTTCCTAACCGGATTCCTTCATGTTCAGGATTCCAGTAAGCATATTTGAGGTCAACATTCTCAAAATAGGGTGCTGTGGGCTGTGACAAGGCTTCAAAGTGACAGCCTTTGGAGGCGACGCTGGTCCTGTTCGATAGCCACGTTCCTCCTCAGCTGAGTCAAAGGGACCTCTTTTGTTGGATGAAAAACCCAGAGGTCCATGGGAAGCTTACCTCCTGCTTCAGAAAACAGCACGGCAACAGCAAAACAGCTGGACCCGGAAGCCATTCATTGATCAGGGAACAGGAGTCGAGAGAAAGAAATACCTGCATTTCTATAGCACCTTTCACGACCGCTGGATGTCTGAAAGCACATCATCAGAGCCAATGAGTTACTTTTTGATCAGTAGTCACTGCTGTAGTATCGGAAATGTGGCAGCAAATTTGCGTGCAGCAAGCTCCCACAAACAGCTGTGCAATAATGACCGGATAACCGATTTTAATGATGTTGATTAAGGGATAATTATGGACCAGGGATAAACCACACACCACTGCCACACCACCCCCCACCCCCACCACAACACCACCCCCCCCCAACCGCCGCGCCCCCCCCCCCCCCCCACATCCTTACCTTCTCAAAATAGTGCCATGGGGCGGAATTGTTCCCTCATTTGGCGGGCACGCGTCCGACCTGAATGGGAGTAAAATATGTCGCGATGATGTCATCACGCACTCTCACGATATTTTGCCCGGTGGGCGTGTGTGAGAGTTGGCAGCGAGTCCGCCCACCATTAAGAGGCCTATTAAGGCCCTGAATAAATGAACCAAATCAAACGTTTTGCTGCCCGCCCAGTCACTTTTGGAACTCATTTTTCACATGTCCCTGCTCCTCTGACAGAGTGGCATGAGGGGACACGTTTTCCTTATTTTTGAAACCCTTATTTTTAATGTTAAAAATCTTTGGGCCCCCTGAGGCAGCTCCGTGCCTTCAGGGAGCTTTGACTGAGCGCACCCGCGTGCATGCGCCGACCTGGGCGCACGCCCTTCCCCCTCCCCCACCGACCCAGGCAGTGCTGAGCGTTTCAGTGTGCGATTCACAATCAGCTGGCCATTAATTGGCCGGCCTGTGTGGAATCGCTTGTCAGGGCCCGATTGCGGGCGGCAAGCTGTTACCCCGCCGCTCCTGACGAGGGGAAGATCCTCCCCGTGGGATCCTTCACATCTGCCTGAGAGGGCATTTAACGGGTTATCTGAAAGACGGTGCCTCTGACAGTGCAGGACTCCCTGGGTACTGCACTGGGAGTGTCGGCCTTGATTTTTGTGCCCAAGCCCTGGTTAGTCAGATGTGGATGGGGTCCAGACCGAGTCAGCGATCTCAGCTCGCCAAGGCAAGGTCTTATGGCATGTGGTTTCCCAGTTTTTCTTCAATTTCGAGAGGCCGCTTTGTAGGCAGTTTCTGTACAAATGTTGTTATCATGTTTTTCTTATTAAAATGATGGATTAAAGTAATTAAAATTGAAATCTCTGGGTTTATAATACTCTGATATGATTCATGAACCATTTTTTTAAATTTACAGCAATGCGCATTGCTGTCACATAATTTACTGACTTGGTCTCGAAGAAGATGGTTTGAGGGATTTTTTTTAATTATTAAGAGCAAATTGAATGCATATTACAGTTTATTTTATACCTGAGCAAAACCTAACGTATTTAGCAAACTCTTCCTTATTGCTGATGTGACAGGCAGGCCAGTGAGCATGAAGTGGAATAAAACAGCAGCTGGATACAGAATTATTATATTTATACATATTTAAGAGACTGGTGAAGTGTTTAATTCTAATTTAAACATACTTCTGCTGTGAGGCACTGAATGATTTCATCGCTAGGGGGGATTAACACAGCCTATAGGGGTCACCGGCCAGTCTCCTTCATCATAAGGATGCATGGAAAATTAACTTTCTCTGCCTGAATTTTAAGTCCCTCCATGGCCTTCGATCTCCACCACATTGTCTTGTTTCTGTAACCCCCTTCACTCTTTGATTAACAAGAACACAAGACTCAGGAGTAGGCCATTTGGCCCCTCGAATGTGCTCTCCTATTTGATAAGATCATGGCTGATCTGATTGTGGCCTCAACTCCACTTACTTGTTTGCTCCCCTAACCCCTGACTCCCTTGTCGATCAAAAATCTGTCTAACTCAGCCTTGGGTATATTCAATGACCCAGCCTCTACTGCTCTCTCTGGACGAGAATGCCACAGACTAATCACCCAGTGAGAGAAAAAAAAATCTCCTCATCTTAGTCTTAAATGGGAGACTCTTAATTCTTAAACTGTGTCCCCTAGTTCTAGAGTCCCCCACAAAGGGAAAAATCCTTTCAGCATCCACCCTGCTAAGGCCCCTCAGGATCTTACATGTTTCAATAAGATCACCCCCCTCCCATTCCCCTCCATGATTCGGGCCTATTATGCATTTCTCTGGCTCTCTTCCACCTTCCCAGTGTTGGAAGAGACTTACCTGCCTTGGTCCCACTCCCTTGAAGATCTTCCCTGAACTCTTGCCCCCTGTTCATGTCTCTCTCCTCTTCAAAGACTCCTCAAAAGTTTGGTGACCAAGCTTTGCGTCTACTTTCTCAATCTCTCCCTCCTTGCCTTGGTGTCTCTTTCCCTTCTTCCATTCCTGAAGTGACTTGGCATTAAAATATCAATATCAATGCCAACACCCCTCCAGTTGTTGTTAATAAGAATATAAACTGGTTTCACACTTTGCAATGATCTAACCTAATGAGGCTCTTCTTTATGTCGGCTATATCTTTGACATTTCCCTGACCCTGTCAAATCCCAGGAATGCGGCCAAACCAATCCTGACCCAAAAGTCTATTATTCCCAGTAAGCGTTCAGCTCTGCAGCCCATCCCTCTGTGCCAACACATTCCTTAAAAACAATCGATGCAGGAAGAATCAACACACGTGTTTAAAATTCTATTCCTTGTGAGGACAAGACTAAAGGGGCAAATAACAGGGTGGGGGCTGGAAAACGCCCTCTTGGGGAGGAATTTTAATTGGATATTTTGCTGGTACTCGTTCTGTGTGAATGAGGGGTTACTTTCTTCTTATTCCTGTGGAATGTTCTTTCCACTGTTGCTCGTGTTTTTAATCTTTAAAAAATTAATGTCCTCATTCCAAGCATCGTGGCATTTACATGATTTAAGTGAAGAAGGAGGTTTGACCCTAATGTTCCCAGGATTTGTCTCTGCTTAGTTGACTCTTGTTGTAGCATTTTACTCCTACTGATTGCGTAATTTGTTAAATTTCTGTCCCCACCTCCTTTCTTTTGTGGAGCTGCATCTCATTCTTACTCCTCTCCTCAGCTGAGCAGGTTTTCTGGCTCCAGAACACTGCCACTTGTTTATTCCCATTGGATGGAATAGTTTTAGCTTTCAATTTCCCTACAGGCTGATTGGAAGGCTCTTATCCAGGAATAAGGAATGTTTGCCTCTGGAAGGACTTGACTATTCCACTGCTTTCCTGGCCTGATTCCCCTATCTTTCACAAACTTGAGCTCATCCAAAACCCTGCTGCCCTTATTCAAACTCGCACCCATCATCCTTGTGCTCACTGAACTACATGGGATCCCCAGTTCCTGAATGCCTCAATTATAACGTTTTCACCCTTGTGTTCAAATCCTTCTCTGACCTTGACCCTCTCCTATCTCTATGTCCTTCTGCAGCCTGAAAACCCTCCTCAGTCTCTGTGCTCCTCCAGCTCTGGCCTCTTGTGCACTCTCCTCTTCCTTAATCCCACCATTGGTGGCTGTGTCTTCAGCTGCCTGGGCCCCAAACTCTGGACTTCCTTCCCTAAACCTCTCTGCCTGAACAAATCTCTCTCCTCATTTAAGATCATCCTTAAATCCTACCTCCTCGACAGAGCTTTGGGTCACCTGTCCTAATGCTGCTGCCTCGGTTTTGTGTCAAATTTTGTACCTTGGGATGTCTCTGTTTTGTCACTGGAAGAAATTCTGTTTTCTGAACCACATCCCATATCCTGTCCAATTCTTTCTGAAGTTAATGACCAGAGGCTCAACGTAGCAGTTGATATATCGGTAATGCATCTGATTCGTCACTTCATGGCACTTTACAGCCTTCCAGGCTGTACAATCACTTCAATAACCACCCCACTCACTTTTTTCAGACAGTAACTGATGGTAATGATTCTGTTGTTCCCATTTACACCTCCTCTCAAGTACTTTTGTTTCTTTATTTGTCATATCACCATCTCCTTTTGCCTTGAGCCATTATTTCCTTTGACATTAACCTCTCCTGCCTTCCACCCTACCACAGACCTCACACTTTGCTCTATCCTTGCTTGCCCTCCCATTTTCCTGCCTCTTTACTTGCTAAAAACCAATCCTGATGAAGGTCATCAACCTGAAACTTTAACTCTGTTTCCCTCTCTGCAGGTGCTTCCTGACCTGCTGAGTATTTGCAGCATTATCTCTTACAATATTGCAGGTGCTGGTAATCCGTATGTGTCTGACTGTATTGTACTCCAGGTGTATTGCTGATGTTTTCACACAATATCCTGCAAACACTGACAAAGACCCAGCAATTAGCTTCAATACACCCTCGTAATCTTGCTCTGCTGCTTGAATTCTGTGGGTCTGGAGTTTTGGCAAAGATTCAATCTCTCCATTGCTCCTTCACTGATGAATAAATCCTGAATTTAAACAGGAAGGTTTGTTGGTATCAGCAGTTTGGGTTATACACGAACAAACGGGAACATTGATTCAGACTGTGTACATTTGGCCTGTAAGACTCCACAGTTACACATAAGTGGCCTATGGGGACCAGAGGTTTGAAATTGCTGGTGTATTTATATTCAACATGATTGCTATGGTCACTTTAAAGATTTGTAATATATTATACCATTCCATTTTCTACCCATGAAAAAGAATCTGTTTGTTTAGAATTGAAATCTTCAACAAAAAAGCAATTCTGGTTATTCATTGAGCTCTGTGTCTGTCTGGTACTGTGATGGGTGTTAATTAGCTTCTATTCCTGGTGCTGTGCCTTTGCTCTTTCTCATTTTTTGTATTGGAGCTTTTGATCAAAATTCTCATTGATTTCCCAGTGCGATGAAATGAATATGAGGACCCAGCCACCCAAAGTGTGACAGGAGCAATTCTTTCTGGCTCCGAATAGCCAAGGAAAAAAAAAAACTACAAATCAATAGAAAGTACTTCAAGTCCCGACAAATAACCTTGTAACATGCGTGCGCTTGTCATGTTCTGCTCCTTGCACCTCATCTGCTATCTGGTATGCTGATCCCTCCAGACCTGCCTTCGTCACAGTGCAGCATCTCTGAATGCTCCTGATGAAAGGTACGCTGGTGTGAGCTTTTCTCTGGGAGTGACAATGGTGCAGTAATAATCCCACACGGCAACAATGACAGAGGAAACCTCCACCTTACTTTTCACTGACCTTGGGATGGTGTTTTGTGTTCTTTTTACGGGTGAATTAATATGTGTTCTGTCCAGTGCTCTCCCAGGTAAACAATCCCATGATACAACTTTGAAGAAGAGTAGGGGAGTTCTTCCCGCCATATTGATCAATATTTATCTTTCGCTCCACATCACTAAACCACATTTTTGGCCATTATCACATTGCTGCTTGTGAGAGCTTACTGTGTGCAAATTGGTTGCCACCTTTCTAACATGACAAATATTCATGGGTTGCCATGCACTTTGGGACACCCTGAAGTCATGAACAATCCTATATAAATGCAAAAAATTTCTGATCCTTTTCTTTTAAAACATAGAAAAAAATAATTTACTGCTACTTTTTATGACTGTGAGGAGGAGCCAGGCATTTACAAGCATCTGCCAAACTATAAAGGAAGAATTCCTTTCTGACTGACCTCAGGAAGTGCCAACAGGAATTAACTGCTAACTCACCATAGGATGTACCTAATTTCTGCAACTTTTGACCTCAATGGGACACACCAGTTTCTGCGCTTTCCCACCTTAGCAGCAGAATAATACATTATGTCACATGATGTGACACTTATATCCTTTACCTTGCTATAAGCAATGCCACAGATGCTTCACAAATATTTTATAAAACAGTAGCTACTCATGTGTGTATTGAAGTGACAGCTCTTTATTTATCTTGGCTTCTCCCTTCTGTTCAGTACCTGATTCTGCAAACACTGAAAATAAAGCATGTTTTCTGAAGTCTGTTTTATGAACTTGTCCACTTTGTACATTTGGACACCAACCTACATCCTCACCAAGAACCCCAAATTTTTGCCTTCTGGCAAATTTGGCCACGTCATTGATAGAATAGGATAACATAAACTCATGATGACAGGGTAGTGTAAAGGCTTAGAATGTTATTGAACAAAAACTGGCCTATGATTCTTCAAGTCCAACTGAGTGTTTATCTGCCCATGTCCTACGCTGTTTAATCCCACTCTCCCCCTCACTCCCCACGCCCTTTAATATCTCACCCAGTCTAATCCTACTCTCCCCCTCACTCTCCACACCCTTTAATATCCCACCCAGTCTAATCCTATTCTCTTCCTCACTCCCCACACCCTTGAACATCCCATCCAGTCTAATCCCACTCTTCCCCGCAATCCCCAAACACTTTCATGCCCCACCCAGTCTAATCCCACTCTCCCCCTCACTCCCAACACCCTTTAATATCCCACACGGTCTAGTCCCACTCTCCCCCTCACTCCCCACACCCTTTAATATTCCACCCAGTCTAGTCCCACTCTCCCCCTCACTCCCCACACCCTTTAATATCCCACCCAATATAATCCCACTCTTCCCCTCACTCCCCACACCCTTTAATGCCCCGTCCAGTCTAATCCTACTCTTCCACTCACTTCCCACACCCATTAATATCCCATTCAGTCTAATTCCACTCTCCTGTTTATTCCCTTCAATGCACTTTTCATAAATTGTGTGGTCCAATTAATCTTATAACGATCCGATAAAGGGGGCAGACATATTTTTTAGAGTCCAGTGCTCCGAGGGTTAATGAACTCATGTCTCCGTTGCAGGATTCTGATGCCCTTCTTGTGCTTTTCAAATGGCTGCGATTGTTAAATGTCAAAGGCACCAGCAGCATTGATTTCTTTTTCTTCCCAGTCGCTGTAACACCTTCATCCATCTTGTCAGTGCAGCTCCTTCACCTTTTCCCCCCTCAAAGTGGGGCATTAAGTCCCCTCATATTTTGTTCCTTGCGTTGTGTGCTCATGGTACAAAGGACACAAGCTCTGAGTAAGATTGGACAGCACTGGTGGAAGACAGTGAAAAATGGCCTTTTAAAGCCAGCGGGAATCAAAGCGTGAAAAGAGAGTGGGGAAGCAGGCCCACAGCCAGAACCCAGCCACAGTTCCAATACATCCTCATCTTCAGAAACTACTTGAATGGAGACGTGCACAGATAGACTTCACCTGCAGAATAAATTGAATCCGGCTTTTGCTTCGACAGGCTGATTAGCTGCCTTTGACTTATCTGTGAGGACAGTTAATTGTGTGAAATCACCAGTATTTGTCAATGTCCTTGAACGGTTTTAAAAAGAACCCATGGAACTAGTTTTCAAGCAGAACTTGATTGTTTTCTTATCTTAAATCCAGATACGAGGAGAAAATCTGTCCAAGTGTCAAAATTGGTTTGGGTTGCTATTCAGCTCTCACTCGTGGCTTTGCTTGAATTGAGCTGAGAGCAAATGCATCAGGTATTAACATTGTACATCCATGTTAGTCATTATTACCTGTGAAGCATTTGTGTCTTTTTTCTTCACTTTCACAGCCGATTTTATTTGTTTTTTTAATTGGAGTGCTCAGCTGGTAATATTTCAGTGTCTGTTGTACAGAGTATATTCGATTGCCTGTAAATGACTGTGAACTGAGCTCCATGTTCTGACTGTTTCTACATTAGCAGCATAATGGAGTGCATTATAAGAGAGAAAATGGCATATTAGAGACAAAAATAAAAATACCTGGAAAAACTCAGCAGGTCTGGCAGCATCTGCGGAGAGGAACACAGTTAACGTTTCGAGTCCGTATGACCCTTCAATAGAACTAAGGAAAAATAGAAAAGAGGTGAAATATAAGATGGTTTAAGGGGAGGGTGGGGGGTGGGGGGGAGGGGGGGACAGGTAGAGCTGGATAGAAGGCCAGTAATAGGTGGAGATAACCAAAAGATGTCATAGACAAAAGGACAAAGAGGTGTTGAAGGTGGTGATATTATCTAAAGGAATGAGCTAATAGGTGACATTAAGCATAGAAAGCAGGACAAGCAAGGTACAGATAGCCCTAGTGGGGGTGGGGTGGGATGAAGGGAAGGGATTGAAATAGGCTAAAAGGTAGAGATAAAACAATGGATGGAAATACATTTAAAAATAATAGAAATAGGTGGGCAAAGAAAAATCTATATAAATTATTGGAAAAAAGGGGGATCAGAAAGGGGATGGGGGTGGAGGAGAGAGTTCATGATCTGAAATTGTTGAACTCAATATTCAGTCCGGAAGGCTTTAAAGTGCCTAATCGGAAGATGAGGTGTTGTTCCTCCAGTTTGCGTTGCGCTTCACTGGAACAAGGCAGCAGGCCAAGGACGGACATGTGGGCATGAGAGCAGGGTGGAGTGTTGAAAGGGCAAGCAACAGGGAGGTCTGGGTCATGCTTGCAGACAGACCGAAGGTGTTCCGCAAAGTGGTCACCCAGTCTGTGTTTGGTCTCTCCAATGTAGAGGAAACCGCATTGGGAGCAACGAATGCAGTAGACTAAATTGAGGGAAGTGCAAGTGAAATGCTGCTTCACTTGAAAGGAGTGTTTGGGCCCTTGGACGGTGAGGAGAGGGGAAGTAAAGGGGCAGGTGTTGCACCTTCTGCGGTTGCATGGGAAGGTGCCATGGGAGGGGGTTGAGGTGTAGGGGGTGACGGAGGAGTGGACCAGGGTGTCCCGGAGGGAACGATCTCTGCAGAATGCTGCCAGGGAGGGTGAAGGGAAGATATGTTTGGTGGTGGCATCATGCTGGAGTTGGTGGAAATGGCGGAGGATGATCCTTTGAATGCGGAGGCTGGTGGGGTGATAATTGAGGACAAGGGGGACCCTATCACGGTTCTGGGAGGGAGAGGAAGGTGTGAGGGCAGTTTAATGTCTCAGTCAAAAGCTGCTATCTCTGACAGTGCAGCACTCCCTCAGGACTGCACTGTAGCGTCAGCTTTGATTCCTGTGCTTATGTCTCTGGAGCGGGACTTAAACCCACAAACTTTGGACTTAAAAGCAAGTGTGCTATCTGATGAGCCATGACTCACACCAAAGATCCAACAAGCAGCAATGATGTAAATTATTAGTTAACACGTTGGTGATGAGGTTGGTTGAGAATGGAATATTGGCTGAGTTACTGAGGAACATACTGTTCTTCATTAAGCATCTGGGGATGTTTAATATCCATCTGAGCATGTAGACAGGGCAACGAGCTTGATGTCGCACTATAGGTCCAACACCATCAAACTCCCTCAGCGCTACAAGTTCTCAAAGTGGAGTGGAACAAGACTAGATAGTTTTATGAAAGAAGTGAGAGTACCAGCAAAAAAAGTTTCAGTTGTGGCACAGTGGGTAGCACTCTTGCTTTTTAATTAGAGGTCTTGGGTTCAAGGCAAAGTCCAGAGACACGAGCACAAAATCTATGCTGACACTCCCATGCCAGTAACTGAGGGAGTGCTGCACTGTTGGAGGTGCTGCCTTTCAGATGACCGAGGTCCCAACTGCTCCCTCAGGTACACTTTAAAAATCCCATGCCCTATTTCAAGGACAAGCAGGGGAGTTCTCCCCAGCGTCCCGACCAATATCAGTCCTTTAGCCAGCATCACTAGGAGAGATAATCTGTTAGTTATTTTATCGCTGTTTGTGGGACCTTACTGTGTGCAAATAGGCTGTGGTGTTTCTTTGCATTGCAGCATTGACTACTGTATTTCATTGGCTTTAAAGAGGTTTGGGATGTCCTGAGGTCATAAAGGGTGATATATAAATGCTACTCATTTTTCCGGCTGAGACAAACTGATTTGAGCAAGGCAATCATAAATTATGTGCATAAAAAGTGGAACAGTTGCTATCAGAATCCCTTGTGAAAAAATACAAGTCAAATAGAGTCATAACAATTTTTTCTATTCCTGTTAATCTTTCTTTAACATCTTTGTGGACTGATTACTTCATTGTGGATACTGGTGAGCGCCAGCTATTGAACTTGGCAAAATGGAAGAGACTGGATTGCCATCAACAGATAATCATTAACACAGAGTGTTTCCATGATTATGTCACTTTAACATCTCTGTTAATTCAACTCCCTTGGACTGTTGGACTCATAGATTCCTTCCCCTATTAAGTCATCGCTGCTTATAGTTTAACCAAAAATATTCAAGACAGCTAACAGTAACATTTTCAAAGAGCTATTGAACTTTAAGCATGTATAGCAAACTATTTTATTTTATTAAAGAGGGTTAATTTTTCTATAACTTTATAATGTAAGGGTGTCCAAGGAACACTGGAATAGTTGTGGGCCACCATGCAGCCCCTCGAGCCTACTCTGCCATTCAGTTAGACCATGGCTGATCTGTACCTTAACTGTGACAACCAGCCTTTCTTCCATAATCCGTAATAGCTCTGCCTAACAAAAAATCTATCAATCTCGATTTTGAAATTTGGGGGAAAGAACTAAGAATTACCACTACTCTTTGTGTGGATAACTGGTACCTGATACTCTAATTTTAGTTTTACCTACCACCCCTTCCCCTCACTCCCCCTTGTTCTGGAGTAAGCCTTTGCAACCTGACCTTATAATTCAACCCTTTAACCCATGTATTTTTCTGGTGAATCTGTGCTGCATTCTGTTAAAGGTTAATAGTTCCTCCTGAGGTGCAGTGTCCAGAACTGAACATAATACTCTAAATGGGGATCTAACCATAGCTGTTATGTCACTGTAACATACCATCACCCCTTCGTATTCCAGTTCCCTTGAAATAAAGGCCAACATTCCATTCACCTTCTAAATATTTTTTGTACCCGTAACAATGTGTTTTAATGTTTAGACCCAGTACGTAATATGTCTGTAACCAAATTGGATGTAGGAAATTAGCAAAATGTTTTTTTTAACAGTCAGACTGATTGCAAGAATTTCTCCTTGAATTCCACTCCTGGCTTTGCTAAGTTTGTAAAGTTGATTTTTTTTCTCTTTCAATGGATTTTCTTTGATGCATCTTCAAAATGTCTTTCTGATTGGAAACAAGCTCAATATCAATACTGCTTTTCCCTCTGCAGTTCAAGATTGAAGCTTTGCCCAATCTTGGCTGCAAGAAGCAGACAGACAACGACGCGATACCAGGACAAAATCAAATAAATTAGCTTTTCTTACAGCTTTGTGAGGCAGCAGCAGCAGTAGATTCTATCCTATTAAGCCCTGCTGTCACCATTCTGCACTGATTCACAAGTGGGAGAAATGCAATTCCCCACAGACACTCCAGGAACCAGGACTGCAAAGTGCAATTTTACAGCAGGTCCCTTGTGGAGATGTCATCAGAGCTCAGGGAAGGGCAGAAAAATCAGTTCAAGCTTTGCCAAGGGAGGTACTTGTAAAGACGCGAATTGCAGCCAACCTGCCCTGAGCTCATCCTTCTCTCAAATTTTGAGTTGCATTTTTGCTTCCTGATACGTGTGTGCACAAATAATAGCTTAAATAAAACCAAACAAAGCCATTTATCCTGCAGTTTGTCAGCTAATTACTTGTTTTCAATGCTGGTGGAGACGAGCGCTCCAGTTACTGATTATGATTAAAAGATAAATCGCAAGGTGTGTTTGTGCACACCTTCCTCTTTCAGTATGAACATACATACATACGAACATATGAATTAGAAGCAGAGCTAAACTAACTGAGCATTTTACACTAAATGTTTGTCCCTCCTTCAGAGT
The DNA here is from genome assembly GCF_017639515.1 of Carcharodon carcharias. Taxonomy (NCBI): domain Eukaryota; kingdom Metazoa; phylum Chordata; class Chondrichthyes; order Lamniformes; family Lamnidae; genus Carcharodon; species Carcharodon carcharias. The sequence continues at coordinate 33,884,477 of NC_054494.1, forward strand.
TATAACTATTATGCACCAGCAATGGTATATGTAAACATATATTGCACATCACAAGGGAGTTGCATGTCATTTGTACACATGGTATCAGTGATAGTCCTTATTTATACATAGCTTACTGGTAAACATTCATTTGATGAATACAAGGTGTCTTTTGTGTACAAGATGACAATATTGTTGGGGAAGAAACTTGCTCTATATCGCTACCTAGTGGTCAAAGCCCACAACTATGCTGTGATGGTTGACATAGCAAAATTGAATGGGAACTATTGACCTAGCAATTTATATTGGCGAATGATGAGAGAAGAGCGTTACCAAAAATCTTGCCGACAAGAAGTGCATATTTTAATTAAACTATTGATAAGATTGCTGCCTTGATTTGAGATGCTGGATGCAATAACCACACCTTATCTATTCCCAACATAATGCTCTCTATTTTGGTAGGTACATTTACTCATTTTATGTGAAGCATAACCAGGGGCTTTAGCCATCAGTGGTATTAGACGTGAGTGATTTGTCTTACGTGCATGTTATATGAGCCACTCAAACCTCAAAAAGAAAAAAGTCCTTATACAGCACCTTTAATAATCAGGGGAGATCCCAAGGCAACATTAGACCCAATGAAGGACTTTGAAAGTACCCATGATCTGGTAGTTTTACTGGATTAAAAAGCCTTAGAGGTTTTATTTTCAAGTTAAATGTCTAGGATTTGAGATTGCTTGAAAACATGTCTTGAACAGAAGGGAAATAGCAGAATGCCTAGGGGCAATCAATAGATTCAGACAATTGATCTTTGTCAATAAACTCATTGATTTTATTTCTTGCTCAGTGGAGTCAATGGCACTTTCACAAACGGGTTGCTCACAAGCATTGCAAACAAACTACTGAACTTCATCAAATTCACATGGACCAGCTCCTTAACTCTTATAATGTAGAACCAGTAACAACACTTTGCAGTTTAAAAAGCGCCATTAACATCCCAAATGCATTATGAAACAAAATTTGACACTGAGCCATGCAAGAAGATATTAGAGCAGGCGACCAAAACCTTGGTCAAAGAGGTAGGTTTTAAGGAAGAGTCAGAGATAGAGAGGCAGAGGCGGAATTACAGAGCTCAGCACACAGGCACCTGAAGGCATGGCCTCCAACCATGGAGCAATTAAAATTGAGGATGTGCAAGAAGCCAGAATTCGAGGAGCACAGAGACCTCGGAGGGTTGTTGGGCTGGAGGAGGTTATAGAGATAGGGAGGAGAATAAAGACCACCAACCCAGCCACAATCTGCCCTCCCTGTGAAATAGATCAGAGAAGTATTGCCAGTATTTGTAGTGTGGGAAAAAAGCAATATATTTCAGGAAATTACTACCAAAATAAATCTTTAAGTAATATGAAATGGACAAAAGCTACATTACCACTTGGACAGAAGGACTTTGTATCTGTGCGATTTTTCTGTATGTGATTTTATTTTTGCGTGTGTGAAGTAAAGCTTAGCTTGTTGAAACACAATGAATGATTACAAAGCAAACCCTTAAACCTTGGAGGTTAGAACATTTAAGGCAAGGGGAGGTGGTGGCATAGTGGTATTGTTGCCTGGACTGGTAATCCTAGACTCAGGTAATTCTCTGGGGTACCTGGGTTCAAATCTCACCACATGGTGAAATTTGAATTCAATAAAAATCTGGAATGAAAAGTCCATGAAAAACCCATCTGGTTGACTAATGTCCCTTTAGGGAAGGGAATCTGCTGTCCTTACCTGGTCTGGCCCACATGTGATTGACTCTTAAAAATGCCCTCTCAAGGGCAATTAGGGATGGGCAATAAATGCTGGCCCAGCCTGTGAACTCACATCCCATGAGTGAATATGAAAAAAGAAACACCCTTTGCTATAAATGATCGTTGAAGATGTGATTGATACCCTGAGCAGATGCTGGTCAGTTTTCTTTTTTATTCATTTATGGATGTGGGCATCACTGGCTGGGCCAGAATTTATTGTCCATCTCTAATTGCCCTTGAGAAGGTGGTAGTGAGCCTTCTTCTTGAGCCTCTGCAGTCTGTGTGGTGTGGGCACACCCACAATGCTGTTGGAGAGGGAGTTCCAGGATTTTGACCCAATGACAGTGAAAGAACAGTGATTATAATTTCAAACCAGGATGGTGTGTGACTTGGAATGGAAATTGCGGTTGGTGGTGTTCCCATGTGACTGTTGCTCTTGTCCTTCTAGGCAGTAGACGTCATGGATTTGGAAGGTGCTGTTGCAAGAGCCTTGGCAAGTTGCTGCAGTGCATCTCAGAGATGGTACACACACTGCTGCCACTGTGTGCTCATATTGGAGGGAGTGAATGTTTAAGGAGGTAGATGGGGTGCCGCTCGATCTCTTGCTGATTGCTCCTGGAATATTGGCTAGGACACCAGGAGGATCACCTCTGCTCTTTTTTCAATAATGCCATGGGATCTTCTACAACCACCCAAAAGGACAGCTGGGTCCTTGGTTTAACATCACATATGAAATATGACATCTCTGACAGTGCAGCACTCTCTCAGTACTGCACTGGAGTATCAGACTAGATTATGTACTCAAATTTCTGGAGTGGGAATGTAACCCATGACCCACTGACTGAGATGTGAGAGTGATACTAACTAAACCCCGAATGACACTGAACACTTGCATTCTCAATGGGAAATGCAGTGTGCTGCATGAGATGGAAAGATGAACAGAAAATGATTGGGAAGGGACAATAATGCCCAGTGTTAACAGTTTGTTAAATTTCAGAAGTTTATAGTTCTCTTGACTGAAATGTCTTGGTATGATGTTTATTGTAATGTGCAACAGTCGTTAGAAAGCTGGGGTGAGTGAGCTGCATCCATAGAGGGATCACTGGAACCTAAGTCTTGGTTCGAACACATATAATTTACACAGGCAATTTGATTTCATGGTTAATTCCAGCAAAAAATTCAAGGTGTGAGCTGTCTTGGTAAGGGGATTTCCATTTATTCTGATAGCTACAATGAATCCTGCATGGCTTGTGCAATTTATAAATGGTTTCTATTAGAAAACATTGGCAAAACTCATCTTTTCCTCCCAGAGGGCTCATGCCCCTGAGTTAGAAGGTTATGTATTCATGTCTCACTCCAAGAGTTGAGCACATAACCTAGATTGACATTTCAGTGCAGTACTGAGGGAGAGCTGCATTTTCAACATGCCATTTTTCTGTATAGACTTTGTTCTGGTGTTTCAGCCTGATGCTAAGATCTCATGCGTCCATTTGATGAAGAGCAGGGAGCCCTACCACTACACAGTCGAACATTATTGCCTAAATATTGCCAAAAAGAGAGACTTGTTTCTGAAGCTTTTCACTCATCAGGACAAATGCAAGACTGCCAAATTTCAAAGGAGCAGAACAATTTAGACTATAGGAGAAAAGGGTGCTGATTGGTTGGCACGTTGACTCTGACTGCCTAACCAATGCCATCAAAACAAACTACCTGGCCATTCATCTCTTGCAGCTTGTGGGATCTTGCTGTATGCTAAATGGATGCCTACACATAATAATGGGCGCATTCAGGATGGGATGTGCTTTGAGATCTTTTGGAGTGAAGTATAAAGTGCTAGAATTTTGAATGCTGACTGTTGCGGACAAGAACTGGAGTAACGTTGTGTATAACATTATTCCCACACTGAAGTACAAATTCAGGTCAAGTCTGACTGCCCATCGCCTTTCACAAGTGGATCTGTTGGAAATTCAAATTGATGGAGCATTCAACTCAGGGTAACTGAAGTGTTAAATTCTCTGGTGATTGAATAGGCCAGTCCATCAATTGCATGTGGTGCAAGTTAGTGATCTTTATTACCTAAAAGTGATCTACTTGACCCTAACACAAGCAGGTCTAATGTCACTTTCTGCAGGGATGAGTAGAGAATTACTCACCCTGGAAGAAAAGTGGGCTGAAGAATAATCAAAGCAAGGGTTTTGACTTGAATAGTCCAGAGTTTGTGTTTGACTTTGGGTGCGAACCTGAATTTTCACTGTGAAACCAATGACTGAGAGGATGATGCAAATCACAATGTGTTGATGGAGTAATTGTATCAATGTACACTACTCCAAGTGCTATACAGGCAATATATATGTTAATGAGTATACCTGTAAAAATTCAGAAAGGAGTTGGTGGACTGGAGTAGTATGAATTATTTCTGTAGCTGAATTGGTGCTTTGGCTCTTCAGTGAACCATAAAATTCAACCACAGTGTTAAGTCTTCATGTCTTCTGATTCAGCCAGGCCAGGTAGGGTTGTACGTTCTCTTCCTTGGAGGGCACTGGTGAAACTGATGGCTCTTTATGGAAATCTGGAAGCCTTCATGGTTCCACTACGCAAACTAATAAATATATTTAATTCAGTTTCACAACTTGCCCCAGTGGAATTTGAACACACAAGCTCGGGAGCGTTTTTCAGCCCAGGTATCACAATTGGTGCTTTATCAGGGTAACTCATGGAACATCAAGGACCCTGTTACAGGTAGCGGTTTATGTGGTTCCTGCATGATTTCAAGGGTCCTTTCAGATGTCTGTGTAAATAACAGATGCAAAAAAAAATGATGAAATCTTTATAGGAGGAACTACACTAATAAGTGCCTGAAGAACACACCAGCTCAGTACAGTTCAGGAACCATTTAGAATTGCTGCTTTCGGCATTTGTCAATGCAGCAGCCCTGTGGGCAAAACAAAGAGGCTGAAATGGATGACATTAATAATTCAGACGGTCAATTGAGATGCTTATTGCTTACATGAATAATAAGGCGTAATTTGATATTTTGATTCAGGGGAATTGAATATCTCTTGATTGACAAACCCTGGGCTACCGGAGATAAAAGGAAATTTCACCTCTGCCTGGTGAATCAGTTCATGCGTCCTACCCGAATATTTACACAGCTCACAGATTCCCACTTGTGTTAATTGGTATTAAAATAAAATAAAATGCTGTTGTGTTAAAAGGGGTGTACCCTCACACTATTGGTCATGTCAGGCAGTTCAATTTAAAATGTTCATTAACTAGACCATGTTAGGCTGTGTCAGTGTGAAAAAAAAAATTCAGAGAAAGGAAGTAATGAAAAACTCTCAGGAAATTGGTGCTGGCACAATGAAATCAAATAATTTCATTTGTATTTTATTGTTTCAGAGAAGGGTTACAGAATTGTCGTGCTGCATAATTGGGAAGTCAAAGCTAGTAATTCTGTACAATACTTGTCTGTTTCCATTAGGAATCTGTGTTGTATTCCTAAAATGGCAAGAAAGTCTTTTTGTCCCAAGAAGCTTTAAGCAGCTCCTTCTAAAAATTGATTCCCTCCTCCGTCTGAGGTTTCATTTTGACAAAACGTACAGACTTGTGAAAATGATGGTTGTATTTTCAATTAATAACACAAATACTGGAATCTAAAAAAAAGAATAAAAACAACGCAAAAAAAATATACTCAGCCAATCCACCCGCATCTGAAAAGGGGACTCCCAGAGTACAGAGGCTTTATTGGAATTGATTCTGAAAAGGCAAAAGGGTCTTAGGAACTATGCAGGCCCAAATAAAGAGAGAATAGGGGACCAAAAGAGGTTGCAATGAAGATGAAAAGTTCATCAAGGCACTGTACCAAACAACAGTGATCAAGGGACACAGCGCAAGTGCTGGAACATGGAAATGAAGCCAGAAAATTAGCAGCAAGTCCATCAGCATGTGAAGGGATTATTAACCTTTCTTAGAGCAGAGACTGGCTGTTTTTCTGAAGCGTTCTGTGTCCTGATAGCCCCAGAACAATATGGTGCAGCAGGAGGCCACTTGGCCCATTGTGCCCCTGATGGCTCTTTGAAAGGGTTATCCAATTAGCCCCACTCTCCTGATCTTTCTTGGTGGCCCCTGCCATGTTTTAGTTTTAAGTACATAACCAATTTGCTTTTGACACTCTAGTGATGCAGGGGTAAAAAAAAGCTCTTCTTCTTGGGTCTTGAAACATAACTTTTGTTTTTTTGCCCTTCAATCTGGGTTTGACTATTCAATATTTCTTTGCTGGATGAAGTTAGGCTTCAGGACTGCACAGGTATAACATTTCTCCTGTACTGCAGATACAGAGAATACAGTACCATGTGAAACTTCAGTGGCTGGATTGTATTGCAAACACAGGGAGGTGAATACATTTGAGTCACTAAAGGGGCCAGTTTGTGTGAGCTGGCATTTCAGAGGCACTATCATCATGCAGATGATAATATTCTGTAACACTAAGATACTGTTACAATGAGGTAAAATCCCTTAAGGTGAAGCCAGAGTCTGGCAAGAGTTTAAGTTGCCCAACAGGCTGTGAAAAATGCCTTTTTTAAGAATCCACTTGACAAGTAGAAACTTTACTGATGGAGGGTTAATAAATCAAATCAAAAGAATTGAGAATTCTGAAGCTCTGTAGCTAAGTCAGGCCCAGCCACAACAGTAGAATACAAGTAAAATACTGCGGATGCTGGAAATCTGAAACAAAAACAAAAATAGCTGGAAAAACTCAGCAGGTCTGACAGCATCTGTGGAGAGGAATACAGATGAAGAGTCATACAGACTCAAAACATTAACTGCGTTCCTCTCCGCAGATGCTGTCAGACTTGCTGAGTTATTCCAGCTATTTTTGTTTTTGTTCCAGCCACAACTGTGTTTTTTTTGTGCTGTTTTATTCTGCCTGATGGAGGCTCTGAAATCACTCCGGCCAAACTGCAAGAACCCTTCATCCAGAGAGTTGAAGACAGAGGTTGCTGGTTTTTATATTGAAATTAACCACAGGCAATAATAGGTTTCCTCACTCTGACCTTGAGCTATAAGTCTCACCAAAGGCAAGTCATTGAGCAGAAGAGAAGAAATTTCTACTTCTTCATTCAAGACGAGAGCTGAAGCTGCTAGCTAAACAGCTGTCTTTGGCGATAACAAACCAATTGCTTGTGCAGTGTTCGATTATCTGGTCACTATCATGTTGTTGTTTGTGGGAGCTTACTGTGCGTCAATTGGCTACTGCATTTCCTACATTACGACAGTGATCACACTTGTACTTCATTGGCTCGAAAGCACCTTTACGATGTCCTCAGGCCCAGTAATTAAAATTCCACACGTTGTATACCAAACTACTTGAACCTCTTTGTGTCTGAAGACTGATTTCATCCTGTTTCACCATTATTACTGTTACATTCTAACCCTCTATCTAATAATATTCTACCTAGTTATTCACTGTTACACTAATTATTCTCAACTTTCAGAAATATTCAAATCAGCTGCAGTCAGGAATTTCTCCCTATTTTCGTTCACCATCCAATTGGCCCTACAACACTTAGATATTGATACGAAATAGAGATTTGCATTGAAATAGGTCCTTGTTTTCAGACATCGCAAAGCACTTTGTATACAATGAGTTCAGAGTGCAGTGACAGCTGCTATGTGGGCAGATTCAGCAGTTGGTTGAACATCACAAGATTTAGCAGCTCTTAACACAGTGATCCAGTGAACCTTTTGCTGTTGTTTTAAGGGAGGAGTGTTAGTCAGGCCAGTTTATTGCTTGCCTTTACACATTGCAGGATCATAAACATGCACCTGAGCCAGATGGGATGTCACAGTCACATTCTATATGAAGACCAGCATCCTGCACCTCTCTTCTCAGTACTGCAGTTGAGTGTGATCCTACATTATGTGTTCAAGTCTTGGAGTGTGTCTTCAAGCCTGTTGAATCAGAAATGGTAGTGTTAGCAACTGAGCCAGGAGTTGAATTTCTGTCATAACATGTGAAAAATCACCATCACTGCTTTCATTCCTCAATATTGCTGAATTTGATGCTTTAATGATCTAACAAGCGTAGAAATGTTTGGAAGGACGAGCTTCGAATTGTAACAATGAGAATGAGATGTTTCTTGAAAAGGACGTGTGTTTTGGCTGAACATGAGGGGTCAACTTATTTAGGCCCAGCTGGGTGGTTTGAATACAAATCCCATTGTAAAGCGACTGTGTCAATGGGAGCACAATTGGAGAAAGTAAAGCTTTTCTATTCAGGTATTGCTTGGAATAGATTGACAGTGACGTTCATTTACAACAGAACAGAGGAATGCAGGTAAAAAATGGCAAGAATGTTAATTGAAAACCAAACAGCTTACAGGAGAATGCAATGTGGGGGAAGGAAATATTTGAAATAGCAAATTAATTGGTATGGAGGTATTTTGGGTTTTATTCTCAATCTTTTGCGAAATTGTTTAATTACTAATGTAAAAGGTTTTCACCTTCAGACAAACGTGAAAACAGTCAATGCCAAATGGATTTTCTTCAATTTCCCTGCTGCTTCCCTGAAATATTCTGCAGTGGGTCTAATTTGGAGTTGTCCAACATGTGGCCCTCAGGCCACAATCTGGCCCACTATTGCCTCACTATCTGGCCCACAGGCTCAATGTTAAAATACAGGTAAGTGGAAATGGCACATCTGCAAGGAGCTGCTCCTCCAATCACAGACCATTTCTCGCTCGCTTTTGCTAATGAAACACTCACTGGGATTAGTCATTAAAGGTGGCAGGAGAGGTAGAGAGAGCTGTTTCCAAAGCATACAGTATTCTAGGCTTCATTAATAGGGGCATGGAGTATAAGAGCAGGGAGGTTATGATGAACTTATACAAGACACTCATTAGACCTCAGTTAGTCGGAGTATTGTGTACAGTCCTGGGCGTCACACTACAGGATGGATGTGAACTCACTGGAGACAGTACAGAAGAGGTTTACAAGAATGATTCCAGGGATGGGACACTTCAGTTATGAGGAAAGATTGGAGAGGTTGGGATTGTTTTCCTTGGAGAGGAGAAGGCTAAGAGGAGACTTGATAGAAGTTTCCAAAATCATGAGGGGTCTGGACAGGGTAGATAGGGAGAAACTATTCACACTTGTAAACGGATTGAGAACCAGAGGGCACAGTTTTAAAGTGTTTTGCAAAAGAAGCAAATGTGAGGTGAGAAAAAACTTTTTCACACACGAGCAGTTAGAGTTTGGAATGCACTGTCTGGAAGTGTGATGGAGGCAGGTTCAACTGAGGCATTCAAGAGGGCATTGGATGATTATTTAAATAGAAACAATGCGCAGGGTTACGGGGAAAAGGCAGGAGATTAGCACCAAGTTAAAATGCTCAGAGAGCTGGTGCAGACACGATGGGCTGAATGGCCTCATTCTACACTGTAACAATTCTGTGATTCTGTGAAATGTGAGAGAGAAACAGTTTGTGATTGGAAGAGCAGTGAGTGTTGTGAAGGTGAATGGCCATGTTGCATTCTCTCTCTGCCTTTGGCTGTGCTCTCTCTATCTCACCTCCCGCACAGGCGCCAGTCTCTTAAAGGAGCACGGGGATCATGGTGGCCGAGTAGGCCAGGGAAGTGACGAGGAACAGCCGTCTCAGTAACAGTGCCCACCTGGCCCCCTGCCCAGGGCAGCTGGAGTCTCCGGCAGGGCAGAGTGAGGAAGCATGTCTTGGCATCTTCAAAGCCATCCCAAATTCCTCCTCAGAGGGAAAATGTCCTAACCTTCCGGGCCAGAGCGGGGGAGTCACTGAGTCTGTGTGTGTCTGCCTGCCCGTGTGAGTGTGTGTGAGTGAGCGAGTGTGTGTGTGTCTCTGTGTGACTGTGTGAATCTGTATGTGTCAGTGTGAGTCCGTATATGTCTGCATTTATCTATGTGAGTTTGTGTTTATTTGTGTTTATCTGTGTGACTGTGTTTATCTGTGTGTCTATGTTTATCTGTGTCCTTGTGTGTCTGTGTGTGCCTGTGTGAGTCTGCGTGTCTGTGTTTATCTGTGTGTCTATGTTTATCTGTGTCCTTGTGTGTCTGTGTGTGCCTGTGTGAGTCTGCGTGTCTGTGTTTATCTGTGTGTCTATGTTTATCTGTGTCCTTGTGTGTCTGTGCGTGCCTGTGTGAGTCTGCGTGTCTGTGTTTATCTGTGTGTCTATGTTTATCTGTGTCCTTGTGTGTCTGTGTGTGCCTGTGTTTATCTGCGTGTCTGTGTTTATCTGTGGGAGCCTGTGTGCGTCTGTTTGAGAGTGAGCGTGTGACAGAGCGCGAAACCTGAGACTGGGAATGAGCCGGACATACACACACAGACACCCTTACCCACCCCCACCCCCCTCCCTCCTCCTCCCTCCCCAAAAACCTATCCACAAAGCAGGCAGGGAGAGGTGGAAACCCCAGGCTCAAAGGCAACCCGCTTCCAACCCCCACTTTTGTATGAATTCTGCCGAGACCAGTTTGGAGTGTGCACCACCAGAGGGGAACACAAAGTCAGGGTTTGGTAAACCCCTCTGCTTAGCTTGGCCCTGGTTACCCTGGTGACCAGGACTCGGGGCCTAGTCTGTCTCTCTCTCCAGCTCTGCTTCTGAAGTGAAAAGGCTGAAAAGGCTTTGTTGGTTAGCTCTGCTGCTTGGCACTTTTCATGGTCATTCTTATTAATTACTTTTTGAAATGATCAGCTTATGGCTTTGATATTGATGTTATTTTTGAAGTTCATGTTTGATGTTGTGCCAAACTTTATCTTTCCGAAATTTGCTCATGGACCCTATGAGTGAGAGGAAAATTGAGATGTGGCCACTCACGTGTAAAGGCTGGACATCCCAGCTGGTCTAATTGGATAACTCTGGCATGATGGACGGAATGGACTCTTTCCGTGGTGTCTAATTCTCTGAGTTAATAAAAACTATCACAGGAACTGTTGAGTAACAGCTCCTATTCTTCTCCGCCAGTGTAAAAACTCTATTGCACACGAACGGTGGAGGGTTAATCCTTTTACCACCACATGCAGGCAGAATGGGTACAGGGAGTGTTTTATCTGCTGTGAAACTATTGTAGGATAGTTACTATGTTTTAAGCCACATCATTGCCACACTCTGCTCCCTCACATTTCTCTCCCAAAAACAGACCTGCTGTGTACAGAGCTTCTTTGTTATGATGGAGAGAGTGTTCCTCATTCCCACAGTAAGCTGCCACATCCTCTGTCAGACTCCTTTTCTTTAATTTTCACAGCAGCTGTCGATAAAGGGGTAGAGACATTTCTCCCCAGGAGGTTATATTCTCTGGACAGCGAGACTGATTCATCTGCATATTTGGGAGCAGGCTGCTTGGTAAAGGTTATTCTCCAGTGTACCTCCTGTCAATAAGCAACAGTCTTTCTTGCATTCTCTTGTCTACATCAGTTACCTGCATCCAGGCATTTTTTTTCTCCCCAACTTGGCTCGCTGCTACACAGGAAGAAATTCCAGTGACGGTGGAATTAGAATCACAGAAAATTACGGTGCAGGAAGAGAACATTCAGCCCATTGTGTCTGCGCCGGCCAAAAAGAGAAAAAAGAAATTAGCCGCTCATTTTAATCCCACTTTCCAGGACCTGGTCCGTTGCCTCACAGGTTATAGCGCTTCAGATGCAGATCCAGGTACCTTTTTAAATGAGTTGAGCGTTTCAGCCTCAATCATCAACTGAGGCAGTGAATTCCAGATGCCCACCCCCCTCTGGGTGAAAAAAATATTTCCTCATGTCCCCTCTAATCCTTCTACCAATCACCTTAAATCTATGCCCCCTGGTAATTGACCCCTCAGCGAGGGGAAACAGGTCTTTCCTGTCTACACTATCTAGGTCCCTCATAATTTTGTACACTTCAATATGGTGATCAGAACTGTGCGCAAAATTCCAGCTGTGGCCTAACCAGCGTTTTATACAGTTCCATCATTACATCCCTGCTTTTGTATTCAATACCTGGTCCAATAAAGGAAAGCATTCCATATGCTTTCTTGACCACTTTGTCCACCTGTCCTGCCACCTTCAAGGACCTGTGGACACGCACTCCAAGGTCTCTCACTTCCTCAGTCTCCCATTTATTGAGTATTCCCTTGCTTTGTTTGCCCTCCCCAAATGCATTACATCACACTTTTCTGGATTGAATTCCATCTGCCAGTTCTCTGCCCACTCAACCAAACCATTGACATCATTCTGGAGTCGACAGCAATCCTCTTCAATATCAACTACGTGGCCAATTTTTGTGTCATTTGCAAATTTCCCAGTCATGCTTCCCACATTTAAGTCTAAATCATTAATGTACAGTGAGATCCCAACACTGTGCCCTGTGGAACACTAGTGGAAACAGTTTTCCATTTGCAAAAACATCCATCGACTATGACCCTTTGATTCCTGTCACTGAACCAATTTTGGATCCAACCTGCCACCTTCCCCTGTATCCCATGAGATCTCACTTTCCTGACCAGTCCACCATGTGGGACCTTGTCAAATGCCTTACTGAGATCCATGTAGACAACATCCACTGCACTACCCTCATCAATCCTCCTTGTCACTTCCTCGAAAAATTCTATTAAGTTAGTAAGACACGATCTTGCCCTAACAAAACCACACTGACTATCCCTGATCGCCTTTTTAGGTGACAGTTTATCCTGTCACTCAGACAGGATAGTTTGTTTCCAAAATTTTCCCACCACCAAAGTCAGACTGACTGGCCTATAATTTTCTGGCCTATCTCTCACACCTTTTTAAAATAATGGTACAACGTTTGCAGACCTCCAATCCTCTGGGACCTTGCCTGTATCTAGTGAGGACTGGAAAGTGATCCTCAGACCATCCACTATTTCCTCCTTGGCTTCCTTCAACAGCCTGGGATACAAACCATCTGGCCTTGGTGATTTATCCACCTTCAAGGATGCCAGTCCCTCCTGTACTTCCCCTCTCACTAGGCTTTATCATATCTAATATTTCACACTTCTCTCCTTGAACTAGAATGCCTGCACCATCCCTCTCCTCAGTGAGGACAGAGACAAAGTACTCATTGAGAACCCTGCCTACATCTTCAGCATCAATGCACAAGTTACCATGTACATGTACATTAAGTAAGAATTAAATAAGTTCCCCTTAGTGCAAGCTGTTTAGTGTTAAAGTGAAGAGTTGTGTTTGCTACAGCAGTTCTTGAAGCCTCTTATGAATTGACTTTTGGGGGGTATTGAGGTTTGTTTGAGAACCATAGAATGGTTAGAGCACAGAAGGAGGCTATTTGATCCATTGAATCCTTACCGGCTCTCTGTCATTTAGCTAGCGCCACTGACCCTGCTCTCTTAGCTCTCCAAATGTTCTTAGGTGGTAACTATGATTTTATTTGATGCATAATATACCTTTAAGAAGAATGTGTTTTAAGGAAGATCACATGATCATTAGTAGCCAATAGGAGAGTAGTGTAGAGATAGAGTTGGAAGTGAAAGCACACATGTAGTTGTTGCTGAGTACCTTTGTAAATGAACTAGAAGCTTTCAACCTAAGAAGTGACTGCTGATCAATCCTATCAATAGGACCAACTCGACCACAACTCTCAACATCTTCCTTCAGGTGCATTCCCTTTGAAAACCACAATTCAGTCTCTCCAGGACGCTCTCATACAGTGCATTCCAAATTTCTAATCACACACTGGGTAAGAGGAAGTTTTTCTTTATGTCGCCTTTGGTTCTTTTGCTGATCACTTTAAATCTCTGGTTCTTGACCCCTCTGTAACAATTTATCGCTATCTACTCTGTCTAGACCCCTCATGATTTTGAACATCTCTATCAAATCTCCTCTTAACATTCTCTTCCCTAAGGAGAACAGTCCCAGTTTCTCCAATCTGTTTGTGTAACTAAGTCCCCCATCCCTGGAACCATTCTTGTAAATCTTCTCTGCACGCTCTCTAAGGCTTCACATCCTTTCTAAATGCGGTGCCCAGAATTCGACACAATACTCCAGTTGCGGCCAAACCAGAGTTTTATAAAGCTTCATCATAACTTTCTTGCTTTTGCCCTCTATGCCTGTATTTTTAAAGTCGAGGATCCTGTATGCCATTTTAACCACATTCTCTCTCGTCACCTTCAATGAATGCCCTGTAAGCAAACTCAACAGCCACCTTGCACACTAACAGTAATAAGATTAATCACCACATAATATATTAGAGACAGACCCAGTAGTGCAGTGTTGAGGGAGAGCTCCTGGTGCCTTGACAACACTTCACTGTAATGGGCAGCATGGACTGATGGCTCCTTCAAAGAACCCATCCGATTGTCACTGTGTGGATCTTAATGGTACAAAATTCATTAGCATCTAGACTGCCCAGGTGGCGATGTTGAAAACTAACTGGGAAAACTCCTGTCTGTGGAATCTTGCTGTGCGAAATTAGGTTGCTGCATTTGCCTGTACAACAACAATCACACCCACACGATTCAGCTGCAGTGAGGCTTGACTGTGAGCCCAGCAAGGGGTTTTAATTTGACAACTGAAGTGAATTGTTTGATTGACATCTGTAAGTGGTTCTAATAAGTTTTGTCAATATCTCAATGTTTATTTGGACAAGATTAAGAGTGTGAAGTGTTTGAAGCCTCTGTTATTGATGTTTTAATGTTCTGTCTGATTGACACTTTTGTAGGGTTGTAGGAGCAGCAGCTGTTTATTCAGAAGAAGCAGGTCCACACTTGCCATTGTTATCATATCGCCCAATGTTATGTACATAGTGCATACTGGGTGAATGGACATGGAATGGGCGTGAGTGGACATTGAATTGGCACGGTGATTATGAAGGGCTATGGGGAGTGGCTGGGAACATGATTTGGCTTGGAAAGTATAGGGGATCAATGGGAGTGGCTGAGGGAGTGAGGCCGTGTGAAGGGTGGGGGCTAGACAGCCTAAAATCTTCTAACAGAGCTGGAAGAAAGTCTCAGAGAATGGAGGTGAACCTTCTAACCAGTCAGCCCTCTTGGTCACTTGTGCTGTGCTGCTGGGATCAGTGGGTCTGACTGCATTGTGCACCTTTCCTCTGGAGCACAGTGTGTATCAGGGTGCTTCTCGCTGAGGCAAGTCCAGTGAGTTTGTCAACTCAGCTCCGTAGTCAAAACCTGGCCTGTTAGCTTTGTTTCTCTCTCCACAGACATTGCCAGACCTGCTGAGTATTGCCAACACTTTCTGCTTTACATCAGATTTCCAGTATCCTCTAAAATTTGTTTTCATTTTAGGTCTTTCAAAGAGCTGGCACAGGCACGATGGGCTGAATGGCTTTGACAAGGATAATTTTTAAGTGTTGAGTCCCCTCTTTCAGATTCTCTGCTGGTCCTTGCCCAGTTACGCACGTCAAATGTCAAGCCTCTCAATTTGAACTGAATATCCGAGTCCAATTTTTGACTCTTGCATTTTAGCTGTGAAAGAGCACAGCTCCTGAACGCTGCTCTGAAAATCATCTGGAAAATTGATTGGCAGATTTAAAAAAGAAAACAAGAAGATCAATAAAAGCATTGCTCATAAATTCAGGAGCAAGGAGATTGGTTTGCAGTTACCATGAAAAATTGTCAGAATTGTGGAGTGCGATCTTTGAGAGGCTTGTAAAAGTCTCCAAATCCCATTATTAAGAGTGAAATTTTATCTTTTAGGTCTCTGTAACCAGTTGTGATGCATGTTAAGAGCTTGCAATATGCAGGAAATAAAAGTTAACATCTACTTCAACCACTATTCATAGGGCTGGAGTTTAGGAGTAGTGTATTGTTTGTTTGCACCCCACCACCCCACCACCCCTGGTAGAAAAGTCGGTCACAAACTGGCCAACTTTTAAAAAAAAGGCTGCCCTGCAGTGATAATAGGCTGGGGGATGGCCTTAGGCCTTAATGAGGTGAGACTGGATCCTACGTACCCCAGGGAAAGCAAGTCCTGCCCTCAAGAGCAGGGGCCTGTGGATGAGTAGTCTCAGCAGCGCCAAAACTCAGTAGTGGCCACTGCTGGGACTACAAGAGAGACCCAGGAGGAAGTGTCACAGATGCCAGACTAAGGAAAGTTGGGGCCTTTTGGGCAGGAAAGGGATCAGGGAACCTGGGGGCGGGGGGGTGGGGTGCGCCAAGAAGAGGCAGAAAGGGGGTTTAACCATCTTGGGGCTGATGCCCTGATGCGCACAAGGAGGTATGCCCCTCCCTTCCTGCCTTGTCACCAGAGTTGGTGAAAAGTGCCCTGCCCACTCTGGTCTGCCTTTCACTCCCCTGGCAGAGGAGGAATTAGGCCCTTAACTTGCCCTTAATTGGCCAGTTAAGGGCCTCATTAGGCCTAAGGTTGGGTGGGCTGTCTGATGCCTTACCCACCCACTGTATTATTGAGTCCAGCTCAGGGATGGGTGCGAAAGGGGTTCCGAAGACGAGCAGGGGAATTCTCCAAGGCATCCTGGCTAATATTTATCTCACAGCCATCACTGAAACAGACTATTTGGTCATCATCATGTTGCTGGTAATGGGAGTGAGCCACCAGCCCTATTTATGCGCCCCCCCCCCACCCCCAACATCTCAAACGTGCCTGGCGGGGGTGGGGGGACATAGAACTCCCCCCATAGATTCTGTCAGAATAATTATCATTTGCAATTTTATCATGTGCACTTAAATCCTTGTCAAGTTGTTTCAGCATCTGTGGTTAGAATAAAAACAAAAACACCTGGAAAAACTCAGCAGGCCTGACAGCATCTGCGGAGAGGGATACAGATGACATTTCGAGTCAGTATGCTGTATCCCTCTCCGCAGATGCTGTCAGGCCTGCTGAGTTTTTCCAGCTATTTTTGTTTTTGTTTTAGATTTCCAGCATCCGCAGTATTTTGCTTTTATCTGTGGTTAGAATGTTGGTTGTCTTTAATAAATGCCGCAGGGTATGCATATCGGGTACAGTACAAAAAGAATATGGAGTGGGTGTCTCTGCTCAGTCAAACTGGTTGAATGAGAGGAATAAAATGTTGGTTAAAGCAACAGCTAAGAGACATTCCCTCTAATTAAGTGAAGAATTGAAGTAATTAAATGAAATAAATAGCATCTCCAGCGATTGTTTAGTTCCCTTTCAAACGTGTTGTACACAAATATAATCTATTCTTTGTTGAATGTAAAACACTGGCTAACTGTGCTAATCTGCAGTAAGATGAATAACGCCAAAGGTTCATTTACAAAGGGCCAAATCAACATTTACATGAAAATAGCAAACAAAGGCAACTGTAACAAAAAGCTTCAATGGACTAAATATTCACAAAATATTCAAGGTCAAAGCTTTTCAGCAACGGTACATACAATAAACATGCTGCTAACAAGGTACGTCACAGTATTTAATGAAGAGCAAAAACCAGCTTCCACTTAAATAGGCTTTAACTTAGAAACTGGAGCACGGACTTTATTAGCAGAGGGCCACAGGGAGGTTATCGTTAAAAAGGAGATCCGAGTATGAGAACCAAAGGACACAGGAAGTGCCAGAACACAATACTGGAGGAGGTTGTAGAAATAGGGCAGGGTGAAACCCTGGGGGGGATTTATTGATGAGCACAAGGATTTCAAATATGATAGATTGGGGGTGCATAGAGGAGTAGTAGAGCTAGTAGAAGTAGTAAAGCTAGTCTGTTCACAACTCGGTGTCACATTGCACCCCGAGGTGAGCTTTTGACCCCACATTCGTGTCATCACTAAGTCTGCCAATTTCCCCCTTCAGACATCACCCGAGTTCACCCCTGTCTCAGCTAATGAGCTGCTCAAACCCTCATTCGTGCCTTTGTTACCTCTAGACTTGACCATTCCAATGCACTCCTGGCTGGTCTTCCACATTCTACCCTCTAATAAACCTGAAGTGACCCAAAACATTGCTGCTGTTGTTTTAAATTTCCTCAAGTCCTCTTCTTCTTTCACCCCGGTGCTCACTGACCTAACTCCCGGTCATGCAACATCTTGATTTTAAAATTCCCATCCTTGTGTTCAAATCCTCTATTACCTCACCCGTCCCTATCTCTGTATTCTCCTCCAGCCTCACAGCCCTCCAAGAGATCTGCACTCCTCTAATTCTGGACTCTTGTGCACTCCTGATTTTAATCACTCCACCCATGGTGGCTGTGCCTTCATTTGCCTGGGTCCTAAACTCTGGAATTCCCTCCCTACACCTCTCTGCCTCCCTATTTCACTTCCCTGCTTTAAAACGCTCCTTAAAACCTGCTTCCTTGACTAAGTTTTTGGTCATCTGACCTAATATCTCTGTATGTGGCTCAGCGACCATAAGACATAGGAGGAGAAATTAGGCCATTCGCCCCATTGAGTCTGCTCCGCCATTCAATCATGGCTGACAAGTTTCTCAACCCCATTCTCCTGCCTTCTCCCCGCAACCTTTGATCCCCTTACCAATCAAGAACCTATCTATCTCAGTTTTAAATACACTCAACGACCTGGCCTCCACAGCCTTCTGTGGCCATGATACTTTATTTTAGAATTTCCTGTAAAGCGCTTTAGGAGGTTTCATTACATTAAAGATGTTATGTAATTATAAGTTGTTATAGGGCAGCAATGACAGGGGTGATAGGTGTGTGGGACATGTTGTGGGTAAGCATTTTTGATGAGTTGACTTTAGTGCAAGGTGAAGATCGGGAGGCAAGAAGAACATTGGAGAATTGGGACTGGGTGTGGATAGGGTTTCAGTAGCAGTGGGCATGAGATAGGATGGAATTGGTTGATATTGCAGATATTGGTGTTGGATAGAAAAGATTATTTGATGCTCAGCTCGGAGTCGAGTAAGACAGTAAAGCTGGACCAACATGGAGAAGAGGAAGGCAAGAATGGCAGAACAGGGCAATACTGTTGTCTATTGCATGGAAATCAACTGATTTCACTCCTGCCAAGGTCAGAAAGTTGTTGGTTCAAGTCCCACTTCAGAGACTTAAGCACACAATCTAAGCTGACACTCCCAGTGCAGGAGGGCTGCACTGTCACAGGTGCAGTTTTTCAGACAAGATGTTAAACCAAAGCCTCTCTTGCCCTCTTAGGTGGATGCAAAGATCCTATGGTGCTATTTTGAGGAAGAGCAGGGGAGTTCTCCTGTGGATAATATTTATCCCTCAACCAACTCTAAAACAGACTGTTTAGTCATTATTGCATTGCTGATAGTGGGAGCTTGCTATGCGCTAATCTGCTACCACATTTTCTACAATACTGCACTACAAAGGCACTTCATTGGCTGTAAAGTGCTTTGGGGTTATGAACCTAAATGTACGTCTTTCTTTTATTGCCCAGGGATGTCGAATCTCATGTGCTTCATGAGAACAGTCAGATATCTTGGAGTTTCTCTTTTCAAACAGCTGCTTGAGTTTAGCCCAACCTGCCAGCCACACTGCCCCAATCTGTGCCCAACGCTTATATTTCTTGGCATGCTGAGTACACAGATGTTTAAAAGGTGGCTGGAAGGCATGAACTTGCCACAGACTCTTTCATTATAGACCATATGGTTTCAGAAGTTCACACTCAGTCCACAGAGTGGCTGACTTATTCAGTGCAAATTAAATTCAGCAAGTCAAATGGGAGCATTTTCCCAATGCAGTTATACAGATGGACACAGAGAGCAGACTGGGAGTGGGTCATGCGGAGGTAGCTGGAAGCTGTGCCAGTATTTCCACTCTGGCCAGCTCAGGGGTATACAGGCTGACCTTTAAACCTGTCGTAGAATACAGACACGAACCTCTGGCTCACTAGACAAGAGCATTAGGAAATAAACGAGCATCGCAAAACTTATCCCAAAGAAAACATTGGTGTTTCATAATTTTCTTAATGAAGAATATTTTTAGGAAAGGTCATTGAAACAAGAACCGGGAAGAGAGAATGGAGGGGGTGAAATATACCACAGCCTATAGGAAATGTCAGCCTGTTTACATTGAGAGTGTGTGACAGCCACTAGATTTGCATTTGCGTGTTTTTCACTATTGATTGAGATAAACATTACCCCAAAGAGTCTGGTGTGAGGGGGAAAAAAAGCACTGACTGTAACCCAACATATTAATGATGCTTCCCTTGCTTCGAACACTGATGACAAACTGGTTGTTGGTTTTGAAAATATTAAATTGAAGTTTGGTTTTTGGCGCTGCATTATGCCCTGTTGTGTGATTGTGGGAGTTGGGTTTGTGCCCTTCGTTTGCCAAACACTGAGTCCCTGGTCTCAGCCAGACCTGATTGGCCAGGCCACTGGCAGATCAAGAGGACAAGTAACAGAGAGTTGGGGAAAGATCAGCTGCCTGACCTCTTGGCTGAAAAATAAACACAAGAACATAAAGAACAGTTTGCCTGTATTCACACCTTTCACAACCCCAGGATGTCCCGAAAGCATTTTATAGGCAATGAAGTATGTTTGAAGCCTAGTCAGTATTGCGATATAGGGAATGCAGCAGCCAACTGGAGCACAGCAAGCTCCCAGCAATGTGACACTGTCCTGATAACCTGTTTCAGGAATGTTGGTTGAGGGATAAGTATTGGCCAGGACACTGGGAGAACCTTCACAATAATGCCAAGAGATTTCATAAGTCCACCTGTGGGCAGATGGAGCTTCGGTTTAATATTATCAGAAAGAGTGGACCTTGAACAGTGCAGCACTCCCTCAGCACTGACCTTCTGACAGTGCAGCACTCCCTCGGTGCTGACCTTCTGACAGTGCAGCACTCCCTTGGTGCTGCACTAAGGTGTCAGCCTGCAATTTGTTTTTAAGTCTCTGTCGTGGGATTGAAACCCATGGCCTTGCGAGTGCTACTCACTGAACCACAGCTAACAGCCAGTTCAAATCATAATTTTATCCCATGTTCCCTGACAACTAGCTAAATGAAGTCCTCAATTCTAAACCCCTTTTGATCCAGGAACTGATTTTAAATCCCAGTAGGGGAGCAGTGCAGAAAAATCCAATCCATATTTCAGATATCTCCATCAACCCATCTAGTAGGAAATGAAAACATGGAAACATAAGGCATAGATTAGCAGAACAGAAAATGCAGGAATCACCCAGCAGGTCAGACAGCACTTGTGGGGCAAAAAGCGATGAGTTAAGGTTTAGGGTATGAACTGCTCAATAGAACTCTATTTTCTGCTCTCCTTTCTAACCCCTTAGATGAAACAAAAGAAGTGCTGGACGCATTTCTGGACAGCTGGGGAAATTGGACATAATTGTGCTTGAACTCGCTCTGCTTGGCTTACACGTCAATTTTCCGTTAAAATATACTCACATGATCACAAGTGTAAAACCTTCCATGAATCAGCGCGGTCGGTTAATGTAATAGAACTGAATTATTTAACCTGATGCAGTTTTATCAATACAGTCAAAATGGGTTTATCACAAAAAGATGAGGGTTTTCTTGAACAAGAATATTGAACGCACCACATGTGAGTAGCTCATGAAAATTACTTTCAAAAATCTGCCAGAGCCATTTACTAATTGCATTGATGTCAGTTTTGTCTTAAGTTAAATAATTTTTAACTTGTAAAAAAACTTCTAAAACATGCCACATGGTGCCTTTCTGTCTAAAAAGACA
This sequence comes from Carcharodon carcharias, assembly GCF_017639515.1. NCBI lineage: Eukaryota > Metazoa > Chordata > Chondrichthyes > Lamniformes > Lamnidae > Carcharodon > Carcharodon carcharias. Next base: position 33,905,832 of record NC_054494.1, read on the forward strand.
AGGGGTGGAATTTTACAGCCGTGTTGCAGCAGGGACGGGGCTGTAAAATGCGGCGAGCCGTTCGAAAATTCACTGACTTCAGCGGGACTGGAAAATCTCCTGGCGTAAAATCCCGCCCCAAGGTCAATTTAAAGAACTTCCTGGAAAGCTACAAACCAGCAGAAAACTGGCCATCCTCATTGTGGTCCATTTTTGGACTGGACCAGCTTTGGGTGAGGTGATTTTTGAAGCAGGGATAGGGCTTGCGGAATCTCAATTTACACTCCACGTAACTTGCACTGGAGTTTCCTCGATCTTATGCGCTGATGCAGCTGATGTCACCTGAACTGTGCTGATAAAACTAGCATAATCTCAATGCCAGGCATTTCAAAGTTGAAGTTTGTAGTGAGAGGTACTTTCGTTTTGTCCGTTTGGCGGATGGGGTTGCGATTGAGGATTTGTGTCTTCACTGAAGGACACTTTTCAAAATAACATTCCACACATTTATGATCACTGTAGCTTTATTGTGATATTATTGAGTCCCTTTACTGTGTGATAAAATACTTCAGCACTTCTTGTTCCATGTGGACTGGACTGACAGAATACGCTTGTATATGAAACACATTTAAATGGTAATGCATGTACTGACAAACAATGAACACTTCCTCCCTTTCCAATTCAGTTTATTTGCTGTATAAACATGAGGTAATGTTGATTAATGAGCGCTATATAGTGACAATGTTGGACTTAAATAGAGTGCAGGTTGTTTATGGGTAAGACATTATATTGGACTGTGGGATTCATAATCCACAGATGATTGTAAACTTTTGCAAGGTTACTTTCTCCAAGTGATAAATGGTTATCGAGGAAATGTAAATGGACAAGAGCTGTTGTGGATTCTCCTCACCCTTCACTCAATGTAGGAGACTGCAGAGTGATCGAAAGTCTGAATTTCAGTCACAACAACAGTTCATTAGATTCAGGGCAGCCACGTGAACTGTCAGAGGGATCATTAAAGTCCATTCTCCATTATTCCCTGCTTGGCCTGTCAGTGCCGATTCACCAATGCTTTCATTTAAACTAGAGGCGTAATCCAATATTTCCTTCAATATTGTGTTAGACCTGTGTAAGAAGCAGAGATAGTTATAGCCTAAAGAAAATGTTCTTGCTGGTTTTTTTTACTGGTAGGTAAATGGCAATTCTCTTTTAATTTCTACCCTTTTCCAAGCCTGTCACAATTCGCTACACATACAAATGAACTGTTCAACATTGTCATGCCCAGTACAAGCATGAGGATATTGCAAATTTTAAAGCTGCGCTTTGTTTTAGATGTGGACACTGAAAGCTGTTTAAGGTGGCTGTATCATGTGATTTTGGCAGTATTAGCTCCAGACAGACTTGAAACTCAGGCAAATACCTAATTATATATGGAAAATCACAGTCGCTTGTGAAGTTCACACATCCCTTTAAGAATGAACCATTAGCAAACAAGGCTACAATATACTAGCTGATTCATCTTTCTGCCTCACCATGGACAATAGAGACATCGAAATTCAATGGGTGTTAGCCGAATATGAAATGGATCTCATCGACCTTTCATTGTATTGTGGTATCTCCTCATCTGAAAAATAAAGACGTTAGCTGTCTGAAACTCTCAGGGTGTGAAAAGGCTACAACACAGGATGTGTAACAGCCAAAATCACCGCCTTTTTTTTTGGCAAAAGGACATTGGACTTGTCACAGGTCACATGATTAATGTTTGTTACCTGTCCTTTCTAAAAATATCAGAAGAAGATTTTCAGGTCAGGAACACCATGACAGATATCAATAGGAATACCAACTAAGCCATCGGGGCAGCTGCAAGACAATTACACAGCCAAGGTAAAACAGCCTTGAAAGTAGAAGAAGGATTCTCCCCAAGCCTCAAGTTCACCTGAGAGCCGACTTCCTGGCAATTCATCTACAATAAGCCTTGCAGCTTACTGAGAATCCTTTGCTTTTACAAGACCTCCACTCCTGCTAAAGCATCAATTTCATCCAAGAAACTTCAGGCCTGGTAGGAAAGAGACTGAAATAATTCCAAATTGCAATCGTATTGTTTACTTCTTCATCTCTATCTACTCCTTATGTGTGCGTGATAGAGTGTAAGACATTGCGTTTAAACATCCGAAGCAAGTGTGTGAGAATAAATAATCTTTCTTATTTTTAAATTCGCTATGAGCTTGCTGCTGGAGTCATTTAAATTGGGACAAACCACTCTGAGGTTAAGGAAACACACTAACCTCATACGTTAATCACACAGCAATAAAACACAAACTCTGGCTGTGACAACATAAAGCTTTCCATGCTAACTATCGTCAGCCATAAATATTCATCTAGCCATCTCTCAACTCATGTTTGATGTGCATCAGTTACACTAAGCATTACATCTAACTATTTCCAAATGCCGTATTCCAAAAACACCAACAAAACATACCTTAACAGTCTCGGGGAACTATGGAATGGAAAAATAGTCAGCTGTTTCCCATTTTTTTTTATACCATAGCAACTTGGTCCCTCCCTAATGACAGGGAATGAGAGTTGAGTGGGAGCTGTCAATTGACAAACTTTGCTCACCGATTAGCTTCTAATTGTCTCCTGAATGTGCCTGTTTCAGCGACAGTACTTTGCCAAATTGGGGCCTCAGAAATGGTCCTAAAGGGGCGGGTCATCTGAAACCAAACTCCATCTTGACTGCTAAGCATCCTAACCTTGCTTGAGATCTCAGAGGTTGCCATGGGAGATAAGATCACTTGAAAAGCTAGATAAAGCTTTTAAAAACGAAGGGAATATATTTGTGTTTCAGGAAACCTGTTGCCTGGAGCAGTCTGTACTCAGCCGTGATTACATAACATTGCCTTGTTTTCTCAATTAATAAAAGTGTTAATTAAGGTAGTGGTGTGAGTATTTAGTGTGTGCCTGTTTTGCCCAAATTCTCATCAGCTTTTAATGGGTAGTCAGGGATGGTGCCAAAGTGTGACTGATGCTGTAAATTAATCAAATCAGGAAGTAGGATGAATAGCGTACCTCCCTTTAGATAAGTAAAGGTGGAAATGGCTGTAAATTGGGACAGTGCAAATGCCCACTGGGAGCATGAAGAGCCTTTTAAATATATGGTATACCATTGCGTACTGCTTCTTTATTTTCTCTTTACTCACTCAAAATATGGGGCTCAGGACAGAAAGGAAATAAAGGTTTGCATTTATATAGCCCCTTTCACGATCTCAGGCTGTCCCGAAGCGCTTTACAATGAAATATTTTGACGTGTAGTCACTGTTGTAATGTCAGAAATGTGGCAGCCAGTTTGCACACAGCAAGCTCTGATTCCTCCTGCAACGGGAATCATCACAGGTGGGATTTTGACAGATCAGTCAAAGTTCCATTGACATTGGGCAGGAATTTCGGGTCCTGCACTGGGTGGGACCAGAAAAGCCCAGCCTCTGTTTTTGTAAACATTGATTGAGGAATAAATATTGACCAGGACATCAGGAATAACTCCCCTGCTCTTCTTCGAAATAGTGGCTACGTGGATCTTTTATGCCCACCTGAGAAGGCAGATGGGACCTCAGTTTGATGTCTTACCCAGGAGTTAGCATCTCTGACAGTGTAGGTCTCCTTCAGTGTTGCACTGGAGTTGTCAACCTTGATTTCTGTGCTCAAGTCCTGAGGTGGGACTTGAACCCATAGCCTTCTGACCCAGAGGCAAGAGTTCTTTCAGCTGAATCACAGCTGGCAGTGCTCTTAAAAAGCCCCTTATCTATCCTTAAATCATTCAGAGTTAGCCCGTCAGAGAGCATTCTTTGACAGCCTGGACACTGCAATTGTGAAGCTTTTCTTGATAACGCAGAAGACAGATGTGAAGGGTGGTGAATGTTTAATGTTGAAATCTTACCTTTCATGAACAACCCGATTTTATCGCTCCACCATTGGCAGCCCTGCCTTCCACTGCCTCGGCTGTAAGTTCTAGAATTTCCTCCATAAATCTCCCCCCACCTCTCCTCCTTTGAGACAGCCCTTAAAATGAACTTGTATGATCCAATATCTCTTTATGAAGCTTGGTGTCAAATTTCTTTTGATAAAAGCTCTAGGAAAAGCCTTGGGGTCTTTATGATATCAAGGTGATATAAAGACCAGGCTTTAGGGATATGTTTGGTTGAAGGATACTGAAGCTTGCATCTGTAAAGTGCTGAGAGCACAAGTGCACGTTATTGTTGTTAGAGAGTTGGGGTTGGCAATAATGCTGTTGCTGTGAGTCTTTGGAACAAGCCGAGTTTGGCATTACCTTGTGGCCTGTTTGGTAAATTTTTTGCATAAGGTATCTTCCAATATCCTTGTAGCTGAAAAGGCATCTGTGTGGGTCGCTGGGCTTTCCAGAGGGTCAGTCTCTTTCTCCCTCATTACGCTCACAGCTTGATGTGTGAGCACACTTGTGATTGGTGTTGGAAAATGTGTCAGGAAACCTCTTGCTGATTTTTCGGGACGTGTTTCACGCAGCACTTTCACTTTCCAGCCACAACAAAATGAATCTGAAAGAGCAGCAACGCCTTGGAGTAAATCTGCAAATTGCTTCTCCGTTCTGTCTTTCCTTCCAGCCTTTTCTCTGCTCCCCTCTCCACTGTGTAAGGCCCTGCGGCTGAATTAGGTAATGCAAACACAGAATTCATCCCAAGGTTCATACACCGTAAATGATGCGGTTTTCATCCTTCATTGTTATATTATGTATGTGGCGCATAGCATTTAACTGCAGGATAATTAATGGTAGCTTGGTTTATTTAGTATTATGGAGGAAAGTGCAGGAATTAGAAAGGGATTGTGGTCATTTTGGGCAGTTCCAGAATTCTGTTCTAAATGTTTATGGCCTCCTCTGTAATGCAGTTAAATCTTCCCTATGCTGAGTTCAAACCTGTCCACATCTTTCCCCACTCCTTTGTTACAGGGTTTGGCACCATACAATTAGGGTTGAGTTAATCTGTGCTTAATGGAATTGTGAAAATCTGTATCTGAATCTGTCCTGGGACTACCTGTTCTACAGTACAAAATTCCGCAACCCCTGAATCTCTCTCTCCCCATCACAGAGACCTGTGGGGGTTGGTGCAATTGAGGATCTGCTGGAACACATTAATTGTCGCTACCAGCAGCGAGAATGCAGTCAACGCAGAAAGGGAGTGAGTAAACACATCCTTCCCATCAAATGGAGAGGCTGAGTAAAAAACACTGGATGGGAGGGTGTGATTGGAATGTTGTAATTGAATCCAGTTATAAAAACAGAAAGCGCTGGCAAATCTCAGCAGGTCCGGCAGCACCTGCAGAGTGAGAAACAGAGGGCGGATTTGAAGTGCGGTAGCGGGTGGGTAACACGATGTTCTACCCGCTGGCTGCGATGGCGGGTTTTCACGCTGTGTCATCCCAAACCTGCCGCGGTATTTATGCGTCCCCCCGGAAACACGCCGTTTCCATGGTGGGCGGGCGGGCTCCGATTCGCCCACCACACCATCGCTTTGCCGCTTCGTCACACCAGGCATCGCATTTAAAGTGCAGCCGCGCTCAGTACTTCCAGCCCGGGACTGCAGCAAAGAAGACATGGACCCGAAAGGCAAGAAGACCCCAGCCCTTGAGCACCTCCTGGAGGCCATGGAGGCCCCAGCGTGATGCCCTCTACCCCTGCTCTGGCCGCAGGATGGGCAGTGGCGTGACCGATCAGGCTTGGTAGGCGGTGGCAGGGGTGGTCAGTGCCAATGCTGCGCAGAAGAGGTTGGCCATCCAGTGCTGAAAGAGGATGAATTATCCGTGCCCCCAGGGTAAGGCAACCATCTCATCACTCTAAACTCACACACTCACAAGCCCATCACACATTCACTGGCATCTCACTCACTGCCAGCTCAAAGGACATCACCACTCACACTCTCACACTCACCCTCACATCTCCATCTGGCCTCATCTCCTCTGGGCACTACCTCCTCAGCCCTCACCATCTTGAGGCCACGCAAGGATCAGCATGTGCCCCCCCCCCACCCCACCACACACATACCCTGAGATACTCCGTTCCCCAGTACAGCCCTCGCCCTGCAGCCTCTTCCCTTGCCTGAGGCCACTTCACCCTCTTCCCCAAGCAAGCCCTGGCCCTGCAACCATTAAAAAGCCACCCATGTATGGCTGATCTGGTAGGTGGAGACCTGCCATTGAGCCACTCTAAAAGTGACGTGGTGCTGTCTGTGAATCCTGGTGCTGATGACCTCGAGTGCTGCCTGAAGCAAGGTAGGCAAACAAACCTCGAAGTCCCGAGTGAAGTGCAGCCCGCCAGGTTGATGTCGCTAATGTGCTGTTGTGAAAGACATTGGTGTGTTTTCCCGTCGAAGTGGACGGATGATCCAGCAGCTCCCCCGCTGGATCACCCCCTCTCGGGGGTGGACGATTCTGGCTGGCCGGCCTAACAGTGTTGCTGATGTGTTACAGAAAGGTTCCGGATGCCTGATGGTGGACAATGCAGCCCAGCACCAGCGGGCTGAGCGGACGATTGCGAACTGGTTTCACACTGTCATGAAACTGATCGCGCCATATTGTCCACTCATGCTACCGGACACACCCAACGCCAGCGGGCACAGAAAATCCCAGCCAGAGTTAACACTTCAAGTCCAGTGTGACTCTTCCCTGGTTCCATATTGGTCATATTGGACTCGAAACGTTAACTCTGTTTCTCTCCCCACAGATGCTGCAAGACCTGCTAAGATTTTCCAGCATTTTCTGTTTTTATTTTAGATTTCCAGTATCTGCTGTATTTTGCTTTTATTAAATCTAGTTGCTGGGTTTGGGTGAGGTATAAACTGTTTGAAGCCTATCCTGGTAGTAAAAATGTGATTTTGATCAGATTGCATTGCTTTTATACACTCTGAGGTGTCCGTTATCCCTCGGTTTCTGCCAGTGATCTTCCACAATACAGAAATAATAAAAATGATTTTACACATCTGGATAAGTGACCCACAGGGGTAGGTCTTGACTTTTGCCTGACACTGAAAGACAGACAGTAGTGTAATAGCTGCCCATCTTACCAACTCACCCATCGAAGTCAACGGAAATAAAACATCAGGGGAACTTTAAAACTGTCTGTTGCCTTGCCATCATGTACCTTACACTATCGCACAAGGTCAAGATCTACTCCACTCCTCTCTTTAAATGCACACAAACGTTATCACATGGCCAGTAATCCGTGAAGCCTTCCTCATCTGCTCTTGTGTATTAAAAGATGTTTTTTGCCGTGTCTTCCCATATAGGACTGTCCCGATTACACAGTAAATAAATTCTTAGGGCAGGGTTATCTGGTCCCATTGGCGGTGGGCATAAGCAGACAATATGGCGAGAGGGCCAAAAACATGTTCACGCCATAGTGAAACCAGTTTGGGATTGTCCGCTCCACCCGTTAATGGCAGGGCCGTGTTTCCCGCTGCAGCAAGTCAGGAAGCTAATTTCAATACTCTTATTATAAGCCCTGCTCACCAGAATCATCCCCTCCCCTCCACTATGCTGGATCATCCAGACATCACGCCAACATGTTTTCACAACTGTACATAAGCCACATGTACCTGGCGAGCTGCACTTCACTCGGGACTTTGAGGTTTGTCAGCATCCTATTGAAGTGCTTTGACCTGTACTGACATTGAACTTTACTCTCATTGACACTCCAAGAGAATAGTGCAGCCTTTTAAAAATACGTCTAGTTTGACAAAATCAGTCACCACCTCTGTGAGGTGTGAGCTGTTTAACACTGACCTTTTCTATTCTGGTTGCGTCAGTATAAATTGTCAGGGCTACGGAAGTGGGATTTTTAAAATTATTCCTTCGTGGGATGTGGGTGTCACTGGCAAGGCCAACATTTGTTGCCCATCTCTAATTGCCCTTGAGAACTGAGTGGCTTGCTTGGCCATTTCAGAGGGCAGTTAAGAGTCAACCACGTTCCTGTGGGTCTGGAGTCATATATCAGGCCACACCAGGTAAGGACGGCAGATTTCCTTCCCTAAAGGACATCAGTGAACCAGATGTGTTATTTACAACAATTGATGATGGTTTCATGGTCATTATTAGTCTTTTAATTCCGGATTTTTAAATTAAATTCAAATTTCATTATCTGCCATGGTGGGATTTGAACCCAGATCTCCAGAGCATTACCCTACATCTCTAGATTAATAGTCCAGTGACAATACCGCTAGGACACCCCCATAATGGCACAGGTTCGTCAAAGAGCTGGCACAGGGTGTGATGGCCTTCTTCTGTGCTGTAAGATTCTAAAGCATTAGGTCTTTAAAAATCAAGAACATTTTTAAGTCTTTAACTGTAAGTGAAAGAGAACCACAGCCTAAAGTAGACCTGGTTGCTGCATTGAGCTTCAAACTGATCTGCCTCATCAGACCGTTGAGCATTAAATTAGTGAGATGAATCATTCCCTTCACCTGCAGCCTTAAGAGGAGGAGGAAGTAGGCATATTTCATTTGTCTCTTCTCACACTGCATTTCAGCAGCGTTAATCTTACAAATTGTTTGCCTAATTCCAGATGTTAAAACAATTAGTTTGTGTTGTCTTGTAGATTCATTGGACCAGAGAAATTGAAGGAGGCAATTTGGCATTTTATGTCTTGTTCTGGTTCTAGCTCTGTATCGGGAAGCCATCCGCTTCAATCTACCTGCTTGTTTGACTTTTGTGGTCTTGAATACCTTTCTTCAAGTCAGAGTTATTATGGCATAGAAGGAGGCCATTCGACCCATCAAGTCCATGCTTTGTAAAAGCCATCTCAGGTTTCTTACATTGCCTTCTTGCCAATGTTGGGTGACAGAGCCAGAGAGTGGGCCTCCACCCACAGTCCTGAAACTACACTGAGACTTGCAACCTCTCTTCTGAAGTTCCTGCCTGTGTCCTTTTAGTGGGAGTGTTACTCCAATCGTTTTAGATTGGGTTAACCTTCTGTTTGAATAATGGGAAGAGGAATTTCAGAGGAATATGCACGCATTCATTCGCAACTATCCCTCAACATAAACTCAGGACTGGTCATATCAAAGGACTATCTGTGTCACATTGAACATTTACAGGGGACAATGTGACAAAATTACTTATTCTTCTGGATAATGATTAACTGGAATGTCAATTGTTGATCTTGTTGCAAGATCAGTTGTTCATTTCTTAAATTGTAATATTTTAAGCATTAAGTAGTACTTACAGGTCAAAACAGGTGTTCATGTTCCAACACAAGCCTCCTCCCACTCTGCTTCATCTCACCCCATAATTACAGCCTTCTATCCCTTTCTCCCTCCTGTGTTTATTCAGCTTCCCCATCTTATTCACCTCCATTACTCCCTGTGGTACCGAGTTTCTTTTTTTTAATTCATTCATAGGATGTGGACTTTGCTGACTAGGGCTGTATTTATTGCCCTTCCCTAATTGCCCTTGAGAAGTTGGTGGTGAGCTGCCTTCTTGAACCGCTGTAGTCCATGTAGTGTAGGTACATGTTAGGGAGGGAGTTCCATGATTTTGACCCAGCGACACTGGAGGATATATTTCCAAGTCTGGAGTTCCACGCCACTTTTTGGGTAAAGAAGTTTCTCTTGAATACTTCTTTCCATTTATTAGTAAATATCCTTGCTGTTGCTAGTTGTGATCTCCCCACAAGTGGAAATATCATCATTGTGTCATTGTAGTGTGACATGAAATCGTTGGGTCTTCAGCATTATCTTTAGACACTTCTGTTTACCAATAAGATGGAATTTATTGCAAAATACTTTAACAGCTTCCAGTAGCCCTTTAATTCTGCCATCACTATGCAAGGCAGTACTTGAAGCAGATATGTCAACAGATGGCATTTATCTCATATATCAAATAGGGTAATGTAGCAGGAACTGTACAGTAGTGACATATAACCTGGGTGTATAGTTAAAGCAAAGGAGACTCTTGCTTATCCCAAATATCTCAGAAGACATTTGAAGATGTCAATAGAAATATGTTTTCGACTTGCACCGAAACATTTGGTCATCTTGTTGTAGTGGTGGTGATCTGCAGGTTCTCTGCACATTTCTCCACTCCTCATGCTCCTGCTTTTTCATCATCAGTTACTCGCAGGTGCCTCCTATTTTCAATTTCAAATTGTCTAACATCATCATTCACCTTCTCCCTCTTGGTCTACATCCTTCTATTCTTCCTTCAATTACCTCCTTCAGCAAGTTCTCATGCCTTACAACATGCCCAATCCAAGCTGGTTGTCTTTTCCTGGTGATAATCCCTAAGGGTCTCTTCTGAGAACTTCTTTGTTGCTCTTGTGTTCTCCTGAGCTGACCGGCTCCATCCTTCTTCAGAACCACGTTTCAGAGCTTTCTAGTCTTTGGAGGAACGCTTTTATCAAAGTCCATGTTCCAGCTCTGAATAACAAGGCAGTCCAGTCTTGACAATTCTTTTAAGATCGCTACTCATTCTTAAGCTAAGTCTTTCTTTATGTTTGGAGAGCGTATTCTTTACATTTGTTTTTCTCATCCTGGTTTCTTTATGGCAGGAACCATCTTCTGGCAAGATGCTTCCCAGGTACTTCAATTGTGATAATTGTTCCAACTGTTGAGTAGTCATCTCGACATCTGTGTTAGCTTAGTGACTGGAGGATAATGTTCCTACTGCTGATAGAGTGCAGCTTCCATATTGTCATATCCCAGTATATTCTGAACTTCAAATTTTTATATTTTAAAACTAAACAAAAGACTGCAAAAGAGGTCTGCCTAAGGGTCACCTGACTTCTTTTTGTGGGCTGAAACTACTCCCCTGTCTCAAGAGGGAACAAAAGGAACATTCCGGACTGATATTGGTACAATGCCCTTTCCTGAAATGAATCCAAAGGAGTATTAACAAATTGAATGGGCCATTCAAACATAAAGACACTGGCTGTCTCAAACTCTTGCTGTGTGAAACCCACAACACAAGATGTATAATCAATTTAACTACCCACCTTAATTGGAAAAGGACGTTGAACTTGTAAAAATGTCACATGATGAGACAGCCATGTTTGCTTTCTGCTTTTCAATCAGTTAGAAGCTGCTTGCAGACAGAATACCACGGAAAGCCATTGAACCAGCTGCAAGTCATCCAAGCAGTCAAGGTAATAAACAGCAATACCTTGAAAGTGGGAGATCCTGTCAGTGAGAGATGGACCTGTTCCAATCTGTTCCAACTTCAATTTCACTTGAGATCCAACCTGTTGGAAATTCGACTACAAGAAACCTCACAGCTTACTGAGAATCCTTTGCTTTACCAGACCTACTCTTCAACAAAAGCATCAACTTCCTCCAAGAAACTACAGGCCTGCTACAAAAGAGACTGTGATAATTATAAGCTGTAAGAGTATATTACCTTCATCTGTAGCTTATCTTTGTGTGTGTGAGAGTTTGTATGAGACGAGCGAATGAAGTGTTGCATCAAATTTGGGGTAAATGTGTGATAGTAAATAACCTTCTTGATTTTCAAACTCACAGTATGCTTGCGGATGGAATTATTTCATTGGGACACTCACTTCGAGGGTAAGAAAACACACACCTCTTACATACAAACACACTGACCTCCAGCAGTAAAAGCAATAAATAAATTCTGCCCGTGACAGCATCATTCACAGTTTATTCAAGAATTTCATGATCACTGTCACCATCACGTCTGTGCCTCTCGATCACAGAGAGAACGAGAGATATTTGAACACTGTGCTAGTGTTTGCTTTGCCCAGTGCGTTGTCCTAAAGCATGGGCACTTTGGATGCCTAATTCCCTGCAACTCCATTCTCATCAATGCCATTGTGTTGCATTCCAGCATGAAAACATATGCCCCCCCTTGCCCCCTACAGAGCAACAATGGGTGTGCTGAGGCAAAGTTGTGCTGTGTGCTGTGAACAGTCAGCATTGCACTGACCGAAACCCTAACCCTCAGTACAATGCTGTGTGAAGGAAGGCAATAAACTCAGATGGGGAAAGGTATAAATATTGAAATTCAGTGAAGCAACCATAGCGCTGCATGTAACATTAGTGGGGTGTAATTCAAAGTAAGTTGGAGACTGTAATGGGTACCACGCACTAAAAATATGCCTCAAGATGTTTAAGTAACAGTGAGTCTTGTGTATAGTAGATTGGGGATACAAGCTGGATAGATGGAGTTAAGATACAGATCAACCATAATCTAACTGAATGGTGGAACAGGTTTGAGAGGCTGAATGGCCTCCTGTTCCCATGCTCTTGGTATGTACTTCCTGCAAGTGTCACATGTACATCTTGTCACATTTTGTTGGTCACACCTTGATAAAAAAACATTTCCTCTGAATCAGTGTGAGGGACCTCACAATCGATGATTTAGCTTCGATGAGCTGTTCTGTTCAGTGTGTGTAGGGATATTACAAATTTACAATTTCCTCTGGAAATTACGATATTGTTTTTGTTGCTTCCAGCAACCCAAGAAATTATTTCCCAATCATTTTGTACAATGGAAGGGATGTTATTTCCCAATACTTTCAACATTTCTTCATCAAGGTTGCCCTAAATATGAACAATGAGTGCACATTGACTGAGAGGATGAGGCTCATGGAATAAATCTTCAATTTTGTAAAATACTCCCCCCCCCCCTCCAATTTTACCAATGTCCATGTGTTCAAAACCTTTTCATTAAATCTATTGACATGTTAGTGTTAAAGTAAATTTGTCTTAAATAAAGGATAATAATTGCCCCAGTTCAAACAGAGATTGAAAGCTTTGTCAAATACACATAGCATGGAAAAGCTTACAGTACATGTTACTTTAAAGGAATATTACTAAAACCAGCACCTCTGTAAAATCTACTGGATATGCAGTAGAGTGATCAACGATTGTACAAAGGGATTCTATGTTTAAGCAGAGGGATTGATGTCAATTCAAAAGGTTTAAAAAGTCAAGAGAAGCAAGAGTGAGGCTGCAGCGTAACAAGTAAGTTCATGAACAACAGAACTGTTGAAGGGTCATTCGGACTCGAAAAGTTAACTGTATTCCTCTCTGCAGATGCTGCCAGACCTGCTGAGTTTTTCCAGGTATTTTTGTTTTTGTTTTGGATTTCCAGCATCCGCAGTTTTTTGCTTTTATTTTAAGTAAGTTGCTGACTTCATTGCCAAAAGAACAGAAAAGGATTATGGGTTGGTGAAGACGTTTGAAAGTGATGCTGGACAACTCCAACCCTCCCACTCCCTCCCACCCCCATTTCAATAAACTGCCTAATTCACCACTACAATTGCTGCTGGCAACTCAGACTTCCAGTGCTTCCTTCAAGGATGCAGTTATTTTGTCACTTAACCTTCACTGCAAATTGGCACTAAGAGTGGTAACTTAAACCTAACCAGCCTCACCATAGGCTGGCTGGATGGGGACAGCAGACCTTTTTACACTCTGCCTGATTTTACCCTCCATTGGTTTCACTGAGTGAGCAGAATCCATGTGTTCCACACCAGCACCCCACCCCGAACAATCAGGTTAAAATTAACCCTGTGTGAGTCAGGTCCTAGCTCTGAAACCGAGAGATGTTGGACCTCATGGGGAGAAAGCCATCCTCCCATGCGATTTAACACTATGTAGAGTTTAACTCCAGTCCGCTGACAAACTTGTTTTCAAAAGTTTTGAGGGAGTCCTGTGGACTTCTTAAAGACTTTCCACAGGGTGGAAACCATCTCACTCCTGATCCCCAAACCTAAAACTCGCAGGCTGAGAGCAGAAATCCAGTGAACCTTGTGAACAGTTCAGTCCAGGACTGAGAGTGTTATTGAAATCAGAGAATCAGTTAGATTGGTATCAACTCCGAAATGACTGGTCTCAAACTTGTTGCTACAGTTTAAATGAAGCTTAAGGATGATGTGGGCTCACACTTGGAGTGTTAGCTGCTTTGCCTCTTTTTCAGTCCCCGATCGATGCTCTGTCTGCCTCCTGCGTTTTTATTTCTTTTCTAAAATTTGCTGTTTTATTTTTATACCTCTTTAAGAATGTGCTGGCTGTTACTTCTGATATTGAAATGAGATGTTAATATGACAGAACTCTCTTGGGAATTAGCGTCCATGGTCACTGGTCAAATTAGATGCTTTCATTTTAATTAACTATGTGGTAATGAATGTTAATTAGAAAATAATCACTTTGATTTGAGCCAAGAGATTAGATTACATGAAGTAAAGGTGATTGACTTTAACTGAAATCAGTTTGTACCCAATTACATTTGCCTTTTGACAAATGCTGAGAAGGCATTGGAGATCTTTTTGAACTCCAGGAACTCGGAGAGGCAGTGACTGTGATCCAGGAGCTCTTGATCATGTCCTCGCATTACCTTAAACTCCGCAATGTCGTGAGATGCTTTCTGCTTTAACTTGGTTTCCTGGAAGCCTTCAGTTCCATCATCTTCTCAAGGGCAACATATGCTGGCCTTGCTAACGACACTCATGTCCCATGGAAGAATAGAAAAAAATCTCCCACTCACTCATATACCTTTGGAGCAAACCGGGTTGGGCACAAGCTTAGCTTGATCAATGTGTTAAAGAACACAAAAGGAGATGTGACAAACTGATAACTGATCATTGATGCTATGAGTCGAGTGAAACTTTGCATGAGATTAATTTATATAGTTCCCCTCCACCCAGTATAGCTACCCTGTAACAATTTACACAGCCACTCTCGACCCTATAATAATTTCTAATGTAGCCCTTCTGATACACTCGTTTAAGTGACATTCCTTTTGCAAAGACATGAAGAATTGTAAAGCTAAAATGAATATGTTGAAACGAGAACACTCAGATGGTTTCAATTATGTTTGATCTCTTTGCCATTTTGTATGAAACATGTAAAATCCTCTATTTACAATAATTAGAATTAAGACAAGATACTTGATAGGGAGAAACAACTTTGTAATGATACCTTTTGCCCCCTGCCTTTTGTAACTCAATACTTTAATTGTGTTGTGTCAGGTAGTGGCCTCGCAGTGAGTGGTGGGGACAGGATTAAAACAGTTTAAATTCTCATCACACCATAATGGACCATTTCTGCAATTAATTACAGATTTACACTTTTACTATTTAAAGATACTTACGCTTTGCTGTCTCAAGATGTGCAGGTTTTGAAACTGTCCTCTCCACTATTTCAGCAAAAGCACCAATCCATTTAAAATGAGTGATTTAATGCTTCATTAAATATTGGAGAAAAGAATTTCAGCAGGATGTGTTAATCAGATATCTGTGTGCTAATTTTGCGCTATGTTATGGCCTTTGTTATTCAAGAACTTGTTCAGAAAAGCCTGAAACGATTTGGACTTTTCTTTTTGAAAGTAGCCCATTTTACAAATTTACATTGGTTTGTTTATTGCACCATATTAACCTCTTGCTACACTGTTTCATCCGTGCTGGTTTTTTTTACCAGAAAATAAATCTGAATAAATTGTTTAGCCTGTGCAATGGGTGTATTATTTTCATGCTTTTAAGGGGTCTTAAAGACATGGCAAATACCTCACATATTTGCCAGTCAACAATTTGCTGCAATGTGGGTGAAATTATCGGACTTTTGTTTACTGAAGAATGAAGTCTAATGAGAGTTGGTTCAGAAGGAATTTAAGCTGCTTGTAGAAGATGCTGAGAACATGAGAAGTGTTGGGGGAAGAGCCTGAATTGTAACAAACCCTTTAGTTTGAACCCGGTTAATGCCTCCATTTAAAATAGCAGATAAAAGAGTTTCACACAATCCTGATAAATGTTTGCAGGGTAAGGTTTACATCGTCATTTGAAGCCCACTACTCGCTGTTTGCATATTTCTCTTGAGCAAGCCAGTTCTAATTCACTTTCTCTGCCAGAATAAATCACTTTCATGTTTCTACTAACGAGGCTACTCACCTCTGGGATTGTGTCTTCCTGATGAAGATGATTATTAATAGTCAGTTTCTTCTTTGAAGGAAGTCTGAAAAGAGATTTAACTTAATTCATATATCATGGTAGGAAATGTAAGACTGAGATTCTTAGAATTTAACTTTGTATGCAGAGTCCATGACAACTCCATATAACTGAGCTTCCTTGTGTGGTCTGAGCGATGGACTAGTTAACTCAGTTGCCTTGATGCCTGCAGTGTGGCACAGAACAATGCCAATAACATGGGTTCAATCTCTGTATCAGCTCTTAGCGCCTGCCTCATGGCATGAGCCATGATTAGAACTTCTTGGACAATGAGGCCTCTCCGCATGGAGAGATGGACAGGTTCTGAAAAGAAAGAAATTAATTCACATGTTTTGAAATTCTAAAGAATGACTTGCATTTGTATAGCGCCATTCACAGCCACAGGACATCCCAAAGTGTCTTGCAGCCAGTGAAGGTCTTTTGAAGTGTAGTCATCAGCGTAATGTGGGAAACGTGGCAGCCTATTTATGCAAAGGCATCCCCCACAAGCAGTAACCCGATAACAACTAGTTAATATGTTTTAATGATGTTAAATGAGGTGGAAATATTGGTCAGGACACCAGGGATAAATAACTTACCTGACCGTTTCTGGAATAGTGGCCGTGGGATCTTTTATCTCCACCTGAGAGGGCCTCAAGGGGCCTCAGTTCAACAAAGAAAACCTTTGTTGTACTGTGGCCGGTATATCCTACCTTAGGTAAGGAGACCAATACTGCAGGCGCGGTGTCGCGAAGGCTCTACACAATTACAGCAAGATATTTTTACTCCTGTACTCAAATCCACTCGCAATGAAAGCCTACATACCTCCCGAGTGTCAGCACAGATTTGGTGCTCAAGTCCCTGGAGTGGGACTTAAACTCACAACCTTCTGACTTAAAGGTGAGAGCTCCACCCACTGAGCCACATCTGACACCTAGGGCTGAATTTTGCCGTTGGCAAGCAGGGGGCGGGGCCCACGGTGCACAAAATGACGCGGGGTGATGTTGGGGGGAACCATCATCCCGCCCCATTTAAATTTTTAGGAAGGCGAGGGAACAGCAAAATCAGCTGCGGGCCCGCTGACCTGTCAATGGCCAACTGAGGCCATTGACAGGATCATTAGAACAATTAGAGGACCTGCCCATCCAACCTTAAGGTTGCTGGACAGGCCAGGAGGCCCAGTGGCAAATAGAAAAAACATGAAACCTTATCCACCGGCGGGATGAGGCTTCATGCAGGGTCTTAAAAAACTTTAATAAAGTTTGAGTGAAATTTATTAACATGTCCCATCTCGTGTGACATTTTCACATGAGGGGGACATGTTAAGGATTTTTTTTATTTTTCTATTTTTAATGTTTGTACAAGTGTAAGCGATCTCCCTGAGGCTGCACTTAGCCTCAGGGGGATGTGCACTCTTTCGTGTGCATGCGCAAAAGTGCACACTCTCGCATTTGGGGAATCCCACCCCCCCCCCCCCGCCCCGCCTGCACAGGAAGTGCATAGCGCTTCCTGCCGGGAGTCACACTGGGTTGGGCTCCTCGCCCGCCGGAGATTGGGTCAGGCTTGCCTGCCCACTCGACAGGCAGAAAATTCTGCCCCTAACCCCTGACAGAGTCATTCAGTTTTCTGGGATTGGGTTTGCTATTTTAAAAAGATTATTTTTCAAATTCCAATCGACTTTGGTTAAATTCTCTGGAGTGACTCAGCACTTGATGAATTTTGCTTTTTCCTCTTCCCTTTTGTTAAAAAAAAACTCCTTATCATATTGTTAATAATCAAATACACCTCTTCTTGTGAACCAGGAGTTTATGAATAATTTACCCTTCCATCATTTGCTTATTGCTAAGGTAGAAACCCACTCAAGGGAAAAATTGAGTTTTAAGAGACAAGGCAATTTAGATTTAGTTCACAAAATCTGGGATTCATTTCAATGACTCTTTCTATTTAAAAATATCAGTCATCAGTCCCAATTGTATTCATAGATTGCTCACTCTGATTTATTTACTGATGATCTATCTCTCTCTTTCTTTATCATTATGGGTAGAATGAATATATTTGTTACCTTATATTTGTTTAAAAACATTTCTTTATTTTCTCTCAAAATCTTAAATTGACAAATCAATTTGCTTCTATTAGGGGTGATATTGTGAGACTGCAGTTTCCTCTGTTGAGAGTGAAATTGAAGGTTTCCTCAGGATTTGGTGATAGTCCTTTCTCTGATCCAGGCTCCAGGTTGATTGTGAAGTCTCACGAAGTGACTCCAAGGAGGCCACAGAGAGGGGAAGGTTAAGGTTGCACTGAGCAAGAGTTGGAAAATAGAGCTTGGGAAGGTGACTGGAGCTCAGGGTTGAAGCGCTCGGTACTAAGGAGGCTTTTGAAAGTGGAGGTGCAAGGCAGAGGGCTTTAGAAAGACAATGTGATGTGTGAATAAGATTGGGGCAGATGTTGCATTGTACAAGGGGTACAAGTGGGGGGTGAAAGTGGTGAAGCATAATGTCACTGGACTCGTAATCTAGAGGCCCAGGCTTATACCCTGGGGACATGGATTCAACCCCCACCACAGTAGCTTGTGGAATTTAAATTCAAAAACCTGTCTGGTTCACAAACATCCTTTAGGGAAGGACATCTGCCATCTTTTACAGCCCTCTGTAATGGCCTGGCAAGCCATTGAGTTCAAGTGTAATTAGGAATGGTCAACGAATGTTTGACCTGCCAGCATTGCCCACATCCCATGAAAGATTGCTAAAAAAACATGTCAGCGGTTTGTGGACTAGTTTCAATCACCTCAAGGGTTTGGTTGGAGATTTTTCAGATTGTGTTCCCTCGTCAGTCTTGGATTCGAACTCTTTTTTCTTCCTCCTCCTGTTCCAGGAGAGACCGTGTTTCTGGGTGGGCAAGGAGTGTCTGTAATGTGATGCATAAGGCATCATACTGTGAGGCTTTAGAAGTGGCTTTAGAAGGTTTTTGATAAGGTCCCACACAAGAGGTTAGTAAGCAAAGTTAGAGCTCATGGGATTGGGGGTAATATACTGGCATAGTTTGAGGATTGGTTAATGACAGAAAACAGAAAGTAGGGAAGGTTGGCAAACTGTGATTAGTGGGCTACCACAAGGATCAGTGCTTGGGCCCCAGCTATTCACAATCCATATCAATGATTTGGATGTGGGGACCAAATGTAATATTTCCAAGTTTGCTGATGGTACAAAACTAGGTGGGAATGTGAGTTGTGAGGAGGATGCAAAGAGGCTTCAAGGGGATTTAGACAGGCTAAGTGAGTGAGAAAGATCATGACAACTGGAATATAATGTGGAAAAGTGTGAAGTTATCCACTTTGGTAGTAGAAACAGAAATGCAGAATATTTCTTAAATGGTGAGAGATTGGGCAGTATTGATGTCCAAAGGGACCTGGGTGTCCTTGTTCATGAGTCACCGAAAGCTAACATGCAGGAGCAGCAAGCGATTAGGAGGCAAATGGTATGTAGGCTTTCATTGCGAGTGGATTTGAGTACAGGAGTAAAGATATCTTGCTGTAGTTGTGTAGAGCCTTGGTGACACTGCACCTGCAGTATTGGTCTCCTTACCTAAGGTAGGATATACTGGCCATAGTACAACAAAGGTTTTTTTTATTCGTTCATGGGATGTGGGTATCATTGGCTAGGCTAGAATTTATTGCCCACCCTTAATTGCCCTTGTTCAGAGGGCATTTTTTTTCAAGAGCCATCCACATTGCTGTGGGTCTGGAGTCACATGCGCACCAGACCAGGTAGGGATGTCCCTAAAGGACATTAGTGAACCAGATGAGTTTTTACAACAATCGACAGTGGTTTCATGGTTATCATTAGACTTTTAATTCCAGATTTTTATTGAATTCAAATTCCACCGTCTGCCATGGCAGGATTTGAACCTCGGTTCCCAGACCATTTCCCTGGATCTCTGGGTTAGTATTCTAGTGACAATACTACTACGCCACTGCCTCCCCTAAACCAGACTAACCCTGAGATGACAGGATTGTCTTATGAGGAAAGATTGAGGAGACTGAGCTTGTATTTTCCAGAGCTTGTGAGAGTGAGAGGTGAACTCATTGAAACATACAAAGTTGTTACAGGGTAGACAGGTAGATGTAAGAAGGATGTTCCCCCTGGTTGGGGGGCCCTGGAACCAAGGGATACGGTCTCAGAATAGGAGTTCGGCTATTTAGGACTGAGACGAGGAGGAATTTCTTCACTCAGAGGGTGGTGAATCTTTGGAATTCTCTACCCCAAAGGGCTGTGGAAGCTCAGTCATTGAGCATGTTCAAAACAGAGATCGATAGATTTCTATATACCAATGACATCAAGGGATAAGGGGATAGCGCGGGAAGAAAGCATTGAGTTAGAAAGTCAGCCATGATCTAGCTAAATGGTGGAGCAGGTTCAAGGGGCCGAATGGCCTACTCCTTTTCCTATGACAATCTGAATGATCTCTTCCTTATGACATTTTCAAATGTCCCAAGGTGATAGCAAAAGCTCTGCTGCTGATGGTGAAGCAGAGAGGTGAGGAGGGTGAGTTGGGCGAGGGGGTGTTGTGTAGGGTGTGGGTGGAAGACAGGTTGTGGAGGGGATGCACCTTAACCCTAATCTGTGGAGGGGGTGTTGTGAGCTGAAACATAGAGGGGTCGGTGGGGGGAGGTGGGGGGGGGGGGGGGGGGGGGGGGGGTTGTTGTGTGGAAGTGGGCATGGACCCGATTGGTGCCCCCGATCGAGTCCCCGCTACCATTTTATGTGGACGGGCCAATTAAGGCCCACCCAGCGTGACGTGCACCCAGAAGTGCTGTGCGCCCCTGGCTGGGGGTGAGGGGTCCTCCCTGAGTCGGATAAGGGGCTGATCATTTAGGACATAGATGATGCGCTGAGTTAGTACGCGGTACTTACTGACACAGGTTGTGTGCTTAATGGATCTCGTTTCCTGGTTCCCTTGGTTTTGAAAGTCTTTCACCTTTTCCAGAGATTAAACTTTGAGTAAGTGAAACTCGCTTGTGTGCCAATTGCTTTCTTGTCATCGAATGAACTCACCCAAAGCTCTCCACTTAACAAGGTCTTGCTTAACAGAGGCAACCGAGGAGAAACCTTCAAAATGAGCAGTCCTAGTTTTAGGAATGCTGAGTGACAGTCATCATAACCCCTGAACTGAAACATGGCCATGAACATGTCCAATCCGTAGAAGTATAAATATAACTGAGTTTCATCTGGCTTCCATTGAAGCCCCAAAAACCAGGGAAGAACTTGTGTGGACAGGTCTAAACTTTTCAACAACTTCACCAATCTTAATGTTTATTTTTATAGCAGAAACAACGGTTCAACTACACAGTAGCCAAGTAGCACATTTATTTGAAAAGATGGTACTGTACCAATATGACAGCCCCAGCCATAACATAGCTCAATATTAGCACACAGATACCTGATTAACACATTCTGCTGAAATTCTTTTCTCCAATATTTAACGAAGCATTAAATCACTCATTTTAAATGGATTGGTGCTTTTTGGGGAGGGCAGTTTCAAAACCTGAGATAGCAAAACACAACACTGGTTATTTCAAGCAAAAACGGTGCAGAAATTGTAACATTTGAGTGACATCAGTAGCTTCCTTCCCTGCATTCACACTGCCGGGTGATGCATTTTCAACTTCCCCTGCTGTAGTTCTGCAGCACAGATGCACAGCCTGGATCTGGAATCGAGGCCTGAGCTGGCACCCGATCCAAGTGTAGTGAGGCTCCTAGGAGGAATGGGTGCCCCATCTTTTTTCGCATTGGATTCAGTCTAGGCTGTGGACTCTGATTTGTTCTCCCACCAGTAGTGCTGCTGAGTGTGAAGGCTACACCCGACAACATGAGAGAACCTCTCTTGTTACATCTGAAGCTGCCCCCATCACCCAAATGTGTGAATTTGATTAATGTTGCATTTTGACCTATTTTATAACATCTTGGTTTCTGTCTTCTTGATGAACGTGTTATCTGAGTAACTTTCTCAAGCCAGCTAAATTGCATCAGATTTCACTAAATTACATTTTGTCTCCTTGTGATTTGATCAATACACACTGCAGCAGATCCATAGTCTGTCTTCATTACCAATGTTATATCCTCAGATGATGGATCCCAAAGGTCATAGCCTTTTATACTCAAGACCAGCCCAAGTGAAACTGAAGAATAATTAATTTGAAAATTCCTGAGACTTCAGGCAAAGCTTTCTTATTTCACTAGTATTTTCTGGACAATTTCAGTTATGAGAGCATGGACAGACAAAGGTAATGTTTCAAAGTAATTTAAGTATTTTTATTAAATAACTCATTGGCCCCTTTGCTGCACATGGTAAAACTGGACAATATACTGCTCAGTATCATGTAACCCTCACCCATATTGTATACAAGGAAAGCAAAATACAGCAGATGCTGGAAATCTGAAATAAAAACAGAAAATACACAGCAGGTCATGCAGCATTGTAGAGTCATAGAGGTCTACAGCACAGAAAAAGGCCCTTCGGCCCATCGAGTCTGCACCGGCCAAATAAGTACCTAACTATTCTAACCCCATTTTCCAGCACTAGGCCCTTAACCTTGTATGCCATGGCATCACAAGTGCATATCCAAATACTTCTTAAATGTTATGAGGGTTTCTGCCTCTAGCACCCTTTCAGGCAGCGAGTTCCAGATTCCCACCACCCTCTCGGTAAAAGAATTCTTCCTCACATCCCCTCTAAACCTCCTGCCCTGTTGGGAGAGATAGAGAGTTGACATTTCAAGTTGATGACCTTGGATCAGAACATATGTTCTGTTGTGGAGAGGAGGGGGTTTAATTGAGAACAGCCCTGATTTCTGCACTCACTACCCATCTGTAAACAAAAAGGTGTTTTTCATTTCTGATTTCCCCCTTTTATAAGTGGTGGCGTATGTTCCCTAACCCTTCAGTTTGGGGTGATCCAATCCTCTATTAATAACCCCACAGCAAACTTGAGATAAGGTATATAAGAGGGTTGGTTTAATTTACACACACACACACACACACACACACACAATGTGGGAAAGGGGTTTTGCAACACCACTCCTTTTTTGTATTCATACAATAATACAAAGAGGGATAAGGGAAAGAAAGGGGTTCAGGGCAGAGACCACAATAGAAAGAAGAATTATAGATTCACATGAGGCCAGAGCCCAGAATCAAAGTCCAATGAGGAATTCTTTTGCAGAGCTGGGCTGGCTGAAGACCGGTGGTGTAAAGTTCACTTTTCCAGTGGTGTTGATGTCCCAGGATGAAGTAGGCACGCAGAGATTGAATCAGTTCTGTAAGTGATAGTACAAAATCTTCCTAGCAGAGTCAGGTTAAATGGAGGCCAGTTGTCCAGCCTTGGCGTGAGTTTACTTCTGTGTGGCCTGCCAGTTAGATATTAAACAGCAGGCTAAAGATGGAATCCAAAAGCTGTATGATTAAAGCAATTCTGACAGCTCGAGTCTCGGACATGTGACAGGGTGGTTTCAGATCGAGCTATTCAGCTAACAAGGCTCCCCTGTTAAAAGCCATTGTATTTTGAGCAGGTTGCTGTAGAACCGTTAGCACAATGCTGGAGATGAGGAGTCACAAACAGCTCTGCTTTTGTCCGTAGCTGGCTGTTGTATACAACTCATCTCCAATCCTTCGTGTTGGCTTGGCTGGAATGTTTATACAATGCAAGGAGTGTTACCTTCCAGGGCTTTGGTGTGTTGGCCTTTGTCCACTTTTAAACTGCTCAGAAACTTCCAAAGCTACCATCATGCAGGCAGCGGTGGCTATTTTATCAGTCCAGCCTTTCTGTCCGTTTTAAAAAAAAAAATTTATATGTAGATATATATATATATATTTATATATTTTCCTTCATGTCTTCTGATCATGACAATTCTTATTGCTGCAGAGATGCAGCCATGTATAGTATTCATGTTTCCATTTAAGATGACCAGGTTTATTTGTTCTGTCCTCCTGAGGTCAGTTCGAGGCTAATTGCTCTCAGGAAGATCCAGAGGTCTGTCAAAGGTTGGAGGAAATCGGTAGATTTCTTTTGTTCTGTTCTTTTTGACGTACTTTTTTCTTGAGGCGCTGAATAGATATTTTGGATGTGAGGGAAAGTGTGACTGCTGAAGTGTGATGGACTTATCATGAAACACTTACACAGATGGGTGAATGTGTCATGATATTAACCAAAGCAAAGCAGGGGTTAGACAGTTTCCTAATGAGAGAAACGATTTACCCCATAATGCACAATGCATTACCCTGCTGCTGGTGTGAAACTGCAACGGATGAAAGTCGCAAAGTCTAATTGTAGTTAAGTAAACACTGGGTGAGTTTGATCAGAGTTTAATAATCCTTCAGGCTGCAGGTCAAGGTGTAGGATGTAAGGCTCTTTTGTATTTCATTGTGTTATTGTTGAAGTCCATCCAAAGTTATCAGCAGTGTTGGCTACATTGATGACATGTTCTCAGTTGCTAGCATCTCTGTCCATTCTGAAATAAATAGCCTCCTTTATTCATACCTATCTAAAAGCTGTACACCCGAATGGATGTGAGTGAGTGACATCACGATGATGTTACTACCACGACAACTTACATTTATATAGCAGCTATTAGTGTAGCAAAACCTCCCAAGGCACTTCACAGGAGCATTAACAAACCAACGACTGACAAGGCACCACATGAGGAGAGATGAGGGCAGATGGTTTTAAACAGTGTCTACAAGGAAGGGAGATTTCCTTATCATTGTGAAACCACTTGCTAGGGCTGCCTCCACTCTCCATCCCTGTGGTGATAACAGATGCCCAATCTCAGTACTCTGTTCATATTTTTTATTTGGTCCTATTAAATAGTTTTGCACAAACTGGGAAACAATAGGGTCTAAACTTATAATGCCAATCTCCTTGCGAATTGTGTGACTTTGTTACAAACAATGTGGCCACCCACATAAGAACAGTAACCACACAATTTAATTCATATTCATTCCGACTGAAGTGGTTTCTGAAAGATGTGATAAGGTGCTGTATGTAATTGCAAGTAATTTTGTTCTTTAGTGCCTTAAGGAATGAAGAAATCACACGTCCCACTCAGGAGAGGGAAAGGACAAGGTGAAAGACGTTTAAGCAGTGAAGTGAATACGAAAACAAAAAGCACTGAAAGAGGTGGGAGTCTGCCCTCTGTGGTCATCTTTTCCTGCTACTAAATAGCCTTATAATAAAATTTAAAAAATAACTTTCTCCTTCAAGCCAGAGCGAAAATGAAAATGGACACCTCTAAGACAACACCACTCAACCAATCACACACTTCATCGATTACTTCATCAATCATCCAGTATGAAATATGACTGTCCCCTTATTCAAGCCAATCAGATCTCCTCATCTCACATTCTGCACAGTCTCCCTTCCTTTATACGAAGATTCACTAGTTTAGTTCGTGGGGTGAGCAGATTGTACTATGAGGACAGATTGAGTAGTTAGGCCTATATTGTTCTGGACTTTAGAAGAATGGGAGCTGACTTCATTGAAATGTATAACATCCTTAAGGGGCTTGGCAGTGTAGATGCTGAGAAAATGGTTTCCTCTGACTGGGAAATCTAGAATACAGGGTCACAGCTTCAGGATAGGGGATCAACCATTTATGACTAAGATGAGGAGAAATTACTTCACTCAAGCTATACAAATCTTTGGCATTCTTTACCCCAAGGAGCTATAGATGCTCAGTCATTGATATATCCAAGACAGAGGTCAATAGATTTTTGGATACAGAACGAAATGAGGGATGTGGGGATACCAGGGGGTGAGATCATGTTTTGTACTCTAAACTGCTGGGCAATTTAACTAACATTCAGTTCTCTTGGAGATGGAAGGGGTTCTCTCTGTTGACCAGAGCTGTGAATGAAAATGATCAGGAACTCTGGCCATTACGTTGCTTGTCTTCAGAACCCCAGCAGCTACTGAAGAAGACACATTTCCAGCAATGAAATTATGGTCACTCTTGCCAACCCTCTGGCTACAGAGAAATGTGGTCTCCAGGAAGTGAAGCCTGAGGAAGAAGGCATTTAGTGACCAATTACTGCCACAGTGGCATGACCTTTGGCCTTGGGTCACCATGGAAGCTATCCCCTCTGCAATGTCACTCTAAGAAAATTAAAAACTGAAAAATAATTTTTTTATAATTTGAAGGGAACAAATAATAAAATATTGTTTCAATTCTGGGCGATACAATAATACCATCTTTTTTTGCTGAAATGTGGAATTTTGTCACGTAACATCATAGATATAAAATAAAAAAGCTTGGGCTAGTGATTAAGGGATTACTTTTAACTCTAGAATAGTAAATAAAGAAAATCAATTGCCAACAAAATTAGTCAACACAATTTTATTTAAATCCTTTGAAAAGCCATCATTTATGTTGCATGAAAACTGCTTTGTAAGTTGGTGCAAAATGGCATTCGGCCATTGTTCAACTTTGAGGCAAAGAAACTGCAAATGAAGATCTGAGATCGAAGAGACACAATAGGCCCACCTATTTCAGAGAAGGGCAACAACAGGTTGATGCTTTGAGTATTGACGACGAATATCTCTACAACCTTGAAATAAGCTTATTAGAAAAATAAGTCAATTGTTCACTGAGGTATTTAACAGTGCATCTACACTGCAGGCTTAGCACGAGTGAGAAATGATTTCAGCCACATTCCAACACCAAACAGGCAGCGTAAATCCAGAACTGAAGGACAGTTCTGACTCCAGAGCGAGGCAAGACAAATCTTCCTGAAGGTTGATGCCACACGGAGTGTAAATGAAGTGCCTGTCAAACCCCGTCTGCAAATTGTTCACAGAAGTTATTTGGCCTTAATTCCCACGGTGAGTGAACTGGGATTCTCCTCAACCAACTCTAAGGTTTTAAATTCCACAAGATGGCTCAGCCCCTGTATTGAGGAATTTGCACAGCTCGTTAATAAACATCAGTTAGGATAGCATCAGTGAAACCCAAAATCGAGATAAAGCCTTGCAAAACCATGAAAGGTTTTGATAGAGTAAATAAGAATCACAGGATCAGGGAATGGTTATAGCACAGGAGGAGGCCATTCAGCCTGTCATGTCTGTGCTGGCTCTCTGAAGACGTAATTCACCTCGTGCCACTCTCCCACCTTCTCCCCATAGCCCTGCAATTAGGGAGATGAGGAGCTGTTTTTGACGCAGTGAATTATTGTGATTTGGCATTCACAGCCTGAAAGGGCACAGGTTCAGTAGTAACTTTCCAAAGGGAATTGGATCTGTCCTTGAAGGGGAACATTTTAAAGGGCAGTGGGCAGGGGGTGGGTTAAATTAGATAGATCTTTCAAAGAACCAGAATAGGAATCAGGAGGTGAGTGGCCTCCTTCTGTGATGTACTATTCTATTGTTCCAACATTCTATGCACATTCCCACTCATGGTTGTTGTAAACCGAATCCCTTGCTGATTTTCTCTTCACGAGAGATAGTGTACAATAGCACCACTCCTGTCATACGGACATAAAACATTAACTCTGTCTTTCTCTCCACAGAAACTGTTAGACCTGTTGAGTTTCTCCAGCATTCTCTGTTTTTGCTTCACAGGAGAATTGTGTGACAAAATTTGACACTGAGCTTTGTAAGGAGATATTAGGGCAGGTGATCAAAAGCTTGTTCAAAGAGGCAGCTTTCAAGGATCAGCTTAAAGGCGGAGAGAGAGGAGAAGGCTTCCAGAGGGAGCTTCTGGCCTAGATAGCTGAAGGCCACCACTCCTCTTTTTATGCCTAACGTAAATTAGTTCATTGGCCAACCGCAGTCTAATTGCACACCTTCCTATGTTCTCCTCAATTGCTGCTTGCAATCAATTATGGGGAGAGACTGATGTAAGAATAAACAGTGATGGTCTATTGAGACATAGGGTAGAGCACCAAATCATGCGTGCTCATTCAGAAACCTCCAGAACAAGGCTTACAGTTCCCAGTTACGGTGATTCCTCAGCGCTGTCACATGATCAGTACACTTGCATTCTCTTAAAGGTACAGGCTACCTCACTTTACCATACTTCTGCTGAAAATCAGGGATGCTGAAGAGACCGGGACCAGGATTTTACAGCTCTCCACCAGGCGCTTGTCTGACCCGAATGTGCATAAAACTGCGCGAGATGATGTCAGGTGTGATTCCTGACTTTAAGCGCACGCATGCAATATTGAAGTTGGTGGTGCGTGCGGGAGTCGGAGCTGCGTCTGTCGACAATTAAAGGGTTAATTAAGGCCATTAAAAAGTCTATTAACACAGATATTACATTGCTGTGCGATTTTGAGCTCGTCTCATGGGCAAAAAGGGCAGGTGCATTTTATGATTTTATGAACTTGTCATCCAAGGGCAGGATAAAAGGCCCTGGAGCACAAGCACTTTCATTTTCTTGGTGATTTTGCTGCTGCCAGATTTCTGACTTTTGCCAGATTTCCTTTTGATTACGCTAGTTTTCTGAGCTAGTTCACCTATAAACCTGTGCCAAAGTTCTAACAAAGTAGATCAATCTGTACAAACCATGGGGAACTTACAATCATTGTAAGGGGGGAGATTACAGGGGCTCTGACCCAAATCTTTAATTCCTCTCTGGCCATGGGGGAGGTGCCAGAAGACTGGAGAACAGCTAATTTGGTTCCGCTATTTAAGAAGGGTTGCAGAGATAAGCCAGGGAACTACAGGCCAGTGAGTCTCACGTCAGTGGTAGGGAAACTATTGGAGAAATTCCTGAAGGAGAGAATCTATCTCCACTTGGAGAGGCAAGGTTTGATCAGGGATAGTCAGCATGGCTTTGTCAGAGGGAGGTCATGCCTAACAAATGTGATTGAATCTTTTGAGGAGATGACCAGGTGTGTAGATGAGGGGAGTGCAGTTAATGTACTTTATATGGATTTCAGCAAAGCCTTTGACAAGGTCCCACATGGGAGACTTATAAAGAAGGCAGAAGCACATGGGATAGAGGGTAATTTGATAAGGTGGATTCAAAATTGGCTTAGTTGTGGAAGGCAGAGGGTGATGACAGAAGGATGCTTTAGTGACTGGAAGCCAGTGTCCAGTGGCGTACCACAGGGATCTGTCCTGGGTCCCCTATTATTCATAATTTATATAAACGACATAGATGACTATGTGGGGGGTAGGATTAGTAAGTTTGCGGATGACACAAAGATTGGCCAGGTGGTTAACAGTGAGGTTGAGTGTCTGCGGCTACAGGAAGATATAGATGGGATGGTCAAATGGGCAGATAAGTGGCAGATGGAATTTAACCCTGAAAAGTGTGAAGTGATACACTTTGGAAGGAGTAATTTGACAAGGAAGTATTCAATGAACGACATGACACTAGGAAGTTCTGAGGAACAAAAGATCTCTGAAGGCGGAGGGGCATGGTAGTGGGGTGGTGAAAAAGGCATATGGGACACTTGCCTTTATCAATTGAGGCATAGATTACAAAAGTAGGGAGGTCATGTTGGAGTTGTATAGAACCTTGGTGAGGCCACAGCTGGAGTACTGTGTGCAGTTCTGGTCACCACATTATAGGAAGGATGTGATTGCGCTGGAGGGGGTGCAGAGGAGATTCACCAGGATGTTGCCTGGGATGAAACATTTAAGTTATGAAGAGAGGTTGGATAGACTTGTGTTGTTTTCATTGGAGCAGAGAAGACTGAGGGGTGACCTGATCGAGGTGTACAAGATTATGAGGGGCATGGACAGGGTGGATAGGGAGCAGCTGTTCCCCTTAGTTGAAGGGTCAGTCACAAGGGGGCATAAGTTCAAGGTGAGGGGCAGGAGGTTTAGGGGGGATGTGAGAAAAAGCTTTTTTACCCAGAGGGTGGTGACGGTCCGGAATGCGCTGCCTGGGAGGGTGGTGGAGGTGGGTTGCCTCACATCCTTTAAAAAGTACCTGGATGGGCACTTAGCACGTCATAACATTCAAGGCTATGGGCCAAGTGCTGGTAAATGGGATTAGGGAGGTAGGTCAGGTGTTTCTCACGTGTCGGTGCAGACTCGATGGGCCGAAGGGCCTCTTCTGCACTGTGTGATTCTGTGATTACAGGTAGGTAGACCAGCTGCATCCTGGAAGTCATGGGCGTCTGCCACGTTGGACCATTCTGCTTTCTGGAGATCAGTAGGTTATGGGTTCAAGTCCCACTCCAGAGAGTTGATGATGTGGATTTGCTGTCCCAGTGCAGTCCTGAGAGAGTGCTGCACTGTCTGTGGTGCTAGTGTTCAGGTGAAATGTTAATCTGAGACCATGTCTACCCTCTCAGATGGATGTAAGAGATCCAACATTGCTGCCAATGGGAGCTTGCTGTGCACAAATTGGCTGGCCAGCACATTCTCCACATGATAGCAGTGACCACACTTCAAAAAGCGGTGAGGCACTCTGGGACGTTCTGAAGCCATGAAAGGTGCTGGAGAAATGCTTATTCATTATTTTTTCTTTCTTCTCTGATGTAAGTAGATGAAGGGAACCCCCTCCGCAACTCTTTCCCCCTTCCCCACCGCCCAGAGCTTCCTCACTGCTACCACAAAGCTTAGTTGGATCAATGGCGGATGCTGGGCATGACTTTTAGATTTTCAAGACATGCTTCAGAGCCGCTATATGCAAATACATCGAGTCAGTGAAGGTTTTAGTCAGGATCAATTCATAGCCGAATAGCCGCAGTATTAACACCAAGTTTGTTTCCATGTTGTGGGACCCGGTCTGTCTTTCCGCTGGAAGTTTAATTGATGTTACCAAAGTCCTGCGGGATACGATTGGGCCCGGTGCCCCACTCATTCCCACCCCCAGCCGCGCGGTCAGGCCAACTGGAAGACGGGTTTCACACTGGGCGTCGTGAAATCGCGGTGAGAACGTGATCTCGCGTGGGAGCGGATTCTACATCTGCTTCTAGGCCTGCCAACTTCATGCCAAGCATGACATTCCGGCCCAGAATTAGATGAACCTAGAGGTCTTGGAGGCTTGTGGAACTGCAGGGGAGAGAATACAGAGATAGGGAGGGGCGAGGCTTTGCAAATGAGGATGAGGAGTTTAAAATGAGGAGTTTAAAATGATGGTGTTGCCTGACAGGGAACCAATGTAGGTCAGCGAGCGGGGTCGGGGGTGTAGAATGGGTAAACAACATGAGACACAACGTCAAATAGCAATTCCTCAACTGTGAAAGGAAGAGAGACAGTTTAATATGAGGGAGTTTTAAATGCTGTGCCATTCTGGTGAAACAGCTTGCAGTAAACCTTTATGAATTAAACGTTACCTGCAATGGTAAATAAATTACAGTCAATTTAAGTGCACCAGTTCATTGAGATTTGAGAATGCCAGTCATGTTTGCACCATCTGTTGCTGCTGGTTCCTTCACTGTACATCTGGAGCACTCAGTGCAGGGAATTCGCACCCTTAGAGCTGGCTCTTCCCTCCAAACAAGGGGTGTGGGGAGGCCGAAGGGAACGGAAACAGCCCTACTTTCACTCGATTCAGAAATCGACTGATGGTTTATTTCTTCTCCGGCCGGATGTTTAAAAAAAACCGGGAAACGCCAAACGAGAGAGGAGTGGCTTGTGAATCTGTGCCTGCAGTCTCTAACCTGCCATTGGAAGGTATTGGGTGTGTCCGCCACGCCTAAAAGGTTTCTGACGGGACAATACATTAGAAAGAATGAAGCAAACATAGAGTCTTGGATAAAGGCAAAATACTGCGGATGCTGGAAATCTGAAACAAAAACAAAAAATGCTGGAAAACTAAGTAGGTCTGACTGCATCTGTGGAGAGAGAAACAGAGTTAACGTTTCGAGTCCGTATGACTCCTCTTGTTACTTGGGGGCAAACGTCTCCCTTCCCTGAAGAAGGATTAGTAACTACTACACTTTCCACATTATGGAGATTCAACATTTCCCATTTGTGCAAAAATTGTCAGTAACCTCTGAAAATCAAAGTGCCAGTTTGTACATCTAACTTGCCGTCAATTTCTGCTGCTGACCTTTAAATACTAATCTGGCGTATTCTCATTTGAATGTAAATGTTGTTGGTACTTTCCTTTCGCCTTATGAACTGTGGCAGCAGGGGATCTCCAAGCCTGTTAGACAAATGATTTTGGTTGCTGTCTATGTGCTTCATCATAAAGGAATTAATGATAAAATACTTTACACCGTGTAATATATCTTAATTTTCAGCCAGCATTGTTCATTGATCTAATGTTGACTGTATTATGAGCATTTAGAGATATGAGTCTTGATAAACTTTCTTGTGTTCCTTTTTGCAATGCAATGCATTCATTCCTTGATTACCATACCTAAACAGCCAGGACTTCAGGTACACAGAGCGGAAGGACAGG
The DNA here is from genome assembly GCF_017639515.1 of Carcharodon carcharias. Classification (NCBI taxonomy): domain Eukaryota; kingdom Metazoa; phylum Chordata; class Chondrichthyes; order Lamniformes; family Lamnidae; genus Carcharodon; species Carcharodon carcharias. The sequence goes on from NC_054494.1 coordinate 33,938,123, forward strand.
AGCTGCACTCCCAGTTCATCCGAGCCAACCTCCATCAGGAAAACAGCCCATTGGGTGAGAGCAAAAGGACTAAATTGTGAGGATGAGTCACATGGTCTCAGCTTGAAGAAGCCAGCTACTTACTGTCTTCTGCACAAGACAGCCAACGTGGTGTGGGTCAGATAATGGTCTCTGATCAACTGTGATGCTTTCATCCCAAGTTTCAAAGAGACTGAACCCTCAATCAAGAGGAATGCACAGTGGGCACAACAGCAACCAAGGCAAACAAGCCCATCTACTGACGCTTACAGTACAGAAGCAGGCCATTCAGCCCATCAGGCTTGTGCCGGCTCTTTGAAAGAGCTATCCAACTCCACCAGCTCTTTCCCATTGCCTGACAGATTGCACCCTTTTAAATAGATCTCCAACTAACGTTACTATTGCGTCTATTTTCTCTGACCTTTCGGGCCATGCATTTATGACCATAACAACTCTCTGTGTAAAAATATTCCTCTCATCTCTTCCCCCGTTTTATTTCGACAATTATCTCAAATCTGTGTCCTCTGGTTATTGACCCTCCTGCCAGTGGAATCGGTTTTTCCTCATCTACTCTATCAAAACCCCTCATATTTTGAACACTTACACTAAATCACCCCTTAAGTGTCTCTACTCTAGACAGAACCATCTCAGCTTCTCCTCTCATCTCCAATACCACTCTCTCCAAGGCCTTCATATCCTTCCTAAAATGGGTGAAAATTAAATTTTTAATGAATTAAAATTGACTTAAAGGAAAATTAAATGATATTTTATTAGAACCTTCCACATAAAAATACAAATTATCAGGGCTGTTTTGTATATCAGTCGATGGTAGTGCTGGAGCATTCACAGGCAATTATGGGCAGTGCCAACAGGTACCAAGAGGATTTCTCTCCCGTGAAGCACATCTACAATAAGCCACAAAACTAAATCCTTTACTGAGTCCCTCTGGGGTTCAGAAGATAATGTCAGCTGTGGCTCAGTTAGTTGAGTTGGAAAGTTGGGTGGGGTTGTTCAAGTCCCTCTCTCAGAGTCTTCAGCAGAAAAATCTAGGCTGACACTCTGGGGAGAAATTTCACGTTGGGCGTGTGTCCTGATGTCACCGCGCATCATTCAGGTCTTTCATTGGGTTGGGGGGTGGCAGGCAAAGAGCTCAAACGGCCTTCGCGTTTTTCAGGAAACCTCATTCACGGACGGTTTGAGGTTTCCTGAAGGTTTTATTAAAGATATAAATAATTTTTTCACATTTCATAAACATGTCCCAGCTCATGTGACACTGTATGTTTTCAAGAAGGAGTTAGATATAGCTCTTGGGGCGAAAGGGATCAAAGGATATGGGGAGAAAGCAGGAGCAGGCTATTGAGTTGGATGATCAGCCATGATCATAATGAATGGCGGAGCAGGCTCGAGGGGCCGAATGGCCTACTCCTGCTCCTAGTTTCTATGTTTCTATGTCACATGAGGTGACATGTGTAAATAATTTTTAGTTTCTTTATTGAAAAATCTCAATATGTACTTAATCTCCCTGAGGCAGCTCCGTGTCACAGGGAGATATCTGCGCTAGCAAGTTCTGTCTCTCTCTCTTCCCCCCGCCTGCACAGGTAGCGCTGAGTGCTATTGGCTGTGTGTCACGTTGGGTGGGCCTGAATTGGCCCGCCCACATAAAATGGCGGCATGGAGCTGATCGCAGGCAGTGATCGGCTCTGCGCCCATCCATGCCCACTCCTGACTGGCTCACCCGACAGGGAGAAAATTCTCTCCTCTGGAACAGTAGTGGAGGAATGTTGCACTGTCAGAGGTGCTGTCTTTTGGATGATATGTTAAATCAAGGTCCCATCTGCCCTCTCAGGTACATGTAAAAGACCCCCGGGCACTATTTTGAAGAAGAACAGTAGAGTTATTCATGCTGACTTGGCCAATATCTATCCCTCAATCAACGTCACAAGAACAGACTATCTGATCATTAACACATTGCTGCTTCTGGGAGCTTGCTGTGCATAGATAGGTTGTCACGTTTCCTGTATTACAACAGTGGCTACACTTCAAAAGTACTTCATTGGCTGTCAAGCATTTTGGGATGTTCAGAGTTTGTGAAAGGTGTGATATAAATGCATGAATTTCTTTAATTACTTTGCCTCATCCCTGACCTATGAGGACAGGGAACCAGATTGTCCATCACACTCCTGCTCGTGGTCCAGATCTGACCTTTTTAATACGCGAACCACTTCACCCTAATTGTCAGCAAAACCAGTTCGAGATAATGAACTTAGCAAAGAGCCTTCAGGCCGTGAATACAAATTAATCAGCACTCTAAACTGGCAATGAAATACATTTTCTCAATCTCATTCATCACAATTGTGCTAGTTATTCTTATATTCCCTATTATATATAACATACAGCACAGAAACACGTGGTTTGGCCCGACAAGTCCACGTCAGCATTTAAGCTCCACATGAACTTCCTCCCCCTTCCCCAGCTGCTTTATCTCACCCTATCACCGTAATCTTCTATTCCTTTTCCCTCATGTGTTTATTCAGATTCCCCTTAAATGCAGCTATGCTATTGCATCATGTCCGAGTATTGGCATCCTCCTCCCCATCGCCATATGAAATATTCACCTCAATTACTCCATGTGGTAGCGCGATTCACATTCCCACCACTCTCCGGGTAAATAAGTTTCTCCTGTATTCCCTACTGGGGTTAATAGTGACAACCTTACCTCAAAGGCCTCTAGTTCTCGTCCAGAACTGGAAATACCTTCTCTATGTTTAACCTATCAAAACATTTCATGATTTTAAGGACCTCTCTTCTTACTTTTATTGACCCTACCCCTGTCTTGCCTTGGAAAAGTGCCCTTTTGCATCTCATCTGCACTTTCCTCATCACAACCCTTCTTCAGTTGGGAAGAACTGGATGGTCAGATTTCTGAAGTACTCTGTGGCTATTAATTTGTCTTAGGTAATAATAAATCACCCTCCCCTTTTAGGTACAAGTCAAGGGAAAGGAAATGGGGTGAGTGTAAAATGTGAATCTTTTCACAATCACCTGGCTTCTATCCTTGTGCTTTTCCTTGAGGAGTACATGAACCATCGGTCGTATTTCTTTAATTCACCTCAATTTTCTTGCTGCTTTTCAGAAGGGTTTATTTCTTTATTTTATATTTTTAAGTCTTGGAAGAGACCAGTTAGTAATCAACTCTCTTGTAAAACCAACTTTTAAGATTTTTGGCAGACACAAATAAATAATCTTGGCTTTGGGCTGTGCGTTGATTTTTTTCTGCATTTTGGGGAGATCCCTCCATAAACACTGGATGTATGGAGTCAGAAACTTGCAGTGCATTTCTTTGCATATATTTTCCAGTTCTCTTCAGGTAAGATTTGACAATGATAAATGAAACGTTTTTCCAACATTGCATGTTGTTGTAGTACTGGCATCTTCCTCTCCATCCCCATATTAAATATACAACATCAAACAACTCCAAATGTCTGGAAAAAGAAACTTTGTCTCACCCTTGCTATGTAGGAACAGGAGGCCATTCAGCCCCTCAAACCTGCCCTGCCTTTAAATTAGATCATGACTTTTCTATATCTTAATGGTCTTGGTTCCCTATCCCCTAATGCCCCTGCCTAATAAACATCTAACCATCTCTTTTTTGGAATTTTTAATTGGTTCCCATGCAACAGGTTTTTGGGGAGAGAGAATGATAGATTTCCAACATGGGCTATTTTAAAGAGGCGCAAGAAAATCGGCATCCTATTTTATAATAGTTTGCAAAGCTAAAGTCTCCCCAAATTAATTGTTTCTACAAAATGCATAGTTTTAGATATATATATATATATATATATACACACACATATCTGTGACTCAGTCACTGAAATCTGCTGATGATATTTATCAAGTGTAGATATGTCATATGCTAATATTGGTGTATCAATTGTTATTTTATTTTAATCACACAACTTTTTTACTAATTCAGTAGTCTGCCTTATCTCCTAATGTCACTGAGCTCTTGCTGAGTGGATTCAGCACAATTAATGTAACCAGCAAGAAGGGAATAGCTACCAGCGCATTACAGAATGTTAGAGAAAGCGGCGTCATTTATGTCGAGGCTCAGTCTGCTCCCTCAGGGGGAAATAAAGGATCCTGTGGCAAAGTGAGGCACCCTGTCCCTAAAGAGAATGCAAGTGTACTGATCATGTGACAGCACGGACGAATCACTGTACAGCGCAGGCAACTAGGAACTGTAAGTCTAGTTCTGGAGGTTTCTGAGTGAGCGCGTATGATCTGGTGCTCTGCCCTATGTCTCAATAAACCACCACTGTTTATTCTTACATCAGTCTCTCTCCATTATTGATTGCAAGCTGCAATTGAAGAGAACATAGGAAGGTGTGCAGTTAGAGTTTAGTTGGCCAATAAACTCATTTACCCAAGGCATAAAAGTGGTGACGAGGATAAAGGATAAAAAAATAAATAAATTTCAAGACGGGTGAGCAAAATGGGTAGAAAGCGTGTCTGTACTTATCTTGTAAAATAGGTGCCAACTGGCAATTGGAGCAGAAAGTAATGTTGTAGATTAAAATTAAAAAAAAACCTGTAGAATCGCGACTGTGGGAATCCCGGCACAAGCTAGAATAAAACGGGAAACCCAGCAGAGAAAAGCTGACAGCTGCAGATGCAGAGTTTTAAAAAAAAGTGACTTCTCTTAAAGTGGCAATACATTTATGGGTAAATAGATGAAAAATGGCTATGGACAGAAAATTATGAAATCCTAGAGAGAGGGCAACTCCACAGTAAACCAAACACCTAAATTCGTCATTAACTGGAAAACCTATCGGAAGCGCTGTCCCCTTGCTGTTGTTCACGATGCCGCAGTTCAAGTGTGTCGATCCATTCGACCCTATTTCAGACGACTGGTCTCATTATGTCAAATGCCTAGCGTTTTTTTTTACTGCTAATGACATTGTGGGGGAGGAGAAGAAGAGGGCAATTCTTTTGGCCTCATGCAGAAGCAAAACATACGGGCTAATCCCAGCCTTAAGTCATCTAGTGTCCCGGACTCGAAGACTTTCGATGAGTTAATAAAAGTTGTACAGAACCACCTGAGACCAAAGCCCTCAGTTACTATGCAGCGCTTCAAGTTCAATTCAAGGAACAGGTTTCTAGGGGAGACAATAGCTGACTATGTGGCTGTTTTAAAGGTATTAACTGAGCATTGCGAATTCGGAACGTCCATTAGTGATATGTTGAGGGACCGGCTGATATGCAGGATTGAAGATGATATTATCCAAAGGCGTTTGCTTGCCAAACCTAGTCTAGACTTCAATAAGGCATTAGAATTAGTTACCATGATGGAGAGCGCTGTTGGAAATTCTAAAGTTATAACAGATACACAAAATGGCGCCGTCCATCTGGTCGAGCGGGACAATCCGGCAACAAAAGGCATGAAAACTTTGGACTCCAGGGAAAGGCCGGAAACACCCTCTAGCTCCAGACCATTGAAAAACAACTGCAGTGAAATCCCACAAAATGAATGAGGAAAATACATCCAGGCCTCCAGTGAGCGAACGACAACTCAAACATGTCAAGTGCTTCTTCTGCCAGCGCTATGGCCCCATAATGTGGCACTGCAGAGAAAGGCTAAAACAGCAGAAGGTAAATCGTGAAATATGCCTCATGGAAGAGCCAGAAGGAATAGAATCAGACATCCATTCATTATAGAACGTCAAGGTTGGTAGAACCGAGCCAATCGATGTGGCCATTACCATTAACAGACAACCCATTAAGATGGAAGTTGATATGGGAGCGTTGATGTCCATCATTGGAGAGCACACATTTAGATACCTGAGTAAAGGAACCCATCCTTTGAAGTTAGAAGTTTCAGACACAAAGCTGAGGACGTACACGGGCAAAGAAATAAATCTGAATGGGATATGTCAAGTCAAGGTGCAGTCTGAGGAACAGTCTGCAAAATTACCCCTATTTGTAATATCTGGCAGGGCACCGAGTCTCCTCGGGAAGAACTGGCTAAGAGAGATATATCTTGAGGGCCCACTAAGTTCCGATTCAAAACCAGAAGAGTTGCTGCAAGAAAAAATGAGTATGCAAAGACCCAACGCGAGAAGCCCATAGAAGTGTTACATCGGGACAGAGTTCAAGTTGAAGTCAGTGTCCTTCGAAAGGAAATGGAAAATTTATTAAAGGACTTCTGTGCGCTACAAAATTCAATCAGCTCCCAATGTGTGCCACAAGAAAGATATTAAGAAGAAAATGAAGAGTTAAGCCTATCTCTGGCCAAGTTAAGGAGCGAATTAGCTGAGAAGAGGCAACCATATATGATTCTCCAGGAAACTATTAATGAGAACAGGAAAGAATTGGAAGAGCTGAAGCAGCAGCTGCGTAAAAGCTCTGAAGTTTTAAAGCTGGAAGGCCCTGAATTCTCAGAAGAGCTGTGGGAAAAACCAACTACTGAGCTCATTCACGTTCAGCTCGCATCTGAGTCTAGTCCAACCAACAGAGAAGATAGAGATATGGGTCAGTGCTACGAACAAAGGACACTCAGGAAGAAAAAGAGAAATTATTGACAGTGCTCGGAAAGAAAAACAAAAAAAATTCTTTTTTCCTTTTCCTCTTTCTCCTCACACATCATGTAGCTCTTCACTGTGTTGCTTTGTGCTGGTTTCCCTGTATCTGTTGTAGCTTGGAGGGGAGAGGCAGCAGGAGGGAATGTGGCTGGAAGATAGTGAAACCATCCACTGAGGGACATAGTGGGCAATTGCCCCAGAAAAGGAGGTCTCGGGAACACCACCTGAAGTTATTGGGTAATGAAACTCAACCAATCAAAGAAGGGCATCCTGAGAGACTTGACCTGTAAATAGTTATTATGTAAATAGTTAATGTGTTTTAAGCTTGTTAGCTGTATTTTTAAGTAAAGGGGGAGAGATGTGGTAAAGCGAGGTACCCTGTACCTTTAAGAGAATGCAAGTGTACTGATCATGTGACAGCATTGATGAATCACTGTATAGTGTGGGCAACTGGAGACTGTAAGTCTATTTCTGGAGGTTTCTGAGTGAGCATGTATGATCTGGTGCTCTGCCCTATGTCTCAATAAACCATCACTGTTTATTCTTGCATCAGTCTCTCTCCATTATTGATTACAAGCTGCGATTGAAGAGAACATAGGAAGGCGTGCAGCTAGAGTTCGGTTGGCCAACAAACTCGTTTACCCAAGACATAAAAGATCCTGTGGCATTATTCCGAAGGGAAGTTTTCCCTACTGTTCCGGCCAATATTTAACCCTCAACCAACATCACAAAAGCAGAATATCTGGTCGTTATTTCACTGCTGTTTCTGTGGATGCTGCAAATTGGATGCTGCATTTCCTGTATTACAACAGTTACTGAACACCAGAAAGTGTCCGTAAACTGCTTTGGGGCATCTCATGGTCTGAAAGGTGCTCTGCTTCCAAAGTCATTCAATGGCCGTAAGGCCTGAGATCGCGATGGGCGCAATATAAATGGAGGTTTTGCTTTTTAGTCTTTTCTTGACGAAATTGCACAGCTGGCTGAAAGCTTGGTTAACCATCAGGAAACAGCGGGCGATACTGCAGGCCTGAAGTCCCACAATGTTCCGCTCGCCACCGATCGCGGAATGAAAATTGGAGGCCGAATGCTCAGCATTTGCCAAATCGTGTGGATGGGGAGTTGGATGGAGGGTGAGGGGGAGGGGGGAGGAAGAGCAGCTGATGGAGTTGGTGGCTGAGGAGGTGGGGGGTGGGGAAGTAGCACCTCATTTGTGAAAGACATCGGAAGAAAGCCTGTTTGGATTTAGGCACTGCCTGCTGGTTTCTCAGCCTGTACCAATACGGTGAGAGGTTAACAAGTGCCCACTTGCTGCTTACCATATTGGAGCCTTCGGAAGTTGTTTAGTACCCGAGAAATGGATGCTGTGCAGCTGAATCTGTGTGCTGATCACGACCCGTTGCTGATTTTGAGCCTGAATTGGTTGGTCAAATGACATTGTCACATTTACCCGGTAATGTTTAAAAATTCTGCTGTTCACAGCATAATAACTCTGGGACATGAATTCCAAATCCCTCTCTCAGAAGGGTCAGGTGAAGTGTTGAATCTAATAATGTTGTAAGCCTTGTGGGAAATTAAGAATTCAAAGGCTGAGAAATGGCACGGACAGCTGTTGGAAAATGCATCCAATAAAATACATTTAAAATACAAAGTATAAGCCTTGGGTTAAACACTGCACAGAAAATATTTAAATAGTAAATTTCAAGGACAGTGACATTGTAAAGAGAGCTATAAATAATGTCAAGTTAGAATGAAGCAACATCTAATAAATAGTGTTGCATATGAGTTAGATGGAATTCTGTGCTGCAAATCCATTTCTCCTCTTGGTGCCCACACTGGCCTTCAACATTTCACCCACTGCCTTAGGCAACCTGCAAATTGTCTTGCACTATCTTCCAGTTCCATTCTGCCCATAGTGCTTGGTCTGGCTCTTTGAAAAAGCCATCCAATTAGACGGTACTGACAAGTTGGACGTGGAAAGGATGTTTCCTCTCGTGGGTGAGTCCAGAACTAGGGGCCACTGTGGCAATGTTTTAAAATTAGGGGTCGCCCTTTTGGGACAGAGATGAGCAGAAATATTTTCTCTCAGAGGGTTGTGCAACTTTGGAACTCTGCCTGAGAAGGCGGTGGGGGCGGGGTCACTGAATATTTTTAGGGCGGAGGTAGATAGATTCTTGTTAGGCCAGGGACTCAAAGATTATCAGGGTTAGATGGGAAGGTGGAAATCGAAACAAAAATAGATCAGCCACGATCTTAATGAATGGTGGAGCAGGCTTGAAGGACTGAATGGCCTACTTCTGCTCCTATTTTGTATGTTTGTAGTCCCAATCCCACCCACCCATCCCCAACTGCAGCAAGAATTTCTAGCCCCGTATTTTTTTCAGTTCAAAGAGAAGCTGGGAATGGTTGATATGTCTGTGTTTCCACGGTGCAGTCAGTTCAGCATACTTTGCCCATTGTGTCTGTGCCAGCTCTTTGAAAGAGCAATCCAATTGGTCCCACTTCCCCTGCACTTTCTCCATATTTTACCTTTTCAAATTTATGTTCAGTTCAATTTTTAAAAGGTTACTTTGGGGTTGTCAAGCAATTGAGCACAATTTTTTTTGAAAAGAATGCTCAAAATTAATTTTCTGTTAAGTCTTTTGGTTACTGTGAACTCTGCCATAGGCATGATGGGAAATAACAGGTGCTAGGAAACCTGAGTCCAAAATGGCAGCTTTGGGTTTGTTGAACCTATTTGGTTAAATGGATAACAGTAAGTAAATGATATTTAAGACAACTTATCCAGCCAGGGACTGGAGATCAGATTGATGTGTGATTTTAAAGCTCTAGGAAAATGAACAGTTTCTACTTTGAATCTTGACTTCAATTCCCCAGGGCCCATAGTCCCATAAATGTAGTAAACAATGAGCAGGATGGTTGGAGACTTCAGGAGGACAGAGGCAGACTGGTGAAAGGGGCAGATTAAATTTAACGCAATGTGAAGTCAAACAGTTTGTTAGGAAGAATGAAGAGTTGCAATATGAACAGAGAGGCCTTAGGATGGATGCACACAAATCTTTCAGGGTAGCAGGAGAATTTATGATGGTTGTTAAAAAAGCATTTGGAATCCTTGGCTTTATAAATAGAGGCATAGAGTACAACCATTGGAATGTCGTGTCCAGTTCTGGGCACATTTTTGGAAGGATATCAAGGTCTTAGAGAGGCTGTAAAGCAGACTTACGAGATGAGGGGCCTCAGTTATGTGGCGAGACTAGAGAAGCTGGGCTTGTTCTCCTTAGAGCCGAGAATGTTAAGGGGAGATTTAATAGTGGTGTTCAAAATTATGAAGGGTAAAATAAGGAGAAACTGTTTCCACTGGCAGGAGGATTATAAACCAGAAAACATTGATTTAAGATATTTGGCAAAAGAGTCAGAGGGGAGGTGAGCATTTTTCTTATGCAGCAAGTTGTTATGACCTGGAATGTGCTGCTTGAAAGCATGATGAGAGCAGATTCAACAAGAACTTCAACAGGGAATTGGAGAGGTACTTGAAGGGGACAGGTCTGCAGGGTGTGGGGAAAGAGCAGGAAACTGGGACTAATTAGATAATACTTTCAAAGAGCCAGTACAGGCACGATGGGCTGAATGGCTTCCTTTTGCACATTAAGGCCAGGGTTTTATGTCTCCACCCGGCACATGCAGCGAGCCATTTAAATCTCCATTCAGTTCGGCGTGACCATAACATCCTGCCAGGTGGGAGGGGCCATAAAACCCTGACCTAAGATTCTATGAATTAAACATAAATGTTTGAAGATCCAGATCCACGCAGGGCTGATTTCATCAGTCAAAAACTGACCGAGGACCAAATGTAGTGTGGGTGCAGTATTTAGGCTTGAGAAACTTGACTGATTGTAACTCCTGGCTCTGCTATTCTCCATCTACACAGCAGAGCGATGATTTGTGTAGAGGTAGAGCACAAAATAGTAAAAATCAACAGTGTCTTTCATTCATGCAATTAGTGGCACCAAATAGGCATCACAATGGAAAAACAATAAATCGCTATTGACCTGTTGTTGGAAGCTATCAAAGTACATAATAACCATAAAAGTGAGGGAGTCATTGTAGAGCTTCACATAACATTTTACATTAAAATCAGAACAATTTTTTGTGTTTTATGGTCACTTTCTGCTCCTTATTGATCAAAAAGATGTATTTTATTGGTCATTGGCAGACATGTGTAAAAGCTCCACTTGTACTGGGGGATAGATCTAGATAAGTGAAATGGCATTCGTTACACTGAAGAGATGCGTATTCTTGCCTGGCTCTTGCAGGTACTGAGCCTCCATTAGACACGACTGCATAACAACAGATTCTTTACTGGTTGGCAAATTGAGGGACTGCACATCTTTCTTTTAGCATCTTGTGATTTGGAACCACAATGAACTTCAAAGAACCCACAAAGCCATGTTCAAAACTAAAATCATGAAGGGCAGTTGAGCCAATAAAACAGATTCACTTAATTGGCGGTAGATTATTTATCAATAAACAGCTGTATATAGTCGTACCTTAGATGAGATGTTTAAAACCTGCCTATTCAGATCAACCTTAAAGACCGTGTCAGCTTTACCAAGGTCCGAGCTAGCATTCTTTCCTTTGACCGACATGGCCAGCAATCGGAATAGTTGGTCATTGTTGCTTGTGGAAGGCCAGGGTGTGCGATTGCTGTGTTTCTTTATAAAACAGTCACTGCAGTTAAAAGTTAGTTATTGTATCTGGGACGCTTTTTGATATTTCAAAGAGAGAGATTATAGGGTGTTTTATAAGTGCAGGTCTTCTTATTTTTAGAATAAGAGACCCTTAATCTTCTTTAATGCTGCCCCGAGCAAGAATCAGCGTTCTGGCAAAACTTAAATGCTGCTTTCTACATGTTTATGTTTTCCGACGTGCATTAAAAAATATTTTAGTAAATCACTGTGTTTATAAATGCTGGCAGCACCAGGTCATTAGCGAAGACTGCTATTGAAACTGAACAAAACCTCAAGCACTATTATATGAGGATAGGCAATGCCAGGAAGGGAGCTTCAAAGATTTGTTCCCACAGTTTATGGAATCATCTGACCTTTTTTGATGTATAATAATGTCCCAGTTTTGTACAACTTTCTTGTATGGTTGAATGTGGTCTCATGAAGAGAGCTAGAGGCTTGAATGCTTGAACAATAGCTGTTTATTAATAACACGTAACTACATACATATATATATATATATATATATATTTATATAGGATGCAGTCCTGACTAGGTGCTAACTCCATGCCAACTTCTACCAGACTCACTATTACACTGTACTACTCCCATGTGACTCTCTACATCAAAATGTGGGCAGTACTGTTTCCCCAGTCCCACATTAACCCTGACAGTAACGAGGGCAGGTGGAGACAGGAGCAGGTCCGATCGGCACCCTCGATCGGGTCCATGCCACCATTTTACGTGGGTGGGCCAATTAAGGCCTGCCCAACGTGACTTGCGCCCGGAAGTGCTGTGTGCTCTCTGTGCAGGCTGTGGGGGCGAGGGGGAGTACCCTTTGTCGGGACCTGCACGCGATAGAGCACAGAAATCTCCCTGAGGCACGGAGGGAGGTTAGTTAAAGCTTATAAAAGCTAAGTACAGAAAAGGAAATATAATGAGACGTCCCCTCATGCGACTGTATCATATGAACTGGGACATGTCAAGGAACATTAATGGAAAACTTTACTTAATTTATAAACACTCCATGGAACCTCATCCCGCCCGTGGATGAGGTTTCGTGAAAAATGCCAAGGCCGCCTGGGCTCTTTGCCTGCCCGCCAAGCTTAAGGTTGGACGGGCAGCTCATTTAACTATTTTAATTAGTTTTTAACAGGCCTTAATAGGCCTTTGACAGTTTGGTGGGTGCGCAGCCAACTCGACGGCGCACCCGAACTGAAAATCTAAATGATGCGCGGTGACCTCGGGGTGCTTGCCTGACATCACCGCGCGTCATTTTATGCATTGGCGAGTGGGCCCCGCCCCCACTCGCTGATCGGAAAATCCTCCCCAATAATATTTGCACGCTACCCCTCCTCCTCCCTGAGTCTCTGATTTTAGAGTCAGACGGCCTGGAGGCTTTACAACTCTTCCAGATCTTGTTCTTTGAGTTTGGTGGAGTGGTGCCCTCAGCTGCTTTCGGCTGACTGTGTTGGTCTGGAGTTGAAGTGGTAGCACTTGGTGTTTCAATTATTTATGTTTCTACATCTGGTTGGCTCAAGGGTGTGATAGGAAGTTCACCACGAGGAATGAGGAGAAGGCTTCTCCTAGTCCATCTGATTGTGTCTTCTGGGGTATGTATAAAGTAAGGCCATTACTGATCTTCAATCCTCAGGCTGATGATGCCTTCTCTGTCAAAGTCCCTGATCCAAACTTTGTCACCTCTATTTAGCCTGGGCTGGTTTCTAGTGAGGTACCTCCTACTGTAAGTGGGCACTTGCCATTGTCTGTTGGACTGCTCTCAGTCCTGAACCTTCTGATAGTCCCTGGGAAGCTGAGTGTGAAATTTTCTGCCCATCAGCAGCTCCGATGGGGCGAATCCACATTGCAGTGAAGAGGATCGATACGTCAAAAGAGCCGTTTGGAAAGTCAGCATTTTTCTCTGAGAGTTTTAGTAGTGTGGATGCCCCTTTCCACCTCCCCTTTAGATTGTGGATGCCTGGGGGGAGCCGGTGAGGTGTTGAAACCCGTAATTCCTGGCCAGATGAGTGAAGTATTCAGTAGCAAATTGCGGGCTGTTGTCAGACTCCACCTGGTCCAGGATTCCATGGATCACCAAACTGGGCCTAATGACTGACTCTGTGCTTGTTGTATGTAAACGCTTCACTTTGATCCATCGAGAGAAGGAATCAACAATGGGGAGGGAGGACTTGCTGTTGTTTGTGAATAGGTCCATTCCCACGGTCCGGTAGGGGACAGTATGGGGATGACCCAGCCACCACACTGCAGACGGGGTTCGTGCTCTGCGCTGTGTAATGCCCAAGTGGCCTTTGGTGGATTTGTAGTAGAATCTCCGGCAGGAGTGAGATGGGAATGACAAACCGCTCATCATACACCAACAGATCATCGACTACAGCGAAGTGTTTCTGCTGTTTGAAGTAAATTCTCGTGACATTGCTGTACAGGTCACCCTCGTAGGCAGTACTGATGGATTCTGATGCACACTTCACCTTGCATCGGCTCCCGGCATGTGTGTGTGTTGAAGCTTTTTGGAGCCTGTTGGCAGCTGTGTGGTCAGGGACTGGGAATATGACTCAAGCTGATTGACCAGATTGACATTGTGTGTCACAGGATGGTCGACTGTGGCCCTGGACAGCGCGCCCACAGTTATTTGATGCTTCCCCTAGGCGTATGCAGTCCCGTTTGCAAAGTGCGTGAGATGAAAGCAGAGCCTCTGAATTCTGAGGGGCATCCTGGCGAGTTCTTTCTTGTCCAACAATGAGGCCAATGGTTTGTGAGCTGTCTCGTTGATCACTTTCAACTTAACAATAAAGTCAACGAACTTCTTACAAGCTCATGTTACTGCCAGGGCCTCTTTTTCAATAACCATGTTCCGCATCCCTCTATCTGACAACCCCCTGGACGTGTAATATACTGGTCGGCAGCATCCATCCAGCTGCTCTTGGAACAGAACTGCCCCTAGTCCTGTCGATGAGGCATCCACTGTGATTGTAGTTGGCAGGGCTGGGTCGTGGTGAGCCAGGATATCAGGTGAGAGCAGCATGTCTTTGGCAGGTGACTCTTTTCTGGCCTTCTGAGGGCCAACATCGTGGGCTGAAAAATCTCTGTTGCTGAGGTAAGGCCAAAGGGCGAACGATTGAAGCAGAATCTGCCAAATGGGGTGATCACAGTTGTTAGCAACTTGGAGTTCTTGCCTACGGAACCTGCCAGAAGCTGCTGTTGACATCATTCAAGAATATTGTGCTCTTGAACAGTTTGGTCACTGTCGTCCACTGAGGACATTGGACGGATTTCCCTCCCCAGTGCCTTGTTGAATTGTGTCAGGTCGACACAGATGTGAATGGACCCGTTTGGCTTCGGAATTACGACCACCTTGGAACACCATTCTGTCGGCTGAGCGAAGGGGGAGGTGACCCCCACCTTGGTCATCTCATCAAGTTGCTGCTGTGCTTGTTCCGTAAGCGGATGCGATGTTTTCTGTGGTTGAAACATGTTTCTCAGTGTTATGCGGTATGCCGTCTTCAGTTGCTCCAGCCCAGTGATAAGTTTTGTAAAATCCTTTTTAAAATTGGAACCAGATCCATGCTGGTTAATCTCGTCGATCTTTTGGATGAGGTTGAGGTTGACTCAGGCTATCCTGCTCAGGAGAGAAAATGCTTGATTGTGGAACGCCTATAATGTCTCCCATATTTGCTTGTTTTTATATTGAAGCGTTGCTTGCAACACACCTATGACCTGGCCTCCTGTTCCATATAACTGTGCTGTTGGTGATTATTTAAAGTTATGTCATTGTTCCAAATTGTGAAACATAGATCTTAATTTCTCCCAAAGAAGCATTGTCGGACTTCTTAGAGTGGCTCATCTATGTCATGGACTCATTTGGGATCCTCAGAACATCGAGATTTTGGACTTTCCAAATTGCCCCATGCAGTTGTAGTGAAAGCACTGCACACACTGCGCCTGTTAAAGCAATCGCTCTGCCAGTTCTGCCTGATTATTGCGCCAAATTTAAATATTTATTTCTTGCTTTTTTTGAAGGTTGGTCACCCTTTTGCGATCTGGCTAGGTTCTTTGACTTTGCTTTTGGGTCTCGCAGTGGACCTCCACATGCTGCGGTGGAGTTCTCATATGCTGCATAGTGGATCCTCCTTCTGCCCTCCAGCCTCCACACCTGTAATGAAGCTTCTTAGGTGATCTCCAGCTGTGTATTCAAGGTCTTTAAGTTAGGTGCACTTCTCTCAGGTCAGATTGCAGTTTCTTTACTTCTTAATTCTTAGGGATTTTGGGGTCCTTCACTTGCTGCCACCATGTTGCATGGTTGTATGTTGCCTCCTGAAAAGGTCTAGAGGGTTGTATGATTGAACAATAACTATTAACAACTAATCAGGACTGTATCTCCATACTGACTTTTACCAGACTCACCACTACACTCTACCTTTTGACTCTTTACATCATAATGTGGACAGTTCTGTTTCCTCAGTCCTACGTTCACTCTTACAGTCCCAAACACTAATATGACACGTCCTTCCAACCTTTTACATATTTACCAGTTTGGTTTTTGTTTAGACAAATGATAAATAGGCAGCTTTGTGGTGTGGATCAGCATCCACCACAAACTGCAGGACATGCCCAAAGCTCATTTTGTGTGGGATCCTTGGAGCTGGTAAACAGACCTTTACCTGTTGAGATCTATTTCATCACTCTAAGATGTCCAAAATTATATATTATCTGTCAATTTGCTCTCAGGAGTTAAGACTTGAGAGTGGCCTACAGGTGAAATGGCTGAAGCTTTTGAAGGTGGGGAGTAATTAGAGCAAGGGACACAGCTGTAAGGATGTCCTCAATTTAATGTTGTTCATCCTGTCTTTATTTTAAAGCATTTCAGGGGGAGACAGTGACGTTCTGGTAATGTTGCTGGACTAGTGATCCAGAGACCCAGGCTAGTGCTCTGGGGACATGGGTTCAAATCCCACCATGGTAGCTGGTGGAATTTAAGTTCAAATAACAAATCTGGACTATAAAACCAGTCTCAGTAATGGTGGCCATGGAACCATCATTTTTTGTTGTAAAAGCCCATCTGGTTCACTAACGTCCTTTAGAGAAGGAAATCTGCCATTCTTACCTGGTCTGGCCTACATGTGGCTCCAGACCTGCAGCAATGCGGTTGACTCTTAATTACCCTCTGAAATGGCCTAGCAAGCCGCTCAGTTCAAGGGCAATTAGGGATGGCCAATGAATGCTGGCCTTGCCATGAAAAAAAATTGCAATGCCCACGTTTGCAATGGAAGTTCGCTATGTAAACCTGTCATGCTATATTATACATCCCATACTAGTGCTGTCATGATGAATATGGACAGAGGAATTTGTTGTGGAAAACGTTGATGGGAAGTATGCGTGCAGATGTTCATAATTATCCAGATGTCTCCAGTTAAACTTAAATACATGATTCAAGTCATGTGCCACTGCCATATGAAGACCGTGTTTTTACACTTGTTTTGCTAAAATGTCTATTAGCCATTTCATGAGCCGTTACTAATGTTCCCTCTAAGATGTACAGGAATAGAGCTATGCAGTAAAATAGAATGTACCGCGCAGTGCAACAAACAGACTGCACACAACAAAGAAAACTTTGAGATATAACTGGCTGACGCCATTGTTGATTAGGCGCTGCTATAGATTGAATGAAAGGCTCCATCACCATCAATGCTCCTCGGGTTCACTTTAATCTGAGATGCTAAAGACATCCAGACCAATTTATTAACTAATCAACCCAGGTCTTAAAGAATTCAGAGCAACCCAAACTGAGGATACCTGGGTCCAACAGGACAAATGTCTACAGAGTTTCTCTTGTGTGTATTTACAGTTCACTCAGACTCTGTGTTGCTGTGGCAACATGCACTTTTTCATACCTGTTGTAGTCTGGAGTTATGGATAGTGATGGTAGAGGCTCCAACGTTCCTTTCATCACTTGGTTGACCAGCAAACTCCCCCACTCTTACTGCCGGCCATTGGCCTGTGTTGGAAGGATTTGCAGGCTGATAAATCAACGTCCTTGGCCGCTTTATGAACCGCCTGGCCTTGGCCATCAAGTTGTAAGGTGGGAACTCGAACCCAGAGCTCCTGGCTCAGAGATAGCGACCTTACCCAATGCATCTCATGACTTCCAGATCTTCTCATGCCCTCCTTTTAAATAATCATTTCTAGCTTTCCTCCTTCGCTTCACGACTATGCATTGGAATATGTGCTCTGTATCTCCAGTAGAGACACTTGAGTTTCCAATATTCCTCTCCAAAACAATGAATGATTCGAGCTGGATGTGAGTTAGCAAACTGGAGTTGTTGGCAGCCTTGCTTTCTTCAACTCGATGTGGGTGCTGGGGCTGGCACGATAGCTTTGTAACTTGTAGGACACTTGTGGGTATTTCCTTGAGCATATTTTCTACCTGCAAAGCATTGGTTACATTTCCCTTTAGTGGAGCTGGGGAGAGGGGCCAAAAAAATGAGGGCGCCAACTCTAATCTGTGAAATGATGTTCAATGGTTTGTGATGGGAAGAGGTTAGACTAAAGATCGAAAGTCAAGTCATGTTAAATTGAGTTTAACATACTGACTGTTCTCAGTTTGCAATTGGACTTCTAACACATTGCTTTTTGTTCTAGAGGGCATTGTACATACATCAATGGAAAGAAAGTACTTTGTGGAAAGCAATGGAAATGCCACAAAGTAACTTTCCTTTATCTTTTTATTATTTAGCCTAGGGGAGATACACGTACAAAAGCAAAGGATGTGCTCGGAAATGTGGCATGAGTAGATTCCAGCCAGCTGCTTTTATCATTGAGTAGAAAGGGGACTGCAGCTAAAAACGCTGGTGATTTATCAGTTTTGTCATTCATAATGCTCTATGTGATTTGGGCATGTCTTCCCTGTAAAATTCAGGTGTCCCTGCAGATTTGAATGTGATAACCAGGGTTACCAGGTATAAATAACTAATTTTCAGAGAAGGACTTTGGTGAATATTGGATAGCATGGGGTGGGGGGGTGGGAGTGTGGGGGGTGGTATAGGTGATTGCACCGAATGTAATTTCTTTGACAATCTGTGGAGATTGTTGTATATCATGTCACGGTGTCAACTTTGCAAATGGTACAAGGTGTCCATCGAATTCTGCTCGAACGTGTTGAGCCAATCAAAACAAAAACACCAGTTGGTGGGAAAATGACAGAAAAAAACAGCTGTTAACATTTTGAACAACCATAAATAGCAGCAAAAATTTATATTGAAATATAATTCTGGGCTTTTTGCATTGTAGCATTTAAAGGACTTTTCACAATAAAGTGAACTGACAGTGTGAGTATAACATTTATATATACTTGTCCCTCATTCCTCCGTTTATCGATTTAGTGAGAAAAGTCCAGTTCAACTTCAGGATTTTCCCTGTTAATCCTGTAAAGTTCAGTTTAAACAAGCTGCCAAGTGGAGTGAGAAACCAATCCACATACATAAAGAATAGTTTCTTGTTTGTAGGAATAAATGGGTCATTTTCAGGTCGGCAGGCTGTGACTAGGATCAGTGCTTGGGCCCCAGCGATTCACAATCTATATCCGTGATTTGGATGTGGGATTAAATGTAATATTCCAATGTTGCAGATGACACGAGACTAGATGGAAGCTTCAAGGGGATTTGGAGAGGCTAAGCAAGTGGGAAAAGATTTGGCAGGTGGCATACAATGTGGAGAAAAGAGCCTGGCAGAGCCAAACACAGCCCGACAGTGCAAAACAGAGCCTGGAAGAGCTAAGTAGAGCCAAGCAGAGCCAAACAGAGCCACTTTGGTAGGAAGAACAGAAATACAGGGCCCCACCGTGGTGTGTCTCCCCCGGGTGGATTTGGTGAGCCGTTTAAATCTCCATTCAGTTTGGCAGAGCTGTAATACCCTGGCAGGTGGGAGGAGCTGTTAAATCCTGGCCACAGAGTATTTCTCAAATGCAGAGAGGCTGGGAAGTGTTGAACTTCAAAGGAACTTGGGTGTTCTTGGTCATGAGTCACTGAGAGCTAACATGCAGGTGCAGCAAGCAATTATTACAAGAGGATTGGAGAACAGGAGTAAAAATGTCTTACTGCAATTATATAGAGCCTTGGTGAGTCTACACTTGGAATATTGTGTGCAGTTTTGGTCTCCTTACCTAAGGATAGATATACTTGCCACAGAGGGAGTGTGATGAAGGTTCACCAAATTAATTCATGGGATGGGGGGATTCTCCTATGATGAAAGATTAAATCGACTGGGCCTTTATTCTCTGGAGTTTAGAAGAATGAGAGGTGATCTCATTCAAAACGTACAAAATTCTTATAGGACTTGACAGGGTAGATGCAGGGAGGATGTTTCCCCTGGTTGGGGGTGTCTAGAATCAGGGGACACAGTCTCAGAGTAAAGACTGAGATGAGGAGGAATTTCTTCAATCAGAGGGTGGTGAATCTTTGGAATTCTCTGCCGCAGAGAGGTGTGGAGGCTCAGTCGTTGAGTATGTCCAAGACTGAGGTCAATAGAGTTCTACTTATTAAAAACATTAAGGAATACAGTGATAATGCAGGAAAAGGGTGTTGATGCAGAAGGTTAGCCATGATCTCATTGAAGGGCAGAGCAGGCTCGAAGGACTGAGAGGCCATTCCTGCTCCTATTTCTTATGTTTACTTTATTGAAACAAAACTTTAATACTCACTACACCACCTCCGCTTTTACTACAGAGGTTAGCAAGTTCTCACCTACATTGGCTCCCAAACCGACAACACCTCAATGTTAAAACCTCATCCTTATTTTCAAATCCCTTCACTGCTTCACCTCCTCCCTATCTTTATAATCTCCTCCAACCCTACAGCTCTTTGCGATATCTTCAGTCCTCCAACTCTGACCTCTTGAAAATCCCTGATTTTAATTGTTCTGCCATTGGCAACTGTGCCTTCAGCTGCCTAGACCATATACCCTGGGCATCCTTCCCAAACAAATTCTCAGATCCATGAGGCAGTGATAATTGACAGATACTCATTAATATTTGACAGCGTACTGAGGCTATTAGTAGGTGATATACATCTATATACTTAAAATTAGAAAGTCCGTTGGGATGTACAAATAATATTTCTCATGGCAAAATTCAGAGTCAGGACTCATTTGTGTTAGATATTACTCTGATTTATACAGATTAACAAACAAGCATAGCTGAGCTGCGTTTAACTCCTTCTTGATTGTCATCTTTACTGCTCTTTTTCTACTAGATAGTTGCAGTTCCCTTGTCTTCTGGCCTGTTTTCTTTCGTGATCATGATGAGCTCATCACTGTATTTTTCTGTTACCATTAAACCAGTTTATCCCATAGCAAACTTAGCAATTCTCAAGCCAATCACCCAGAATGCTTTCTGCTTATGTCAAATTGTTCCAACTTGACTATTTTCAATGGACATTTCCTTATAGGGGAGATGTGGAGAAATTATTTCACCTGCTGGAGGGTGGGGGGGGAGGGGGTGGGTGGGGGTGGGGTGGGGGAGGAGAGGGGGAGGGGGTGGAGATCAAGAACAAAGCCAGAGTTAGACCTAGAGATAAAAACAAAAAAACTGCGGATGCTGGAAATCCAAAACAAAAACAAAAACAGAATTACCTGGAAAAACTCAGTAGGTCTGGCAGCATCAGCGGAGAAGAAAAGAGTTGACGTTTCGAGTCCTCATGACCCTTCGACAGAACTGTCAAAGGGTCATGAGGACTCGAAACGTCAACTCTTTTCTTCTCCGCCGATGCTGCCAGACCTGCTGAGTTTTTCCAGGTAATTCTGTTTTTGTTTTTGTTTCAGAGTTAGACCATTCAGGAGTGAAATCATGAAACACTTTTTCACACAAAGGGCAGTGGAAATCTGGAACGGCCTCTCTTCCATAAAAGGCTGTGACTGCTGGGGATCATTGAAGCTTTCAAGACTGAGACTGATATATTTTTATCATTTCGGATCAATGACTGGAAACATGAACACCGTTTCTCTCTCCACAGATGCTGCCAGGGCTGCTTAATATTTCCAGCATTTTCTGTTTTTTTATTTTCGATTTCCAACACCTATTTTGCTTTTGATATGTTCCACTGCAATGGGCAAGAGCGAGAAGTTTGGTAGGGTAGCCTTTCCTCTTTGGAAACCAATTGAACAGAAAATCTTCATTAGGCAACCAAAATATTCCTCTTTTAAGATTCACCACTCAACACCACCCATATTATCATTTTGCAAAAGCAAGGCGTTGTTCCCTGTGCTCTGGGAGTTGCTGCTGCCAGCCTTGACTGCCTTGATCAGCAACCTAAATTATTGAATTGAGTCTGTTCTGGCCCATGTTTAATGCAGCCTTGGTATTTATTAATCCCTGAGAGTCTGCATACTGTAGGTCACCATTGCCCAATGAAGGTAGCCTCTTAATGCTACCAGGGATTAAACAGTGGTGATGATGTGCAGCCTGACCTTTGCTGAATGTTGCATGTCACAGGAATTATACCATATCACAGGGTAACAATATGCCAGACTGTTTAATGACTGCAAATTGTTTTTTGAAAAGTTTTTCCAAACGTAGACTGATCCTCATTTAACTCGACTGTACTATGCTATAAATATTAATGGTACAACACTGTGAAGCTGGATAAAAGTTATAAATGGAGTTGTGCTGTGGATACAATATTGTCTTATCCATGACTACATTACATATACATGTGTTTGCATCTATTGTCGAATTTCTCTGAGTAGTCCAGCCCATTTCTTCCTGCATTGAAATGTGGAAAATCTTCTTTTTCAAGATCGGGAAGATACAAAGGAACAGGTGAGTTGAGCAGACAAAGATGCTAAAGTGTGAGGTTATCCACTTAGGACCTGAGGAACATTGGAACAGGAGGAGGATATCCAGCCCCTGGAACCTATTCCACCATTCAGTGAGATCATGGCTGCTCTCTGTGACTTAACTCCAACTTTGCTCCATATCCCTTAATACCAATGATTAGTAAAATTAATTTTAAAAAAACAAGCAGAATGTTGCTCTTTAACTCAAAGGTGGCTTCAATACAAGGAGGAGGAAGTGATGTTTCAATTTTACAGAGCCTTGATCGGAGCCCATCTGGACTGTGCTCAGACCTGAGTGCTGCACCTCAGGATGGATATGTTGGCATTAGAGAGGGTGCAACGTAGATTCAGCTGAGCTAATCAATTGGATAATACTGGTGGACTGGATGGTGTTTCTTTGTGTGTAGGGCAGATGGTTCCAGTGATTCAAAACAATTACATGAGGTGCTTAAGAATGGTTATTCTAACTGCAAATGCATGGTGATATTGGATAGTGTCTTCAATAATGTTGTCATCATGAAAAGAAATGCTACGTTTCAATGCAACCCCTTGTGTTGTTAAGGAGTTACGGTATGTGCATGGTGTAAGATTGCTGAGGCTTTGTAACACTGAGATCCACTGCCTGAACTTTCTACAACTAAATGACTGATGCGATTTGGCACCAGAACCAAGCGCTCAAATCAACAGCGAGAAGAATGTGCCCCCAAACCCCTCTCATGACTCTCTGTTGAAAGGCACAGTAACAAACCAACCTATCAGTATTCTCAATGTGACAACCTCACCCCAAATGTCCAGTGGCCTGACAACTTATTACCTCTGGCTTTCTCTTATTTAGAAATAGCTTAATGATCTTTGATTTTTGCTTAATTCATTAGTTGGCATTCGCAGTGTAGAATCTATTTTTGGGCAGAGTTAAGGTGTTAATATTCTCTGAGGTCCCCAGAGGGTAGTGCTCGCTGTATAAGAATGTGTGCATATCATCCTGGCCAATCAAATGGCAAGAAGTATTTGTGGTGCGTGATCCTAGTAGATCACTAAGAAATACCATGGAATATGCAACTTGAGTATTCACTTTCTATTTTTGATGAGGGATCAACATTGTCACTGTTAAGTACGATGTGTGATTCTCAGTATAATTTAACTTGATATATGTTACTGATAGTGAATCAAAAATACCAATGTGACATTTTGAACCATCTACAAATGGTTCTGGCTATTTTATATTTAGGAAGTGCTTGAGTGTTGTGTTGTGATGTTGGGTGGTGATCCTCTTCCCAAAGAATACTGGATCTAAGGGACAATCATCGACTTGTGCAGTGAACGCTGATTGATTTTATACCTTTTAAAAGGAAGTTGGTTGGGTTCCACCTCACACCAGGGGACACATCATACGAAAGGTAAGTGCCAGATAATATAAGACCATTAGACATAGGAGCAGAAATCAGGCCATTCGGCCCATCGAGTCTGCTCCGCCATTCAATCATGGCTGATAAGTTTCTGATAAGGCTGTTAGGGCACAACTGTTGTGATCTTCTGTACTAGGTGGTTTGATGAGGAGCTTTCCAGGGACTTCACCTCTCCTAGGTGTTACTCACAATAAGAGGTTGTGGTGGAAGAATTAATCCAGGCTGGTCTCTTGGTTAAAGCTGGTTTATTTCCAAGACAACTCCTCAGCGCCACTAACTTCCTAGTAGCTTCCACACAGTGTTCCAGCTGTACCTCTTTATTCTATTTAGATGGGATAATTAATGCCCATCAGCTATTAACTTGCAATTGGTTTTAATAAGATGATTGCCATATTAACACCAGGAAATGCCATAAGGTGGGTCTGGAGGATCTAAAGCATGAAGGCTAAAATAACTAGCCAGTTATTTCCTGCCCTGCATTGTCATATGATTAGAAGTCACCATGAATGAACATCTTCAAATTTGAAACCTTCTCAAAGCAAATTAAATTAAAATGAACTAATTGGCCCCATTCCCTAATGCCATCCAGTAATTTGTTCACAAGATTAAGTTTTCTTTTTAAATAAATTCCTTGAAGAAAAAAGATTTGTTTGTCATTTGATTAGGGAACTTTTCCACTAAGATTAACTGTTCAATGAGCCAGTAGTGTTGCTAACTTGCCAACAGCAGATATTAACAGTGCTGGTTGTGTAAATAAATTCATCAAAGTTTGTCATTTTCTTCATGTTTGGCAATATTTCACCATGTTTTTTTTTGGCTACTGTTGGACAATCAGAAATTGTTACTGGATGTGATTTTGTGACTTCAGAAACAGGATCTACAGGAATGAGTTAAAAGATTTGTCCTTTCCTTTCTACATTCAAATCCAGTTCTCTGTGAAGCAATGAAGATTCCTCTTTAATACCCACTGCAGAAATTCCAACCTAGCCAAGGCCACAACTCAATTCACAGTGGGTATGAGGCAGGCCCACAGATACACCCATTAAGATTGGCAATAAGTGCAAATCTATCAGGTGCTAAAATATTGCCTTGTGCTGGAACTAGAAATAACATGTTTTGCACCAGAGAGAGGTTGATTGACTCTGGAACTAAATCACATAATACATGATACCCTGGAGTGCAGGCTTGTAGTCGGGACTTCACGAGGAGTGGATTGTTGGCAGCTAGGATGTCAAGCCTGCTTTGCGAGTGGCTCATAATGGAGAATTACACTATTGAGCCAATGTAAGATCTACAGAGAAAAATGCTGTGGCTGCATGAATAGAATTCACTTACATAAGTATCCTTCAGTTTCACTCCTCAGCCAATCCACTGTAAGAAAATAATGGAGAATACAAGTTTCTTTGCATAACAATTCACCGTGGAAACCATATTTGCAAAATGGTTAATAACTTGAGAAAGCATTATAGACAGGTAAAAATACAGCAATATATAATATATTGCTGGAGTCAGGTCTACAGAATGGATTATTATGTGATTGACTCTTAAAGGCCCTCTGAAAAGGCCTAGCAAGCCAATCAGTTGTACCAAACTGCTCCAAAATCTTCTAAAAGGAATGAAAACGGATGAACCTCCCGGCATCAACCTAGGCACCGGAATCGACAATAGCAAACCTAGCCCTGTTGGCCCTGCAGAGTCCTCCTTACCAGCATCTAGGGGCTTGTGCCAAATTTTGGAGAGCTGTCTCACAGACTAGTCAAGCAACATCCTGGCATAGTTATCCTCACGGAATCATATCTTACAGATAGTGCCCCAGACACTGCCATCACCATCCCTGGGTATGTCCTGTTCCACTGGCAGGACAGGCCCAGCAGAGGGAAGACGCTGTGGTATGTAATCAGGAAGGAGTTGCCCTGGGAGCCTTCAACATCGACTCTGGATCCTACGAAGTTTCATGACAAAAGGTCAAACACGGATAAGGAAACCTCCAGCTAATTACCACGTACCACCCTCCCTCAGCTGATGAATCAGTGCTCCTCCGTGTTGAACACCACTTGGAGGAAGCACTGAGGGTGGCAAGGCTGCAGAATGTACTCTGGGTGGGGGACTTCAATGTCCATCACCAAGAGGTTCGGTAGCATCACTACAGACCAAGCGGGCTGAGTCCTAAAGGACATAGCTGCTAGACTGGGTCTGCAGCAGGTGGTGATGGAACTAACAAGAGGGAAAAACCTACTTGACCCCATCCCCACCAATCTACCTGTCGCAGAAGCATCCGTCCATGATGTTATTGATTGGAGTGACAACTGCACAATTCTTGTGGAAACTAAGCCCCGTCTTCACATTGAGGATACCCTCCATTGTATTTTGTGGCACTACCACCGTGCTAAACAGGATGGATTTTGAACAGATTTATGAAATCAAAACTGGGCATCCATGAGGCACTGTGGCCCATCAACAGCAGCAGAATTGTACCCAAACACAATCTGTAACCTCATGGCCCATCATATCCCCCACTTTCCTATTACCACCAAGCCAGGGGATCAACCCTGGTTCAATGAAGAGTGCAGGAGGGCATGTCAGGAGCAGCACCAGGCATACCTAAAAACGAGGTGTCAACCTGGTGAATTTATAACACAGGACTACTTGCGTGCTAAACAGTAAAAGCAGCATGCAAAAGACAGAGCTAAACGATCTCACAAAAAACAGATCAGATCTAAGGCCTGCAGTCCTGCACCCAGTCGTGAATGGTGGCGCGCAATTAGCAACTCACTGGAGGAAGAGGCTTCACAAATATCCCCATCCTCAATGATGGGGGAGCCCAGTGCATCAGTGCAAAAGACAGGACTGAAGCATTTGCAACAACCCTCAGCCAGAAGTGCCATGTGGATGATCCATCTCAGCCTCCTCCGGACGCCCCCAGCGTCACAGCTATTTCAATTTACTCCATATGATGTCAAGAAACAGCTGAAGGTACTGGATACTGCAAACCTTATGTGCCCTGACAATGTTCTGGCAATAGTACGGAAGACTTGTGCTGCAGAACTAGCTGTGCCCTTAGCCAAGCTGTTCCAGTACAGCTAAATTACTGGCATCTACCCGGCATCGTGGAAAATTGTCCAGGTATGTCCTGTCCACAAAAAGCAGGAGAAATCCAACTCAGCCAATTACTGCCCCATCAATCAACTCTCGATCACCAGCAAATGGATGAGTGCAGCTTCAACAACACTCAAAAAGCAGGGCACCATCCAGGTCAAAGCAGCCCACTTGATTGGCATCCCATCCACCACTGATGTACAGTGGCAGCAGTGTGCATCACCTACAAGATGCACTGCAGTAACTCAGCAAGGCTCCTTGGACAGCACCCCCCAAACCATGACCTCCACCACCTAGAAGTACAAGAGCAACAGATACATGGGAACAGCACCGCCTGCATGATCAAGCTGACTAGCTCGAGGAGACCAATGGTCTATTCCTGCTCCTGTTTCTGGTCTTCGCTCTGCCATCAGTTTGGGTTTTCTGTGAAATTTTTGAGCCATTAGGGGCCTATGTAGAGTTCGATAGGATAGGCATTTAAAAGCTGTTTCCACTTGCCGGGGAAGTCCAAAACTATTGGCTGAGTATAATGGGAGTTGCTGATAAACCCAATAAGGAATTCAGGAGGAACATTTTTACCCAGAGAGTGGGTGAAACTCACTAAGGGAATGTGGAACTCACTAAGCGAAACTAAGCAAATGAGGGATAAAGGACCAGAGGGTCTGCTGATAGGGTGAGATAAGATGGGAGGATGTTTGCGTGGTATAGTCTGGTTGGACCAAATGGCCCATTCATGTGCTGTAATATTCCATCAATTCTATGTAATTTTAATAATATGTAATGGTTTTAAGGCACTAAAAGCCACAGTTGGCCATCTGCAGATCAGTGCAAATTTCAATTATTTGCATATAAAGAGAGCAAATGGATGATTCTAAAATGTGAAGGTTCTATTGGTGATATTTTGGAAACCAGTATCATTGGGAATTCAGTCCACATTTAAAGAACATAGAACCTCATTTCAGTAAAAGCCTGTGGCAGCTTAAGAATTTTATCATTGTAATTGTGCTAAATAGTATTGATTATATCCCCTTGCAAATCCTAATAATATTGTGTTGACATAAGGTAAATGGGTTAAATGGGTTTTAATCATTGCTTTTTGCTGCAAGTGAGCAATGTTAGGAAAGCCTTTTCACTGTAATTATCTTATATTAATATTGGTGCTCTCTTTTAGTGTTTTTTTTGTTGAGCAGTGAAGTGTTTGATGTTTGGCAGTTTTCATTCTTCACCTAACTTATAATTACACTGAGCAAATGATTAATAAATGCCTGACCTTTTTAAGTGCTGTGACGTTAAACTGAGGCCTGAGAGGACAAAATATCACCATGCCTACAGACGGAACAGGAAACAGCTCTTTGGCAGAGCAGCAGACTCAAAGATCATCGAAGAATTCTGCCTGCCAGTGGATCGCCTGGACGACTGTCTCCATTGTCACATCAGGAGCTGCTCCTCATCATCCTGGTGCCAAAAGTCTTACTGAAGAACTGTGAGCCATCATTTGCAAGCTCCAGCACCAGCATTACTGCCACCTCAGGTGGTCCCTTATCAATTATCAGAATCCATCAATAGTTTAGCATTTGAGATGCGATAGGGCTTTCTGCAACTTAATGAAAAGAGAGTCAGAAAGACGTTCTCCTAACTTATACTGAATGGCCCCTGTTAAGCCCTGCCTGTTGAGCTTAAGGCCAGGGGAAAATGTGGAGTGATTGAGAGAAGGAGGCAAAAGGAAGTTGAAGCTAATGGGCAGAGAGCAGAGATCTTAGTTGTAAAGTAAAATCTAGGCAGCCAAGCTGGCCTCTCGCTGCTGTCACCATCGAATGTTCGCATAATGGTGCACCTCACAATATGAGGGAGTCTCAAGCCACGTCCGCAGTATCCCACAGGACAATTGGGAATTGTTCTCCACCCCTCACCCCCTTCTACAGAAATGGGGGCATCAGCCCATCAGGCTTTATGTATCTTGTGGTGTCTGGCAGTGGGGTTTGATCGGCCTGGAGACCGGATGATGGAGCAGGCGGAGAACAAAAAGGAACGTCTTCTTCAAAGATCAAAGGGAGAGTGGAACACCCCTGCTTGGATTGTCTTGGTATTTGAGCTTACAAATGACCAGAATGTGTTTTTTTTACATTGCTGCCAGTTTAATTTTGCTGTGAAGTAGGTTCAGACTGCATTGTGTGGGGATTATTTTACTGTCGCGTTGAATGTGGCTAGAGGAACATCTCATTTACAAAATGATGGGGGAGAATTTAGATCTCATGCCCTCCATTGTACAACGTTTGAGCAGGCAAAAAAGAGCCAATTTTCTGGTCCAGGATCATTAACCCCCAGAGCGCCTCTATCTGAGGTTGGGCCAGGTGTTTGGACCCTTAGCACATGCTAATGAGGGGCTGAATATCTGTTTTAGGACATCAGTGTGAAATTGGGCTCCTCTGAGGGAAGGGATATCAGGTGCTCATCCCTAAAAATGTCAACCTCGGCTCAGAGGATAACACTGTCACCTCTGATCTAGGAAGTTGTCAGCTCAAGTCTCACTCCAGTGCAGCACTCCCTCAGTGCTGCACTGTCAGAGTTGATGTCTTTTGGGTGAGATGTTAGACTAAGGCCCTGTTTTCCCTCTCTGGTGGATGTGTAACACTTTCTTGGCATTCTTTTGAAGAAGAGCAGGGGAGTTATCCCCAATGTCCTGGTTAATCTTTATCCTTCAACCAATGTCACAAAATTAGATAATCTGGCTATTATCATGTTGTTGTTTGTGGGAGCTTGCTGTGTGCAAATTGGCTGTCATGCTTCCTACATTACCGCAGTGACTGCACTTCAGAAGTATATCATTGGCTAAGTACTTTGGGATGCCCTGTGGTCATGAAAGGCACTATCAAAATTCAAGTCTTTGCTTTTGTTATTGAGGACTGACCTCTAATGTTAAGTAATTCAGTCTGTGAATGGCCCTAATGAGTTAAGCCCTAATGAAGCTTGTATAGGAATGAATGACATGTACTCCTCAGGAGGTTACATTGACATTAACGTGCCCCTCAGACCCAAGTTTGAATTAACTAAAGATATTGAATTAACCAAAGTTATTATAGATTTAGTTGAAAGTAAATTATATTTGAAAGTTTGCTGAAATGTAATTCCCTTCATAAAGTTCACCCTTATTAACTAACAATCTGATTATACAGGGACAGAAAACTAATTGATTAAGAAGCTGCAAACCTTAGCAAAAAGAGAGTGAGAGAAGGAGAGAGAGATGCAATGACATGGTCAAAGCTAATAACTCGACAATGTTAATAAATCTTCTGCAAATTGGCTGAGGAAGATTCATGAATTCAGCAACTAAAGTGGAAATGGGACCCTAACATTCTCCTTGAGCCTGAACCTGGCTTTGTATTACACACTAGTAACTGTTTTGTGATGCTCCAGTCAGAATTCCGCTGTGGGGTGCAGGTGAAAACATGTGTAGGCCTGATATTGTTCTCCAGTATTCTACGAGAGGTGTTAACCCATGAATCCTCGCCGTGCAACATTCCAGAATGACACTGGGACGAAAAGGGCTAAATTATGAGGACAGAGTATATAGGTTAGGCCTGTATTCTCTTGAAGATGAAGGGATGATCTAATTGAGATACTGAAGATGATTAAAGGGTAAATAGAGAGAAACCACTTCCTACTTCCAGAAGGGGGTATAACTTTAAGTTAGAGCTAGACCACTCAGAGATGATGTTGGGAAGCGTTTACTATGCGCTGTAAGTTTTATCAGGGAGTGGGATCCAGAAGCCTCTGAGTTAATCTGATCCTGGCTTCTACTTTTTAAAGTCAATTGTTCTGGCATTCTAAATGAGGAATTTCTTGGCCCTGCACTGAACCTTCAAACTTGTCTTCCTGGATTTGCTTTGAACACATATTCCATGAATCACAGTTTGGGTAGAGCTTTGAAGATGGTGAATTCATGTGTGGATATTTGAGTTTTTAAATTTGAGCTTCAATTTGTTGTCCAGGTTAAATTAGGTGGGATGTGTTTGTATGTGTGTGTGTCTGTGTGCATGTGTTGGTGAGTGTCTGTGTCAGTGTGTGTGTGTGTGTGTGTGTGCATGCGCATCAGTGTGTGTGTCTGTGTGCATGTGTTTGTGTGTGTCTGTGTGCATGTGTTTGTGTGTGTCTGTGTGCATGTGTTGGTGAGTGTCAGTGTCAGTGTGTGTGTGTGCGTGCGCATCAGTGTGTGTGTGCTTGTGCATGTGTTTGTGTGTGTCTGTGTGCATGTGTTGGTGAATGTCTGTGTCAGTTTGTGTGCGTGTGCGTGCGCATCAGTGTTTCTGTGTGTCTGTGTGCATGTACTGTTCATAGTGCTGATGCTTCATCAATTTTTGTATAACACAGATTCACTGTTTATGGAGAATTTTTTTTTAGTGTAATTTATAACAACCCCAAAGCTGTGCAATAATTAACAAATGCCTCCTGACAATTTCAACTTTAGGAATCATTTAAAATTCAAAACAAAAGCAGCTCATTTATCACCACATTTATCATCTCATTTTGTGTGTCTCAATGTGCAAAGCAAGAAGAACTAAAATAGTTGGAAACTTGTGCTGAGTGGTCTGTGGTTCTGGGCTGCTCGGGGAGGTTGAGGGCCCTTCACTCTGTCAAAAACTAGATTTTCTGCTTCAACAATGTTCAGTCATCCAGCAAGAGCCAAGGGTCCGACCCGCTCGAGCGTAAAATAACACGCGATGGCGTCGGCCGAGCATGATGACGTTACTGCACAGTTGCGCGATAGTTCGGTCGGCAGGCACGCGCTGGAGTTGGCAGCGCGCCCGCCGACAACTAAAAGGTCTGTTAAGGCAGTTAAGTTATCAATTAAATTAAATGTTTCATTGCCTGCCCTACCTAACGGTTGACGGGCAAGCGAAAAGGCCAAGTGGCCTTTGCATTTCTTTGGGAACCTCATCCACGGGCGGGATGAGGTTTCCAAAAGCAAATAAAAATAAAAACTTTAATTTTTCATTAATAACATGTCCCTGCTCAGGTGACAGAGTCAAATGAGGGGTCATGTTTTATTACATTAAAAAAACACGTTTTTGTATCTCTTTATCGCCCTCCGTGCCTCAGGGAGATTATGCGGCGCTCACTCACGCGCATGGGTGAAGTTCGCACTCGACTGGCTCCCACTCCTTCCCCCCCGCCCTCACAGGCAGCGCTCCGCACTGCCGCTTGCGTTTCATGTTGGGCGGGTCTTAATTGGGCCACCAGCGTGAAATCGCGGTGCGGTGCCGATCGCGGGTGGCAGTCGGCTTCCCAACTACCCCCGCCAAGCCCGCCCACCAAGGGCAAAATTCTGCCTCAGGGGTTTAGAAGAGTTACATGTTTACATAAGCAAAGCCCATTGTAAATGTGGAGACAGGAATGCATAACGTGAGGAAAAATGCAACACAAATAGTGTGACCAAGATGTGATAACTGGAAGTTCAAACAGGACGTGCACACAGGCTTAAGATTTTAAATCAGGTATAGCAATATAGGGTGAGCAAGGCCAGAGAAAAGGAAGTGGGTGTTCAAAGACATCGACATAAAGCGAGACATCAAAAGATCAGTCATAAGACATAAGAGTAGATTTAGCTTGCAGCAGGAATGAAAGTTGCCTTTTAAAACTACAGCATAGCAGTGGATGTGAGAATAGCTGATGTAACAGGGTGAAAGTGGATTTTTGCACATATTCAAATTGAAGATGAGGACTTGACCCGAAAATGCAACAAAGCTCCAGTCGCGAGACTTGTTTGGTGAGGGTAATAGGGTTTTTTTTTAAAGTCCAGAAGCACGATTGCTCAAGGAAACATGGTCCCTTTAAACGGCAACGCCCCATATCTTTTCTCATGTAACCTGCATTCATTTAGCAGTAAAGCAGCTGATGGCACCAGGTTCAGTCAGGGGAACTTGAATGATCTGTTGGTGAACTTCACTTTTAGATGCAATGGGTGTTAATGGGGCCATGGCGGGATTTTCTGGCCCCACAGTGGGTCCTGCCATGAAAATCCCGGCCTATTTGCTCCAATTAAATTTTCTCACTGCAGCTTCCAAATGAAGAGGCAACAGAAAAGTTAAATAAGGGCAATGCTGTTGATGTGGTGTACATGGACTTCCAAAAGGCATTTGATATAGTGCCACACGACAGACTTGTGAAAAAAGTTATAGCTCATGAAATAAAAGGGACAGTAGCAACATGGATATGAAATTGGCTGAATGGCAGGAAATAGAGAGTGGTGGTTAAATGGGTGTTTCTCGGGCTGGAGGAAGGTTTGTAGTGGAGTTCCCAGGGGTCATGTTTGGAACCATTGCTCTTCCTGATATATATTAATGATCTAGGTCTTGGTGTACAGGGCACAATTTCAAAATTTGCAGATGATGAGAAACTTGGAAGCATTGTGAGCTGTGAGGAGAACAATGCTGAACTTCAAAAGGATCTAGACAGGTTGGCAGAATGGGCAGACAAGTGGCAGATAAGTTCAATGCAGAAAAGTGTGAAATGATTCGTTTCGGTAGGGACATCGTGAAGAGACAAAAATAAGTGGGTGCAGGGGCAGAGGGAACTGGGTGTTTAAGTCATTGAGGGTGGAAGAACAGGTTGAGACAGCAGTACATAAAGCATTCAGTCGACAGGTGAGAGAGCGGTTAATAAAGCATTCAGTCTCCTGGGCTTTATTAATAGGGGCACAGAGTATAAGAGCAAGGGGGTTATGTTGAACACGTATAAGGCACTTGTTTGACCTCTGCTGGAGTATTGTGTCCAGTTCTGGGTGCTGCACTTTAGGAAGGAAGGAGTGTAGAAAAGATTCATGAGAATGGTTCCAGGGATGAGGAACTTCAATTATGGAGATACATTGGAGAAGCAGTGACTGTTTTCCTTGGGAGAAGAGAAGGCTGAGAGGAGATTTGTTAGAGATATTCAAAATCACGAGGGGTCTGGACAGAGTAGATAGGGTGAAACTATTCTCACTCATGAAAGGATCGAGAATGAGAGGGCACAGATTTAAAGTGATTGGCAAAAGAAGCAAAAGCGACATGAGAAAAAACTTCTTCACTCAGCGAGTGGTTAGGGTGTGAAATGCTCTGCCTGAGAGTGTGTTGGAGGCAGGTTCAACCGAAGCATTCAAAATGGAATTAGACGGTTATCGGAAAAGGAAGAATGGACAAGGATATGGGGAGAAAGCAGGAGAATGGCATTCGGTGGATTGCTCATTTGGAGAGCTGATGCAGACACAATGGGCTGAATGGCCTCCTTCTGCACTGTAGCAATTCTGTGATGCTGTGTGATTCTGTGATCCCTACCTATTTGTCACTGATAACACTAGAGTATCTTGTGTGATATACACAGTGCAATAATAACACAGTAACCAGTATAAACATGCAGACGTTAGTTGAGACATGCACTCCTTCAGCCCTTAAGGCCATAGTTAACATTACTATTCTATCAAGACTATCAGCCCTTATTGAATTCTTTTTTTCCCCTGAGTTGATGTTTTGCCCTCTCCTCTTTCCTTAGTCCCCCTGGTTCGTCTCCAAGGTTGAGCTACTCCAAAGCATTGAACATCAGTGAGCAGCAATGGCTGGGGTGGGTGAGTTTCGAAGGAGGTCCTTGTATTACGCATTGATCCATCCACAGGACATTCCGAGGCATTTTTCAACCAACAGATCACATTGTTTTTGAAATCCCATCGCAGTTACATAGGCAAGAGGCACTTTGCGCACAGTTCAATTCCAAAAATGAATCGCCCACATAATGTGTTCTTGGAATGTTATTCAGCACACTGAGGACTCTGATCATCTTCTGATTGTACTCGGGAAACTTTCATATCCACCTGAGAGGCGATACGGGGCCCTTGGTTTAATATCTTTCCCAAACGATGACATCTCCAACAGTGCCTTGCTCCCTCAGTATTGTCCCTCAGACTAGATTATGTGTTCAAACTCACTAGGACTTCACCCAGTCCTTTCCCTTCAGCGTTAATGGCCTTCTGTCTAACTTCAACCTGGGTGTCTTTACTTCCTCTACACTCGCTTCCTCATCCCGTCCCCCACTCCTTCAGCTCCGTGCATGACTAATCAGAAGTGCTGGGGCTCCAGAGTTGAGGTTGTACCGGTAACTTCAGTCCATGCAGCACTTGCTGCGGTGAGCGGAGCATCATTTGACTTAAGATTGTAATCCTGCACACCACTGCTGCTTGCATTGAATACCTTGGTCAAATGGCCTGCCAAAAGTTGCTGGTGGGAAATGAGTATGAATTGATGTGATATTGCCACACATTCAACTTCAATTTGACTGTCTCAGTGATGTGACCACTGAAACGCTTCCATTGCTCTTTATATAGAATAAAAGAATAATCATGTGTCAATTTTTGGGAAATGAGGGATGCACAAGGGGCTAGAATTGGAGGAGCTCAGAGACCTCAGAGGGTTGTCGGGGCTGGAGAAGGTGATGGAACTAGGGAAGGGTGAGACCATGGATGAATTTGAAAATAAGGATGTGAATTTTAAAATAAAAGTGCTGCTGGACTGGGAGTCAGTGTAGGCCAGAGAGTGCAGGGGTGATAGACAAACAGGATGGTACAAATTAGGATTAAAGGTAGATCAATTAAAATAGATAACCTATGACAAATCTCGCTTCTTTACATCCTCTGAGGGAGGACACACAAGCAATCTGCGACAGAGCTGATTAACCTGCAGGCTTTCTCTTAGAAATGAATTCAGTGCGCTAAGTTAGAAATACTTCTATACAAAGGGCCCCAAATTGCATTTTACCCATAAAGCAAGGCGGTGTGCATACTGCTGAGCTGGAGGTATTCACATTGTGCAGTGATATTCTGTGACTGATGGAGGCCTCTTTGTGATAACCTCAGGATTAATTGCTTTTCAAATGTGTTTGTAAATGTCACGGAGTCTGATGGTGAGTCAGGAAAGGGGCCTGACTGTCGATCTAAATATTTTATTGTGCAATTTGGTTTCTAATTCTGTCTCTGTGTGCCTCTGCTGAGAACGGTGTGTACTTTGACACCACACTGACATTACCACCTCCCTGTAAGAGCAACAAAATGAAAATGACAAACTCAATCATGTACTTTCCTGCTACATTTCCCACCAATCAAGCGAATGCTGGCTGTGTACACAATCCTAAAACTAATCCCTATTAAAGCAAGTGAATTATTCATTTCTGCTGTGTTATCAATATTTTAAAAATGAATTTTTCTATTATTTGCTCATGTTCATTTTCCTATTGTCATTCCTGATTCCGTTTCTGTGTTTCTAGCACTAACCTCGCCTCTTCCTTTGGGCCTGATCATTTCTACCCCCTGTCTACAAGTCTGTCTCTTGCTCCTTGCCTTTCATTTTCTCCATCTCCAAACTTCTCTCCGTCTTTCTCTCTCTTTCCCCCTCCTCTCTCTCTCTCTCTCTCCCCCCATGTCTTTGGCCTTCTCCCCCTCCCTTCATACATACAATCTCTTTTCCTCTGTCTCTCTCTCTCTCTCTCTCCCCCCATTTCTTTGGCCTTCTCCACCTCCCTTCATACACACAATCTCTTTTCCTCTGTGTGTGTGTCTCTCTCTCTCTCTCCATTCTTTTATATTCCCCCATTTCCTCACTGCCCCTCCATTTATCTGCCCTGCTCCGTTTGACCCGATAAATTCTTTCTCCAAAGTAACTTTGAGATTTTGTTGCTGCCTATCTTGCATTACTTGCAAATTATTTGAAACTATTATGAATTCAGAGTCAAAGCGGCCATGTTGGTGGTGAGATCGTGAGAGCCTCGGCTGTGAAAGGATTGGGAGAATCTGTTCTTTCATCTTGCAAAAGAAACAAAGGTTGCTTGGCAGCACCTCAACAATTAACTGATCGTAATCGTTCCACCATTGGTGGTGATGCCTTCAGTAGCCAAGACCCTTAGCTCTGGAATTTCCTCCCCAAACCTACCTGCCTCTCTCTCCTTCTTTAAGATCCTCCTTGAAATCTATCTCTGACAAATCTTTTGGTCATGTGCCCTAATGTCACCTTAGGTGGTTCAGGGTTAAATTTTGTTTGGGTTATGCCCTGAAAGCACCTTAGGATGTTTTACTACATTAAAGGCGCTACATAAATGCAAATAGTTTTTGTTAAAAATGTTTTTCAGGGAATTAACTAACCTTTCAGTTTTGTTTTTTTTTAGTTTTGTGTTCAAGTGACACGTATAGATGATATAATTGGCTCTGAAACCCCAGAGCAGGACATGAAGAGAGCTGAGTTGGTATGGTGAGGTTAAGTGCCTCAATGTTATAGCTCAACGGGTGAGGCTCTTTCCTGAGACTCACAAGGCCATAAGGTCAAGCTCGACTCTGCAGTTTTGAGGGAAAAAGCCACAGCTGGCACTCCAATGCAGTACTGAGTGAGGGCTGCTTTGGCAGAGGTGTCATCTTTTGAACGAGATGTTAAACCCAAGCCCTGCCTGCCCTCTTGGGTGGGTGAAAATATCTCATTTGACGAAGAGCAAGGGAAGTTCTCTCTCCCAAGTGTCCTGGCCAATATTTATCCCTCAGCCAACATCACCTCAACAGATTATCTGGTCATTATCACATTGCTGTTTGTGGGAGCTTGCTGTGTGCAAATTGGCTGTCACGTTTTCTACATTACAACAGTGGCTACACTTCAAAATAACTCTTGGTCATCTTGAGGTTGTGAAAGGCGCGATAGGAATGTATTTGTTTTTAATTACAAGACATTTACTGATGATTTAGCTCCCTCACATTGATGTGTTAATCACTGACTTCCCCTCCACACAGCACCATGGGGTGTCATTAGCTCCTCAATTTATTTTTAATCAGTGTCATTTTTAAGTAAATGCTTAGGAATGGGTCGTTAAAGTTAATAATTCTTTGCAACTGTTTGCTTTGCAATTTTATTTGCTTAAATCTTCTTGAGACATCTGTTATTTTTTTGGCCCATTACATATCCCATATTGTCAGATGCAATCTAAGTGTGATCATCTTCACTGTCGTTCCCTTGTCCCACAGACACTCAGATCCTACCACAAGCACCACAGAACTCGAGCTCAAGTCTGGAGCAAGCTGTTGAAAGATGTACTTTTTTTAAATTCTTTATTTGTTTGGACTCGATTCTTTCATGGAATGTGGACATCGCTGACAACTGAGTGGCTTCCTCAACCATTTCAGAGGGCAATAAGAGTTAATAACCAGGGGGCGCAAGTTTAAGGCAAGAGGTAGAAGGCTAAGAGGGGAGTTGAGGAGAAAGTTTTTCACCCAAGATACGGTGGGAGTCTAGAACTCACTGCCTGAAAGGGTGGTTGAGACGGAAACACTCGTAACATTTAAGAAGTATTTAGATAATCACTTGCGTTGCCATAGCTTCTAGAGCTATGGGCCAAGTGCTGGAAAATGGGGTTAGTGTAGTCAGATCTTTGTTGACCAGCAGGGACTCAATGGGCTGAATGGCCTCCCTTTGTGCTGTAGACGTCTATGAGCCTATGAATAACATTTGACCTAGCTAATGAAGGAGAATAGGGCGGTTGAAAAGAGGTAAGTTTTGATGAATGTCTTAAAGGATGGGAGAGTTTCAGCTATAGAGAATCCCAGACTTTAGAGTCCAGATTGGCTGAAGGTACAACCATCACGGGAAAAAACAATCAGTTTGGAACGCACAAGAGGTCAGACCTGGAAGAATGCACCATTCTAAGAGGGTTGCATGGTTTGAAGTGGTTACAGAGAGGGGGAGAGGCAAGGCCATGGAGAGATTTGAACACCAGGATGACAGCTTTAAAATCGAGGCATTGCCAAACTGGGAGCCAGTGTACATCAGTGGGCACAGTGGGAGATGGACAAATAGGCGTTGATGCAAGCAAGGTTATGGACAGTAGAGTGTCAGATTTGCTGAAGATTATGGAAGGTGGAAGATGAAGGATTGGCCAGGAAAGCAAGCTGAAAGATAGCGAAGTTGGAGGATGAGAGTTTCAGCAGCAGATGGGTTGAATAAGGGATGAAGATTGGCAATATCACTGAGTGTACTAGAGTAAAAGATGTCCTAGCATACCCTGCTCAGACAGACGCAGCCTCAGATTGACATGTGCTATCTGTCCTGAAGCTGCAAACTGACATGGCTGCTTTCTGGATTTGACCTTGCAATTTGATTGGCTGCTGCTGGACCTAACGGTAAGGAAAGGGAAATCCTTGAATCATATCATTACATTGCCATAAAATGTTTTAGAATAGAACTTTAAGAGATCAGTTGGTCCTTAAGTAAATTAATGAATAAACTTGGAACACTTTTTGGGAGCTGATTCCTTGAATAAGCTCTGCTGTTTGAGGACTTTTCTGATTGGACAAAGATACCGAGCTTCACAGACTCAACACCCATGACTTTCCATCCAATGAGGGGGAATAAAAAAGCATTGTGTGAACATAGGAACCTTGGCCTACTCCTGATCTTAAGTCATTTCAGACCTTTGAGCCTGCTCCGCTATTTGATAAAATCATGGCTGATCTGATTGTGATCTCAACTCCACTTTCCTGTCTACACTCCCCCACCCACCCCACCTGCCCCATCACCATAACCCTTGACTCCCTTTTCTATCGAAAACCAATCTAACTCAGCCTTGAATAAATTTAAGGACCCACCCTCCACTACTCTCTGGGGTAGAGAATTCCATGGACCGATGATCTCTGAGAGGAAAATAAAGATTCTGCACCTTGATTGCATCAGTATTGGTGTGGGGGCGGGGTGGGGGGGTTGGGGGGTGGGGGGGAGGGGGTCAGTCCTGAAATGTTGTTCTCAGACTGACCTCCTTCCTGTTTCCAACAGCTTCAATTCTCCCTTCAAAAAAAAAACAAATTCCAATTCATGTCACGGGTTTTAAGCCTCTCCAAACTTTTACAAAAAAAAAAGTGACTTTTGAACTGAGGAGTTAAATTTTAGAGAACACAAAAATTCCAAGGTTTAAACATTGCAAAAACAAGACACATAAGTGCACTTTATTTGTCTTTTTTCAGACTATACATACGCTCAGTTATACAGGATAATTGGGCCGGCTGGTTGAGCAGGAAGTTTGTAGCTACTAATTGAGGGTGAGGAGGCTGATTGAAGGACTCCTGGTCACATACTTCAATCAAGCTAACTCCTTATCACTACCCACTGAAAGCCACTCATTCAAGATTTTAATTCAATTCTTTAAAAAGTAAACAAATTACAATTAAAAAACAGTTTTGGGAGGTTTCTTGAGTAAATAGACCTTCGCTTGGTGGGGCTGTTGATGTTGGTGATGTGGCAATGGCTTGTGGAGCCCAGATGTTAAACTGGAGGGTATTGTTCCCTGGAATATAAGCAAGATGAAGCAGTCAGAATAAGGGAGGTCGACAAAGTTTGGATAACAAAATAATTTGTGATGCATTTGTGTTTGGCAGACTAATTGCTGATTAATCGGTCTTTCAGATGAGATATTAAACGGAGGCACCGTCTGCCTTCTTGGGCGGACATAAAAAATCCCGAGGGCAGTGATGCAGACCAGAGAGATGTTCACTCCTGGGCCTCGTTGATGTACTCAAGTCTCGAATCTCTGCCCAAACCCAGCAAGAATTCATGGTGAGTAGTGGGTGGGAGCAGGAATTTGGATGGGAAAAGGACTTAGTTTGGGGCTGAGCCCATGGCTTCCCGATCAAATGAGGAGGAGGTTCCAGAGATGATTGGGATTCGGGGCGGGTGGGGGGAGTGGGGTTCTTGGGGAGGGACACAGGGAAAGAGAGACCTAAGATTCCCTGTTGTGGAGATGAATTTAGATCAGGACATCATGGATAACTCACCTGCTCTACTTTGAAATAACACCAGGGGATCTTTTATATTGCTGAAGCTTTTCATCTTGCACTCATCAGGACAAATGCAAGAATGCCAAATTTCAAATAATTACAACAATTTGTATTACAGAAGAAAAGAGTACTGATTGGTCGACTCTGATTGGCTGAGGCATTGCCATGGAGAAAGCACTGGGGATCTATCGATTCCCCAAGCTACTGGGTAATTCAAAAAAGTTGCAAGGCTTGAACATGCTCAAGATTAAACATGTTTTTGCATCAACTTGCAAACCAATCAGCAATCTTATCTCCTGTAGTACAAATTGTTGCGATCGTTCGAAATTTGGCATTCTTGCATTTGTCCTGATGAGTGCAAGACGAAAAGCTTCAGCAACATGTCTCTCTTCTCAGGATCTTTTATGTCTGCCCAAGAAGGCAGACGGTGCCTCCGTTTAATATCTCATCTGAAAGACCGATTAATCAGCAATTAGTCTGCCAAACACAAATGCATCACAAATTATTTTGTTATCCAAACTTTGTCGACCTCCCTTATTCTGACTGCTTCATCTTGCTTATATTCCAGGGAACAATACCCTCCAGTTTAACATCTGGGCTCCACAAGCCATTGCCACATCACCAACATCAACAGCCCCACCAAGCGAAGGTCTATTTACTCCAGAAACCTCCCAAAACTGTTTTTTAATTGTAATTTGTTTACTTTTTAAAGAATTAAATTAAAATCTTGAATGAGTGGCTTTCAGTGGGTAGTGATAAGGAGTTAGCTTGATTGAAGTATGTGACCAGGAGTCCTTCAATCAGCCTCCTCACCCTCAGTTAGTAGCTACAAACTTCCTGGGCCCTGTGTGGACTGATCCCACCGAACTTAAAATCCCTGCCATATATTTGGCTCATTCTTTGCCATCATCTTTAGCACCTTCCCTCTACAAAACAAAGTCTCTACTACACTCTGCATAAAGCTTTAAAAAAAAACAAATCAAATTTCAATTAAAAATTAATTTAAGGGCGCATAAAGGTTGGCAAATGTCTTGCAGAGAGTGTGTGACAGTAATTGAGTCTTGTGGTTTGTGATAGGAGTGAGTCATGATTCAAGAAGCTGCAATTTAACTCTGACAGCTGTCTATTAACTGACATGTTAGAATACAGCACATCAAGTAATATGTTATATTATGCATTGATTTGAACAAATCGGGCATTTATTATGCCATTGCAAAATGTCTGCTTCATATTTGACCAGTTAGCAGCACACTTTCTTTAGATATATAAATTGTTGTAAGTTCTCAATAGGGGTTTAGCATTTTCAATCCGTTTACTTCAGGAATTCGGCTGTTGAGAAAGAAAGACTGACTTGCATTTTTACGGCACCTTTCATAAGATCAAAACATGATAAGAGTTAGGACTGGAAGTAGGCCATTTGGTCCATCGAGCCAATCAATAATATCATGCTTGATCTGATTGTGGCCTTAGCTCCACTTTCTTGCCCCTCAGAATTGCTGATCAAAAATCTGTCAGACTCAGCCTTCAATATATTCAATGACCCAGCCTTCACTTAGGAAGATAATCCAAAGACTAACAACCCTGCGAGAAAAAAATTCCTTCTCTTCTCCGTCTTAAAAGGCACTCCTCATTTTTAAACTGTGGCCCCTGGTTCCAGATTTCCCCATGAAGTGAAACATCCTATCAGCATCTACCCTGTCAAGCCTCTTTCAGGATCTTATGTGTTTCAATAAGATTACCACTCATTCTTCTAAACCCCGATCAGTATAGGCCCAACCTGCTCAACCTTCCACCCCAGCAATCAGCCGAGTGAACATTCTCTGAACTGCTTCCAATGAAAGTATATCCCTCTTTAAGGAGACCAAACCTGTATCCAGTACTCCAGGTGCGGTCCCACTTAAGCCCTGTACAGTTGTAGCAAGACTTCTTTATTATTATATTCCATTGTCCTTGCAATAAAGGCCAATATCCTATTTACCTTCCTAATTACTTGTTCTACCCACATGCTAACTTTTTATGATTCATGTACGAAGATTCCCAGATCTCTCTGTAGT
The DNA here is from genome assembly GCF_017639515.1 of Carcharodon carcharias. Lineage (NCBI taxonomy): Eukaryota > Metazoa > Chordata > Chondrichthyes > Lamniformes > Lamnidae > Carcharodon > Carcharodon carcharias. Next base: position 33,980,660 of record NC_054494.1, read on the forward strand.
GCAGCACTGTGCAGTCTCTCTGTATTTAAATAATTTTCTACCTTTCTACTCTTCCTGCCTAAGTGGACAACCTCACATTTTTTTCTTATTCATTCTCGAGATATGGGCTTCGCTGGCTGGGCCAGCATTTATTGCCCTAGTTGCCCTTGAGATCCTGTATCAGAGGTAAGAGTGTTACTCATTGAAGCACAGCTCATGAGCTTGCCAAGTAAGCTCCTCAATCGTTGGTCAAGATAAGAAACCCATTCTATGATAAATGTCTCGCTGAGTCACTGCACATGTCGGAATTAAAGAAGCCACTTCCAGTCATGAATACAACCCACTGGTGCAGAAATGAGGAGTGGTCTCCACAGGATTGGAGGGTAAAAGAACCAAGGGAATTCATCGACAAGGATAAAAAAGAGAAATCAGGGCACAAAATATCAGGGTGCTTTCCATTGTTTTTGGAAAACCACTTGAGTTACTACAACAATCAGCTTCCCTGCTCACTGTTTAGCAGTCCCCAAGTTACTAGATTTAGCAAATTCAGTTCTACAACTTAGTGATGGGATTTGAACCTGTTGACGGGTTGGTTGCAATTTGAGTTCCATAACCTAAACAGTTTTGTTAATATAATAAAGAGAGACGATAACTTTGATAGTGGCTGAAGTGGCCAAAATCTTCTTTTACTGCATGGGATTCCGGAATTTTTCCTTCGTTTTTTGAAGGATTGCGTTTTATGGTTCCATCTGTTTACAAATTGGATTATTGGCTTTCCAGTGACTGAGTGAAATTCTGTTTTTGCTGAATGGGATTCTGGGTTTTTAACCAGTATTTTGCAAGTTGAATACTCTGATTTAATTAATGGTGTCAGCCATGGCTCAGTGGGTAGCACTCCAGCCTCTTAGTCAGGAGGTTGTGGGTTCAAGTCAGCTGATAGCAAAAATCAAATTTCTGCAGTGCTGAGGGAGTGCTGCACTGTCCAAGGTGCTATCTTTCAGATGACCTTCAAGGCCCTCTCTGTGCTTTCAGCAGGACGCTAGAGATCACATGGCACTATTGGCAAGAAGAGCAGGGGAGTTATCTCCAGTATAAGGCAAATTGCAGAAAGTGTTAAAAAAACTCAGCGGGTCAGTTACCTTCAGTGCCCTGGCCAATACTTATCCATCAACAAACATCACAAAAACAGATTACCTGGACATTATCACATTGCTGTTTGTGGGAGCTTGATGTGCGCAAATTGGCTGCGCATTTCCTGCATCACCACAGTGACTACACTTCAAAAGTACCATAAATCGCGGTGTACCAGTCAACCCAGCATATAAGGTGACCTCATTTTCCAGCCCCAAAAATTATTATGCTTTTGCATAAATTTGGTATATATGTTGACCCCCCTTTTCAACCACATTCTATACTTGCATTAGTCATCAACCTCAATTTTTCACCTCACGAATGCATGGTTTACTTACCAGTGCCTTATAACTGGGCGTAAGAGATCATTTGGGCGATACAAGGATGTGCGTGAGTTTAAGACATGCCTGCTCTTTGTGTTGGTGTCCACCCACATCCACGCCAGTGTTTCACTTTTTTATACTCACCGGATAAGTTGGCCCTCATTTTTGGATGGATTTTTTTGAGGCTTCAGAAGTCAATTTATGCACTGACATCTAAAGTACTTAATTGCCTGTAAAGCACTTTAGGATGTCCTGTGGCTGTAAAAAGTGCAATAATTTTTCCTTCCAGTGGTTTTAATGTTAGGATGCAATTTATTTGCATTAATGCTATTGTGTGAATATGTAACGCCCTCATGCTGAATTCGTCTTTGTTTTCATTGCAGGCAGATTGTTCTGTTCAATTATACCATTGTCTGTTTTGTTTGCAGCTGTTTTATGCACTGCTTGACATCGTAGACGGAAAAAACATATTGTTTACAGCCCAGGAAACTCAAGGTCAAACTGTTTTTTTAAGCTAATGACATTGGATTTATTTGCATATTAATGTTCCTCTTCACCACAAAATTAATATGAAAATTATCTTCATGCCGTGAATGATTTTCACATTATATCCATTGCCTTCAGCAGTGTGACCCTCCCATTTTTGCATCTCATCAAAAGGACTTGTCAATTCTATCTATCCTAATGGATTATTAATCATTTCACCTGGCAAAGACTAACATATTTAAATTATCAAGTGGTTTTCGAGGACATAAGGTGTAACGTAGATAATGGAAATCATTATATCCTCAGTTCCACTGCCTTCAACCCACTTTAATCATCACTGGGGCTAATATCTGTTCAGTCGCAGCACAAAAAAATAGAAGCACCATTAAGTTTCCCTCCAAGGGTTTTCAAATCTACAGAGACAGAACATTCTGGCTGTATAAATGGGCAGTCAAGTTAACCTGATCTTCAGTGGAGCTTGTAGCCATCTGTCTTCTGTCAATTCCATTTTTACCATCCCTCTGCACCAGTCAGGGACATTTCTGTGCCTCCAACAGAACAATGATTTTACATGGCAGCCCTAACAGTGCATTTTCCATGTGTTTGCAACAATTCAAAAACTGGAATTAGGGAGCCCACGTCATTCCAATATTTTGGACCGAATAAACTTCCTGAGAAAATGAGTTTTACTCAATTTCTGCGCCCACCTATGAAGCTACCTTTCACACAGTGAAGCTGTTATAGGTGAAGGAAATAGAACGATCAGATATTACAGTAAAGATGGTGCAATGCCACTCTGCCTCTTTATTTGGAAATCCTCTTGAGCTTTTTATTTGCTATCGCAGCACCCAAGCAGTAACCGTTAATCAAAAACTTATCCTGGGAACGTGTTTAACAAAAAAAAACAAATAGCAAATGTAACGTGGTGATTGAGACTTTGGCTCTCATTCTTGCTCAAACTGCAAGATTAAAATTTATGTGCATAGTCTGCCAAATAGGCTCGGAATAAAGAACAGGCTGTCAAACCCAAGATAGAGAAAGACAATGAGAATATGTTCAAACACCTCCCTGACCTCACCCCACCCTGTCTCTATAACTACTTCCAACCCTACCGCCCTCCACACATCTGTGTTCCTCCAATTCTGGCCTCTTATGGGTTGAGCGAACGAGCCTTAGGGTTTCTTCATTTGAAGGCACCTTGTGATCCAGTTATGTGGTTGTGCCTTGAATCTGCTGTAAGCCTGACTTATATAATACTATTCAAAAAGGAAAATGGATGACATATTTCAAACATTTTGGGCAGAATCGTCCCAGATTGGCACTAAGTGTGGCAGTGGGCAGTTAAAATGATGCTTTACCCTCTGGTTGTAATGGCAGCTTCTCACGCCGTATCGCCCCAAACACGCTGCATTAATTATGCATTCCCGGGAAAATGCCGTTTCCATGGTGGGTGGGCTCTCATTCAGCCGCCCACCATCACCTTGCCGCTTCAGCACACCAGGCACCATATTTAAAGTCTAACGGACACATCTCCATCCTTGCACCAGGACTGGTGCAAAGATGATATGGCCCTGAAAGTCAAAAGGACTGCAGCCCCCAGGGTCGATGACGTGTCCCTTGAGCACCTTTTGGACGCAGTGGAGGCTCGTTGCGATGCCCTCTACCCCCGTGCTGGCCGCAGGATGAGAAGCAACCTCACTAGTTCAGCTTGGGAGGCGATGTCAGTGGTGGGAGGCGATGCAGTGGTGATCAGCTACCCTGTGCTGCAAGAGGATGAATGACCTCCTCCGTTCTGCCAGGGTAAGTCACTCTTCTCATCGCTCTCAACTCACACACTCACAAATCCGTCACACATCCACAGGGCCCTCACTCACTGTCGGTTCAAAAGACATCACCATTGTCATGGCAGAGTGGAAACTTGAAACAGCTGCCACAACTGTTCTGCAATTCTTATTTTTATTTCGAGATGCATGCCTTGAATTCAGTAATAATAAGTCCACCGAGCCTTCGAGGTTTTTTACAAAACGAAATAAAAAATTTATTAATAGAAGAAAAGATTTGAAGCGCATACATAGGTCTACAAATTACTGCTATAATAACTCCTAAATCCATTAATTAACCTGGCTCCCAGTTATACTGCTGTTAAGGCAACAATAAAACAATAAATATTTCAACAGACCCAGGCAAAGTACACAATACCCAGGACAGGGAGATTCAAAATGAGTTTTCTTAGCTTCAGTTCCTATAAACAGCAACTTGATGCGTAGAGGCTGGAGGCTTTTCACAATTGTGTTAGATCTTCGAATGCCTTCTCCTTCTGACACACAGCCTCATCTCCTTTATACATGTTTTTCTTTTTTTTAAATGTAAATCCCGTTGCTCCAGTATGTCTTTGCAACTTTACTTTTCTCATAATATAAATCTTTATATGATTTAATATTACTCATATTATCAGTAACCTTTGGGAAAAAGACTTAGCTTTTTATGGCTAGGTGTAACATCTTACCATCTTTTTGAAATTCAAACTAACCTAATTTATCTAAAAATGCAAATGTTCCTCACACCTCACATTCTAAAACTTCAGCTATGTTTACATATTTAGCATTTTAAACCTAGCTTCCCTTTTGATAACTCAAGCTCCAGACCAGCTGCCTCCAATTCAATTTAATCCCCACAAACACATCCACTCAGAAAAGCTAATCCAAACCCCACTGTTAACCTACCTTTGCAATAAATCACAATAATATTATGAAAAGTATTATATTTTCATGACATCATTCACTCTTTCCCACGGACCATCATTGTCCTTATCCCGTCCATGGGACCACTCGCCAACCACACAGGCGTGGCATACTTATCATCTGGCCTGGCATGCATCCTGCTTATACTCTCTCCATCTCTATCCATGCAGGACAAGCTGGCGCACAACAAGAGGGAGAGGTCGCAGACCGGTGGAGAAATGCCTGAAATCAAGGTCCTCACAGACTTTGCAAACAGCCATCCAGCTGGACTGCAAGGATCCAGAACATTCCTGTGCTAAGGGTGAGGTCAGCAGTGTTCTACCAAATGAGGGTCCAGGAATGCAACATCCATCAGACAGCCATGCTGTGAGTGATGTGGCCTGTTTCACAGGCCACTGTCATGCACTAATTATCTCCCCTTGCTTTCAGAGGCACATCTGCCAAACAGCACAAGGAGTCCATGATCCAGGGCCTCCAATCAAGCCCCGAAGAAACCTCTCAAGAGGAATCTGGAGGCACCCTCCCTGAAGTCACATCACAGTGCTCACCCACACCCTCCACCAGTGTAGAGACACACACCTTGGCGGAACTTAGCTTTACAGTAGCCTCGGGGTCATAATCTGGTGAGCACATCGCACTGTCTGATCCGCAGCAGGTGGAGGCAGGGACTTCCCAGGTGATCGGCACTCAGAGGAGCTGCTGGAGGCCAGAACGTTGCTGAGTCCAAGTCAGATGAGGAGCCTCTGGACTCGGTCATGTCACAGTTGCTGGAACTGCAAAAGGCAAGCTCAGGAACATCAGGAAGGGATGTCCACTGCACTCCTCAGACTGCAAGGCACGATGGAGGAATCTGTCCGCCTTCGGGGTGAGGTGATAGCGCTGACACTGCAACGCACCTAGGTCAACACTGGCAGGCTGGCAGCTACCATGGAGGTCTTGGTCTAGGATGTCGCTCCTACACTTGCGCAGGCTCAACACCATTGCTAAAGCCATAGTTGGCCTTCAACAAGTGTACACGAGAGGGTCTTAATCCAGCTACCCCTTCTCCTCAAAGAGTCTGCCAGGGGACCTTGGGCACCCATAGGGAGGAGGATCAACAGGTGTATCCCCCAGGGCCAATCATCCAGATGACTCTGGGAGTCTCTGGCCCATCCGGCTCCCCTCTTCCTGTGACCTCAGCAGCTGCAGCTCCACAGGCCGAGGAGGTGCCACTGCCACACAGAAGGCCCTGCAAAGCAGGCCAGGGCTGCCCAGGTCTCGGCCTTCCAGAGGATGCCCGCCAAGGTCATGACAGACAGGGCGTCGCAGTCAGCAGGCTGCCTCCACCTCCGCTGTGGGTGTCTGGGGAGCACCAAGATGTAGCGGCAGGGTTAGGAATGTTAACAACATGTAACTCTTTTGGTTACAAACAAATAAACTAAACTAACAAAATCACGGACAAATTAAAAAGCAGCCCCTTGAGGGGAGACTACAAAGAATGAAAGACAAAATCAAAAGGAAACTTACAAACATTAAATTAAAATGTGATTAAGAGGGTCAATAATGGACCCCAGTCCTCGCGGTGACCACCGGGAATGGAAGGCCTTGACGGTGCCGGGAGACACCGCGAGCTCCCTCCCCAGGGACACCCGACCATGAACGTAGCTGGGGAAGAGGGGCAAACAGTCGGGCCAGATGACCCCCTCGATTGTCCGCTGCCTGGAACTGTTAATGGCCGACTTGGCCAGGCCCAGGAGCAGGTTGGCGAGGAGGTCCTCCTCCCTCGAGGTCCTCCTCCCTCCCGGCACCCCCCTCCACACCGGGTACCTGTAAATCAGGAGCCTGGGAGTGAAGTGCAAACAGAACAACAGGAAAACGTTCTTCAAATAACTAAAAAGGGGCTGCAGCCGACAACAACTTACACAGGCGTGGTCCACGGACTCCACCAGGCCGCAAGAGACGCAGGTACCTTGGGAATACGGGAACCGACACATCCTGTGGTTGCTGCTGCGTGAAACACCCTCCACCACCCACCCCCCCCCACCCCCCCCAGGACCCCAATGGAAAGGGAGAGGACTCCCATGTAGGGAGCGCCCCCCCCCCACCCCACCCCACCCCCCCACCCCACTGGGGACTTCCGGCGCCAGACAGCAACAAGGCACGCCAGGGCATGTCTGGGCAGCGGGCGAGGAAGTGAAGGGTGTGCAGCAGCCGCCCGCACAGGAAGCCCCTCCGCACCGCGCCGAAGGGCACGAGGGGCATTTTCGCGAGGCGACTCGGGTTGTGGGGCTCCGGCTCCCAAGGAAGGGTTCGGGGCTTGGGGCCAATGTGGAATTCTGTCCGAACAGCAATAGGCTCAGACAGAAGACCACCGCGCTCCTGCGCCACCTCGAGCCCCAGAATGATGTCGGGGCCAAGAATGGCTAAGGCCATGGATGGCATTGGCCATGAGCTGGACGTCCACCGACACGCGGCGGGGCCAACTCCTGTGGAATCATCCAGCCCACTCCTCCGCCACCCAGCACGTCCCCAGTACTGGCCACCCCCGCAGCCACAGCCTCCTCTCCGCCAGCCACCGAAACTGGCAGAGATACGGGTTCCTGAGCAGCGGCTCTCTGACGACAGCTGCTACTCCTGACGGCGGAGAGTCAAGGCGCGAGGCGACCATGTTCCAGAATTCTCTCTGTGTGCCGTCAGCACCTTTAAGGTGGGGCTGGCCCTTCAGCACCTGTGACCAGTGACACTGTGCTGCTGAAGGGGGTCAGGCATTGAAGGCGGATAAATGATCAAATGCTTTTAAAGTTTCATGGCTGCATCTCTATGATATGACCCTGATCCCACAGCGCAAGCGAGAGCTGCCCTTGGCCAGACAGGAGTCAGACATTTTCAGAGGCTATGTGAAGATCGACAGTTTCTCCTCACTGCATGTCGTCTTCTTTCTCCACAAATCTAGCAGCTATGAGGGCCTCCCGAGTGTGTCTATCTTGTCTGGTCTGAGTGCAAGGGCCTCATCCACGTCATCGCTGCCTTCGAGGACCTCCTCACCCTTATCCCTGTTGGCATTCTCCTGATCCGAGGAGACCTCCAGCTCCTCCTCAGCCAGCTCCTCTCCCCGTGGCAGCGCCAGGTTGTACAGGGTACAGCAGACGATGATGATGTGTGACACTCTCTGTGGGCTGTTTTGCAGGGCTCCACCAGACTGATCCAGGCACCGGAACCTCATTTTCAGCATCCCGATGGTTTGCTCCATCAAGGTGCAAGTTGCAGCATGAGCCTCATTATAGCGTCACTCTGCTGCAGTCTGAGGTCACCACACGAGTGTCATCAGCTACAGCCTCTGTGGGTAGCCCTTGTCCCAGATGAGCCAACCCTGCGGCTTCTGTGGACCCTGGAAGATGTCAGGAATCTGTGATTAACTGAGGATGTAGACATCGTGCACGCTCCCTGGAAACAGTGCACACACCTGCAGGATTTGTTTGTGGTGGTCGCACACCAGCTACACATTCAGTGAATGGAATCCCTTGTGGCTGATGTAGTTGACCGTGTATTGCGATGGAGACCTGAGCGCCACGTGAGTGCAGTCGATCACACCCTGCATCTGTGGGACATCCGAGATTTGGGCAAATCCAATCACTCTTGCGTTCTGGCTGTCCTGGTCTTGGGCAAAATGCCTGCGCAGTTGTGTGCCCTTGCAAAGATGGCATCCATGACCTCATGGATGCATTTGTAGGTGGAGGCTTGTGATATCTCACAGAGGCCACCTGTGGAGCCCTCAAAGGAGGCACTGGCATAGAAATTGAGTGCCGTGGTCACTTTTAAGGCCACTGGCAGTGGATGCCCTCCATGTCCCTGTGGCACCAAATCCTGCAGCAGCTGGCAGATGTGACTGACCAGTTCCCCAGACATGCGCAGTCTTTGGTGACACTGGTTCTCGGTCATCTGCAGGAATGAAAGGCAGATCCTGGGTCTAGCCTGGCTCACTGTGCCTCTTGGATGGCATGTACAGGAGCCTCAGCCGCCCCTTCTTCCTGAGGGCGCTGTCTAAGAAGGCTTGGTGAATTCCTGCAGTGCATCTTGTAGATGGTACACTCTGCTGCTACTGTGCGTCAGTGGTGGAGGGGGTGAATGTTTGTGGATGGGGTGCCAATCAAGTGGGGCTGCTTTGTCCTGGATGGTGTCAAGCTTCTTGAGTGTTGTGGGAGCTGCACTCATCCAGGTAAGTGGGGAGTATTCCATCACACTCCTGACTTATGCCTTGTAGATGGTGGACAGGCTTTGGGGTGTCAGGAGGTGAGTTACTCATCACATAATTACTAGCCTCTGACCTGTTCTTGTAGTGACAGTATTTATATAACTAGTCCAGTTCAGTTTCTGGTCAATGGTAACCCCCAGGATGTTGACAGTGGGGGATTCAGTGATGGTAATGTCATTGAACATCAAGGGGTGATGGTTAGATTGCCTCTTGTTGGAGGTGGTCATTGCCTGACACTTGTGTGGTGCGATCATGACTGACATGTACCTCAATCATATTTTCCTGTCCTTGCCCCTTACCCCTTGATATCCCTATCTAACTAAAATCTATCAAACTTTGTTCTCCAGCATTCACACCCTTTCAGGGAGAAAGTTCCAAATTCCTACTGACCTGGTGCTGTACCAGGTACCCCCCCAGTTGTGATTTGGCAGCCATGCCTTCAGCTGCCTGTGTCCCATGCTTGGGAGTTTTCTCCTCCCACCCATTTGATGACAAGGCTCTCCTTAAAACCCACCTGGAAACTGTTGGTCACCACCCCTTGATACTTGTAAAGTTTCGCTGCCACTTTCTCTTCACTCTAAGCTCTGGGACTCCTTCTCTAAACCTCTCTGCCTCTCTACCTCCCTTTAGATACTCCTTCAAACCTACCTAACCTGCCCTAATACCACATGGTGTCAAATTCTGCTTGAGAATCACCCAGTGTGAACTGCCTTGGCATGATTTACTATGTTAAAGGTGCTATATAAACGCAGACTGTTGATGTTGAAAGTAACCAGGATGAGTTTAGCTGCCAAACCATCAATGGAGTAAGGGAGACTGCAGGGTCAGGCATGAGCTCAAGTTTTAAAATATTTTAGTTTTGCAAATAATCTGTTCGCAGACGTTTAAGAAAATAGTTCATGACTCACAACAAAGATCTATCCCAGTGAGGAAGAAGGATACGAGGAAGGGGGTAAACCAATCATGGTTAACCAAGGAAGTTAAGGATAGTATCAAATTGAAAGAAAAAAACGTACAATGTGGCAAAGATTAGTGGTAAACCAGAGGATTGAGAAAGCTTTAAAAACAAACCAAAGATGACGAAAAAAGCAACAAAGAGGAGGAAAATAAGTCTTGAGGGTAAACTAGCAAGTAATATAAATACTGACAGTAAGACCTTCTTTAAATATATAAAAAGGAAGAGAGAGGCCAAAGTGAGCATAGGCCCTTAGAGAATGAGACTGGGGAAATAATAATGGAAAACCAGGAAATGGCAGAGGAGTTGAATAAATACGTTGCTTCAGTCTTCACGGTAGACGATACTAATAGCATTCCAAAAATACTAAGTAATGAAAGAGCAAAAGGCGGGGAGGAAATAAATACAATAACTATTATTAGGGAAACTAATGGGGCTAAAGGCCAATAAGCCCCCTGGACCTGATGTGTTGCATCCTAGGATATTAAAGGAAGTAGCTACAGAGATAGTGGATTGGAAAACTACCAGTGTAACATCCTTATTCAAAAAGGGGAGGGAGACAAAAAACAGATAAATATAGGCCAGTTAGCTTAACATCTGTCATTGGGAAAATGGTAGAATCTATTGTAAAGGATACAATAGCAGAGCATTTAGAAATGAATAATCTAATCAAGCAGAGTCAGCATGGCTTCATGAAGGGGAAATCATGCCTGACAAATTTATTAGAATTCTTTGAGGAGGCAGCAAGCAGGAAAGATAAAGGGGAACCAATAGATGTAATATATTTGGGGTTTCAAAAGGCATTCGATAAGGTACTGCACTTATACCTACTTAATAAGATAAGAGCCCATGGTGTTGGGGTAGTAAATTAGCATGGATAGAGAATTGGCTAACTAATAGAACACACAGAGTTGGGATAAGGGGGGCATTTTCAGGATGGCAAACTGTAACAATTGGAGTGCCACAGGGATCAGTGCTGGGGCCACAATTATTTACAATATATATTAATGACTTGGATGAGGGAAGTGAATGTACTATTGCCAAGATTGCGGATGACACAAAAATAGGTGGGAAGGCAAGTGATGAGGATGACACAAGGAGTCTACAGAGGGATATAGACAGGTTAAGTGAGTGGGAAAAACTTGGCAGATGGAATATAATGTGGGAAAATGTGAGGTTATGCATTTTGGCAGGAAGAATAGAGGAGCTGAATATTATTTAAAAGGAGAAAGATTGCAGAAAGCTACGGCACTGAGGGATTTGAGGGACCTCGTGCATGAATCCCAAAAAGTTCAGCAGGTAATAGGGAAGGCAAATAAAATGTTGGCCTTTATCTCAAAAGGAATGGAGTATAAAAATAGGGAAACCTTGCTAAAAACATACAAGGCACTAGTTAAACCACACCTAGAATACAGTGAACAGTTTTGGTCCCCTTATCTAAGGAAAGATATACTGGCATTGGAGGCAGTCCAGAGGAGGTTCACTAGGTTGATCCCAGGTAGGGAGGGGTTTTCTTATGAGGAGAGGAAAGATTGAGATACTCTGTCTTGGAAACAAATGGTCTTTGTAGCTTGTGTGGGTGGTTACTTTGTGTTTTGTCATTGCCAGAGGGCACCAGGTACTTGTTTCTGTCAATTCCCACCAGCCCAATCCATATTTTATAGAACATAGTCAGTCTGTTTTCTCCCCCTCCTTTGTTGTTGATCCAGGATGTGACATTGGTGTATTTCCCACACTGATTCGTGCAGAATCATGCAGCACAACTTTGGGTCTCTTCAGTCTTCTGTGCATCTCTCGCCATATAAGGATCCCATGCACAACAGTGTTCAGTATTTTGAAAATGAATAGTATGGGTTAAGATGACATGAGCATGTCTGAATTCTGGCATTGCAATGCTACATTCCAATTGGTGGCTTTGCAAAATGCCTTGAGTTTTTTTTTCTTCATTAATGGTGTTTTATAAATGCAAATTCTTTAGATTGCGTTTCAGTCAATAATGTACATGAACCTTTTCTCACTTTTAGCAGAAGCTTCACTCTGCACCAGAGTTGGCCCAGAAATTGGATGATTCCGCACCCTATTCTTTGGATGCTGAAGGGGCTGCTAAACCTCCACTGGTGTTGCAGGATATGGGTAAATCATTGAGGCCGAGCTCCAGGGCAGTATTGAGAAGCTGCTTCATTATCATTGAGGTGGGTGCACCTGGTCATCAGCGTTCAGGGCCCAGGCTTCAAACCAAAGTTAGGGCCTTTACACGTTCAAATAAGAGGCCTGTTTGGGCCTTCTCTGCAAGTCTGGGTTGCCCTGTATTGAGCTGGGTACCACGCCATCTGCACTCAGGAAAGGCAGCTCTGCGTGTCCATCTGATGGCCAGTCCTTAGAGGGACCATTTGAAGACTGCAACCAACAAGCTAATAAGTACTTAAGATATACTTAGCTGAATTTAGAGCCTGCTCCTCCTGAACTCACATTCAAACTATATTAGCCCCTGCTGACCACCATTCCTTGCCATCCACCCACCCCACCCCCACAATGTGAGCCACTTCACCCTTGCAATCAATTGGTTGCCTCCCGCTTCCGGACCTCTTAAGTATTTACCTGAGGGTTGTTGATGGTATTGGTGCAGTTTGATCTTCGGTGCTGCTTCTCCGAGAACCCCTTTGGGATGGCCAATAGGTGTACGCAGACCAATGACAATGAAGCGGTTTCTCAATACTTTTCTGAAACATCCACTTAGTCTATATATCTGTGTTCTACAATATGTATGAATGATCTCATCATCAGGTTTACAGCACAGAAACAGGCCATTGAGCCCAACTGGTCCATGCCGGTGTTCAAGCACCACATGAGCCTCTTTGTCTACCCTATTTCATCTCACGGTATCAGTATATCCTGTTATTCCTTTCTGCCTCATGTACTTATCCAGCTTCCCCTTAATTGTGTCAATGCTGTTGGCCTCAACCACTCCATGTGCTAGGTAATCTGTTACGACTTAATTATTGTTTAGCTGATAAAACAAACAGCCTACATTTATATTTTGCTGATATTGCCTAGAGTTCCACATGTCCTGTGAGCGTGCTGACATTCCATGTAGGAAATGTGAAATCAGTTTTATGTTAGAACAAATTATCTGTCAGCCTCTGAAAATTCTGCAGGAGAGAGCTGAAAAATAATTCTTGCACCTTTTCAAAAAAACACTTTAGGTTCTGATTGCTCCGTAATTCTTGAAGATCGATGCTCTTGGTCACACTTTTGTCCTGTTCTTCATGGTCCATTGTTGTTAGATTCACAAGGGGATGCTCTCACGTGGAAACTAATGCCAAGGGGGTAACATGAGCAATATAAATTTTTAAGAGGTCAGTATGAAAGGAAGGTTAAAATGGAATGGAGGAAATGTGGATGAATGCCTCTTGTTCCCAGTTTGATTCTTTTTGTACAGACCAATGTTATGGAAAAATACTTTATTGCAACAGAACTTGATCCTGTTCAACTCTTCGGCAAGGGTAGAATATCAACAACAACACCTTATGTTTATATAGCACTGTTAATGCAGTAAACTGTTCCAAGGCGCCTCACAGGAGCATTGTCAAACCAAATTTGACACTGAGCCAAGAACTAAAAGCTTAGTCAAAGGCATAGGTTTTAAGGAGCACTTTAAAGGAGGAGAGAGAGGTAGAGAGGCCGAGAGAGAGGTTTACGAAGTGAATTCCAGGGCCCAGGCTCCAAGCAGCTGACGGCAAGGTTTCCAATGGTGGAGTGACTAAAATCTGGGATGCATGTGAGGCCAGAGTTAGAGAGATGTGCAGAGTTCCTGAAGGGTTGTAAGGCTGGAGGAGGTTACAGAGATAGGTAAAGTCGAGGCCATGGAGGATAAGAATTTTAAAACCGAGCTGTTGCCGGACGGAGAGTCAATGTGGGCCAGCGAGCCACTGGGACCACATAGGTCCAGGAGGGAATGTAAGATAAACGAGGCATGATCAAATCTCAATGATGTTGCTTGATAAGAATTGGAGGATGCGCTATATTGTAACCTACCAACAAAGTGTCACAGTAAGTGTGACTCCGCAAGAAGGAGGCGATACACGAGCGATCTCATATATGAGACACATTGGAGGCATTTTTATTATTACTCTTACCTGTTTTTTTTTAAAGTTTGCATGGCACACCCAGCTTAAATGTAAATCAAATTTTAAAACTTTGATTTATTTAAGCCCCTGGAGTTCTTGCTAACCTTTGCCAGTTTCAAGCAACTCACTAAGTCCGTAAAGCTGAACATTGCAAAGCAGAGATGTGAGATCTGTGATTTAGTGAGGTGTTGCGGATGTGAGTTTTGGCGACTGCACAATTGAGTGAAGAAATAGCGAAAGGCATTTGTAATTCAGAGACAGTGGCCATTTGAATCTATCTGGCAATAGGTCATTTTTTTTTTTGAAGGATTTATTGATTCTTTTTTTAACTGGGCCGTGACCAGTGTTGGTGTTTCTAAAAACAGAGGTCAGAAGACATGGCGGAATTGCTGGCCAAGCTCGAGGAGAGTTTAACCGCAAGCGCCTTGGACTGAGTCCTACTTTCGTTGAGCTGAATGATATGGTTCTTATACTTTGAAGCCACAGCTTTTAGCAGCAAGCTCCTCTGTTGATTAGTTTGATGAGAAGCCAGTTTGGTTGAGGTTGCGATTCAGGAACAAAATCCCTTTTAACTCTGTTATACTCAATTGGGTTGGAACTCAAACTTGTTAACCAGTGAATATTGCAGTCAAACCTTGAATGATCTCATCTTGTGCAACTTCTAGAAAGTAGTCTGTGCAAAAAGCAAGGCAGAACTCAGTACATCTTGCTTCCAAGATCTTTAGAAACACACACTGTTCAAAGGCAGCCTTTTCATACTAGTGAAATGTGTTTTGGTCTCAGTGTTTTAGGCTTTATTGAGCTTCTATTCTTCACCATAAAGGGAGCTGGAGGAACCATGCGCTCCTGGAGGTCGCACCTTAAGTGAGCCTGCAACACGGTTACAATTTGTTATAAAGCTGAGAGCTGCAGCAGAGGCTTGTCTGTCGATGCAGCTCTCTGGGCCAAATAGCAGTACTCATTTCAACGCTGACTGTCATCTGGTGTGCAGACCATTGCCTTCACTCAATCATCTCTTCCTTTAGCATCTCCAGGCTTCGTTGATTTTATTAAAAAGAAACTTCCAAAATGTTCTGGGTGTTTTTGTCTTGGCTGTTATGCTGGCCTTTGTTTGAATTCCTCTGGGCAGAAGCCTTCAGCTCATGCCTTGCCTAGGTGCAGTGCACAGAAGCTAAGTATCAAAAGCCTCCTTGAGCCAGAAGAAAGCACAGTCGAGTTCTATCGTAAAATCACGAGGTGGCTTGGAAATATTTACATGCTGGTCCTGGCTGTGAGCTCTGTCCAGAATATCTCTGCATTGTTCACTTCAGTGATTCTGTTCTGTATGAGGACAAATCGAAAACTAGAACCATCTCCGATGTCCCGTCCAAAATTTATCTCTCAACCAACATCACCCGAGAAAGGTTTTCGCTACATTTGCATGTCGCTGTTGTGAGAGCTTGCTGTACTAATTGGCTGCCGTGTTTCCTTCTTTACAACAGGGACTACACTTCAAAAGCACTTCATTGATTGTAAAGTGTTTTTGGGGCATGCTGAGGTTGTGAAAGGCGCTATATAAATGCAAGTCTTTCTTTCTTCATTCCTTTGGTTTGGACCTCTCAAGCCCTTTGCGATTCCCTTTTCGTGCAGCTATGATCATTAATGCTGTCCTTCACGCTGTGCAACCTGAAATTCAATTCTGCTGTAAGAGATTAACTGTAGCTTTATGTTGCTAAAAATATAATTGCACAAGGTTTGATTTCTGCTAAATAGATAGATAGTAGCTTAGAGCACAGGCTTGAAGAGCTCACTTTGAAATATGTACAAAATGAAAATTGCTGGTCAGCTAGTTTATAACCGCTGTTTATTTGGTCAGGACTGTTCTCTGGGACCACTGTTTGCAGTGGCCTATCTCCACTACAAGGTATACTGATTGTCAATCTGTGCATTAGTCAGAAAAAGAAAAGAGGGGCTGTTGTGTTTGTTTCATGCTTTTCTGTAGGAAGTATTAATCTCTATCTGGTTTGTCCTCTTCCCTGTCCAGAATGGAAAAGGAAAATTTCATTTCGACAGTGCCTCTTGCAACCTCAGGATATTCCTGAGCACTCGCCAGCCAATGGAACACTTTTTTAAGTGTGGCCACTGTTGTGATGTGGGAAGCACAACAAATGTTAGTGCGAGCTTGCTGCGCGCAAATTAACAATGTGATGGTGACCAGATGGCTTGCTGAGATTTTCCAGGGCTTTTTTGTTCTTCTTCAATCTGTTTTTGTGATGTTCATTGAGGGTAACACTGGTCAGGACACCAGAGACCGTTGTTCACCTCCTTGTGGATTGTACCTTTGCAACTAAGGTCTGGAGAGAGATGCAGTGGTTTCTGTCAAGGTTCATCCCGAGCAGTTCTGTGACACAGGATTCTGTGCTCTACGGGCTGTTCCCAGGGACACACACCGAGACAAACATCAACTGCAGCTGGAGGATCATCAACTCGACGAAAGACGCTCTTTGGTCTGCCCAAAGTTTGTTGGTCTTCCAGCGCAAAGAGTTGTCCCCGACCGAGTGTTGCAGACTGGCACATTCCAAGGTCCAGGACTACGTGCTGAGGGACACACTAAAGCTTGGGGCAGCCGCTGCAAAGGCGCAATGGGGAAAGGTCGCTGTCTAAGATCTTTCTGCCATAGTGCACTGAGGGGCTGGGAATTGTACAGATCCCTTGGGCTGTACAGCTCACAATGAATGTCTGCATTGAATACTGATTGTATTATAATTGTATTGAAGCACCTCAGAGTGCAACATGATGTATGTTGATAACTCCAATACCCATTGTCTGATAGTCTGTAATGACCATATTGAATTGACTGTAATATTCATTGATTGTATTGAAGCACCTTGTGATCCATGTGTAAAAGTTGAATCTGATTGCACTTTTTGTGATGGCCATTTAGAAATGTTTTGTAATGTTCTTCCAGATATTTTATGAATAAAGTATATTTTTCAAAAAAAAAACACTGGCCAGGACACCACGGAGAACTCATGATATTTTTTATGACCATCTGAGAAGGTAGAGGCATGGTCATCTCGTTCAACAGACAGTACCTCCAACAGTGCAGCATTCCTTCAGTACTGCACTGAAGTGTCAGCGTTGTGTCTTGTGCCGGAGTGGGACTTGAACCCACAACTTCCCAGCTCATATGAGAGTGTTACCACTGAGCCATGACTTAGGTGGGCTTTTTGTGGAAGCCTTCAGTTGTTAGTAATCAGCTTGCACTCCAAAAAAATTCTTCAGCTGTGGAGTTTAAAAAAAAATAAAAGCTCAACACCAGCTTCTGAGGGAAAAATAATGTTCCCCTCTCTCATTAAGTGGTTTCCAGGCAAATCTTTTTGCAGGACTAATAAAAAGGATTTTTCTATCATGGTTTAACTTTACTGTGCACAGTTTGATATTTAGCACTGGGAATGGGAATGTGCTATTTGGAGTGATAGTCTCCCACTTTCCACAACAACAGCAATAACAAAAACTTATAGCTATATAGTGCCATTTCTATCTGGTCAACTGTGTGCATGTAAACTCCAGGTATACATTAAAACCATGGGCTCCTAACCCCACTCCCTACTGCTACCTCAGCCCCGCCAATTATTCAGAAACCTCCCCCTACATCGCTAGCTGGATCCCAACAGCCTGATTGTTTCTGTGACATCACCTGGCCCTTCTCCTGATTTCCCACCTCTCTTAGTCAGATCCCACCTCCCCCCCCCCCTCCCCCCCACCGCCTCCATCCCCACCCCTCGTGTGACGTACCTGAGTGGCAGAAAGGGGTCCTAGATTCAAATATTCTTATCTGGCAAGCAGCTTGGAGAAGCCCTGCAGTTACTGATCTCAAGCAAAGGCTCGATATCATGTGGACCTGAGACTGATCTGGTCCTGGGGATCGAATCCTGTGCCCAGCATGTGCAGGCCTGATAGTTCTGGGCCACAGATTGCTAACATCAGAGATTCCTTGGAGCATTTGTGTAATCACTTCCCAAATGGCTTTGTCACATAGAACAGTGCAGCACAAAAGAGGCCATTCAGCCCATTGAGTCTGTACTAGGTGTTTTGAAGACCAGTCCATTTAATCCCTCTCCCCCCTGTTCTTTCCCCATATCCTTGCATTTAGTTTATCCTTCAGTTATTTACCCAGTTCTCTTTTGGAGGTATCCACATTGCTGTTTGGGGGAGCTTGCTGTGTGTAAATTGGCTGCCATGTTTCCAACGTTGGAACAATCACCAGACTTCAAAAGTGGCTGGAAAGTGCTTTGAGACATCCGAGGGTCACGAAAGGAGCTACATAACTGCACTCTTTGCATCTAGTTTGATTTCAACTGCCTACACGATGGGGAGGACATAATTCTGCTTCCATTTTCTTTGATAAAGAGGAAGGAAGCCAGCTATTTCATGATGATTTTCCTGGCCTGGAAACTAAATAATTACAATTGTCCCCTGACCTCAAGGTTTACATTTTGTCTGAACTTGGCCGGGGATTACCATCTGAGATTAATTGTCACGTGACTCCCTACCTATTGGCAAGGGTTAAAAAATAGGCTCCATTCACATATTTAAATAATCCGTATTAAAAAAAACTGTATCTGAGTTTCCCAGGAGCAGCCCTAATTGCCTCTTAATGACCTGGTTCTGAAATTCATTTGTCCCTTAATCTAAGGTCCTGATGATTAACTTGTTCAAAAACAATGAAGAATGATTTTAATGTTTTCAACATTAGTCACGGAAATGACATTAAAATCCTATATCGGCTTTAGACTAATGATGGATTTGAAGATGAAATGAATGTGTAGATCACTGGGCCTGACTCTGAACTCCATTTTAATAAAAATTGTAAACAGGATTGAATGAAATCAGTGACAGGATTACTGCGACTAAGAAAGACTTGCATTTATGTAGCGCCTTTCACAACATTCCAAATTTACAGCAAATGAAGTATTTTTTGTATTGTAGGCTCTGTTGTTGCATTAGAAACTTGGCAGCCAATTAATTTTCACACAGCAAGCTCCCACATACAGCAATACACTGAGGACCAGAAGCTTTCTTTTAGTGATGTTGGTTGAGAGGTAAATATTAGTCAATAGTGGGGAGATAGTGGTGTGGTGGCAATATCATTGGATGAGTAATCCAGAGGCTCTGCAGCATGGGTTCAAATCTCACCACAGCAGCTACTGGAATTTAATTTCAATTAATAAATCTGGAATTAAAAGCTAGTCTCAGAAATGGTGACCATGAAATTATCATTCTTTGTTGTAAAGATCCATCTGGTTCATGAATATCCTATAGGGAAGGCAATCTACCATCCTTACCTGGTCTGGCCTACATGTGCCTCTAGATCCACAGTAATGTGGTTGACTCTTAACTGCCCTTTGAATTGGCCGAGCAGGCCACTCAGTTCAAGGGTAATTAAGGATGGGCAACAAATGTTGGCTTTGTCAGCGATGCCCACGTCCCATGAAAGAATAAGTAAAAAATACAACCTATTGATGATGCTCAGTAGCAGCAGTGTGTACTGCAGAAATTCACCAAGGCTCCTTACACGGCATAGTCCAAATTCACAACCACTACCAACTAGAAGGACAAGAGCAGCAGATGCATGGGAACACCACCACCTGGAAGTTTCTCTCCAAGTCAGTCACCATCCTGACTTGGAAATATATTGCCGTTCCTTCACTGTCGCTGGGTCAAAATCCTGGAACTCCCTTCCTAACAGCACTGTGGGTGTACCGACACCACATGGACTGCAGCGGTTCAGGAAACACAGAATTATTACAGTGTAGAAGGAGGACATTCGGCCCACTGTGTCTGCACTGGCTTTCTGAGCATTTTAACTTAGTGCCAATCTCCTGTCTTTTCCCCGTAACCCTGCACATTGGTTCTATTTAAATAATCATCCAATGCCCTCTTGAATGCCTCAATTGAACCTGCCTCCACCACACTTCCAGACAGTGCATTCCAAACTCTAACTACTCGCTGTTTGATGAAGTTTTTTCTCACCTCGCATTTGCTTCTTTTGCAAAACACTTTAAAACTGTATCCTCTGGTTCTCAGTCCATTTACGAGCGAGAACAGTTTCTCCCTATCTACTCTGTCCAGAACCCCTCATGATTTTGAAAACTTCTATCAAGTCTCCTCTTAGCCTTCTCCTCTCCAAGGAAAACAGTTCCAACTGCTCCAATCTTTCCTCATTACTGAAGTGTCTCATCCCTGGAACTATTCTCGTAAAACTCTCCTGCACTCTCTCCAATGTGTTCACATCCTGCCTATATTGTGGCGCCCAGGACTGTACACAATACTCCAGCTGAGGTCTAACCAGTGTCTTATATAAGTTCATCATAACCTCCCTGCTCTTGTACACTACGCCCCTATTAATGAAGCCTGTAATACTGTATGCTTTAGAAACAGCTCTCTCTACCTGTCCTGCCACCTTTAATGACTTATGTACATATACACCCAGGTCAATCTTCTCCTGCACACCCTTTAGAATAGTATCCTTTATTTTATACTGTCTCTCCATGTTCTTTGTACCAAAGTGCATCATCTCGCACTTCTCCGCATTGAACTTCATCTGCCACCTATCTGCCCACTCCACCAATGTGTCAATGTCCTTTTGAAGTTATACACTGTCCCCCTCACAGTTTACAATTCTCTCAAGTTTTGTGTCATCCGCAGACTTCAAAATTGTCCCCTGCACACCAAGATCTAGATCATTTATATATATATATATAATATATATGGAATGGGAGGAGGAGGGTAGCCTAATTGCCCTTCAGAAGGTGTTGGTGAGCTGCCTTCATGAACCACTGCAGTCCAATCAGGTGTAGGTACACCCACAGTGCTGTTAGGATGGAAGTTCCAGAATTTTGCCCCAGCGACAGTGAAGGAACAGTGATTTATTTCCAAGTCAAGATGATGTGTGATTTAGAGGGTGGTGGTGCTCCCATGTGTCCTGGTCCCTTGTACTTCTAGTTGATGAAGCTTGCCACTCTCCCAGCCAGCACCTCCACCACTGGCACACCATCACTGCAGTGTGTACGACCAACAGTGGATACTGCAACAACTTGGGTAAGGCTTCTTCAACTGCTCAAATCTCTTTTCTGAATGATCTCAATGACCAGGATAATTTTATAATATCTTGGTGATCCCAATGCTGTGTTCAAGGTGCAATCTGAACAGAGCTCCCTACAATAAGACCTTCCGACTTACACTTCTACCAAGCTGGGGTTGGTTGAGTTGTAATGTCTACCCTCTTCTCAATCCTTCCACTCCTGCAAGTGGTATCTGTGATGAGCGAGGGTGCTTTGTTATAGTCAACCAGAGGTGATGAACAAGCATCCACCGAGCTTTTGTTTGGATGCAAGGCAATTGCATCTCTGTGGTGTGGCCTCGCAGCTTAACCTCCAACTGAGAGCAGAATTCCCATCTCCATCCACTGCAGGGTTTCTGTTGCACTTGCTGTCTCTACCATTGTCCTGCTTTTTAATTTCACAAAATGTTCAATGAATCAGCTCAGATAGAGGCCATTCATTAAGTCTGTGCCAGCTCTTTTAAAGATGGATCTAATTAGTTTCATTCCCCTCTTAGTGCTGCAGATTTTTCCCCTTCAAGTATTTATCCAATTCACTTTTGGAATTTTTTATCACATCTGCTTTCACCAGCCTTTCAGACAGTGTGTTCAGATTGTGACAATTTGCTGAATAAATTCTTTGTCTCATGTCCTTTCTGTTTCTTTTGCCAGTGTTCTGCCTGCTTCTTTGGGAGTGTTGGATATCAATGAATTGGAGTAATGCATTCTTCCATAAATAGATAAACCAGACCATTCTAAGCTCATGATACAGATGAATGGGGCTTGTGAAAATTGGATTTACACACCTGAGTTACAGGATGTCACATTTCAGAGTATTTGGATCCTACACCAGTAATAGCCACATGCCTGATTAATATTTCAAAAGTTCCACAGAAAGAATGGATACTGAAAGGATGTTTCACCTTGTGGAGAGACTAGAATGAGGGCACAGTTTAAAAATAAGGGATCGACCATTTCAGATGGAGATGAGGAGAAATCTGTTCTCAGACGGTCGTGAGTCTGTGGATCTCTCTTCCCCAAAAAGCAGTGGGGGCTGGGTCATTGAATATTTTTAAGGCTGAGTTAGATAGATTCTTGACTGATAATGGAGTCAAAGGCTTTGGGGGCAGGGAGAAAAATGGGGTTGAGGCCACAGTCAGATCAGCTGTAATCTTATTGAATGATGGAGCAGGCTGGAGGGGCTGAATGGCCTTCTAACTTATATTTCCGTACATTCACACAGATCCCAGATAGGCCTTAGCAGCTCTCTTGCCAATAGGGCTTCTCATCAATGTGAGCTGGGAATCGTGTAGGCGCCATTGGTTCCTTAACAGCGAATGCACATTTTGATCATCTAAAATCTTTTCCTTAAGCTTATTCAATTGCTCTCTCGGAAATTTCATTTGGGCTTTAATTTTTGTTTTCAGTTTTGGGCCTGATTTTTCAGGGACTGCAGAATTGGGACTCTTCAGGCAAAAAATTGAACTTGTACATGAGGTGTACAACAACAACTTGTATTTAAACACCGCCTTTAGCTTGGTGAAACATCCCAAGGTGCTTCACAGTAGCGTAATCAAACAAAATTTGACAGCGAGTCAACATAAGGAGATAAAAGCTTGATCAAACAGGTCGGTTTTAAGGACCGTCTTAAAGGAGGAGAGAGAGGTGGAGAAATGGAAAGATTTAGCAAGGGAATTCCAGAACTTGGGACCCAGCTAGTTGAAAGCACATCCTCCAATGGTAGAACGGTTAAAATTGGGAATGTGCATGAGGCCAGAATTGGAGATCTTAGAGGGTCGTAGGGCTGGAGGAGGTTAGAGAGATAGGGAAGGTCAAGGCTATAGAATGATTTGAAAACTAGTGACAGTGGAATGGAGCTCCCACATTCCACCCCCCTCCCCCCACCCCCCCCACCCGTAATACAGGCTACGTGATCATAAGAACAATGGAATTGAGCTATAATGGATGGTGAATCTGCTACTGCCCATTTTGTGCCATTGCTGCAGTTGAATCTTAGTCTCAATTTGTTCCTTTATATATTATATCTGGAGAAAGCAAACCTCCAATCTGAAACTGGGTCAAAGAGAGTCATTGTCTAAATATATAGCCCTGTACTTCAGCAAAGCTTTTTTTAAGGGTTATGTTCAGTGATACTTACCATTCATTCAGTTAGAAAACTAAGCCCCCTTGAGATTAGGCATTATGCAGATCAATGTCACGATGAATCTCACCTACATCATCCCTACAAAGTGTCTCAATTGCCAGCATCGAGAACTAAATATCAAATTGGGTACAGTGCTGCTAGTTACAGACTCTTCCTCTCCTTAATCTTCCTAACAGAAGCTTATCTTCAACTTTTGTTGGGGTAGCCCTGAGTTAGAAGGTTGTAGGTTCAAGTTCTACTCCAGAGACTTGAGCACAAAATCCTGGCTGACAATCCATTGCAATCCTGACTGAGGGCTGCATGGTTAGATTCCATTGACCTGGCACAGCTCCACATTTCATTCAGGATTTTCCAAGCCCGGCTTTTCCAAAAATGCGGGGCACAGCATCCATCAGGGCACTCTGTGGAAGCAGAGTAGAGTTTGGAGGACAGAGCATGCCTTCTTTTTACAGTATTAGCTGCGATTTGGAAGTTACAATGTCCAGTCTTTCAATGTTAGTGAATGATTGAGTGGATGAATGAGTGAATGGCTACAGTAGGAGTCTTTCCGATCCCCCTTTTTTCCAATAATTTATATGGATTTTTCTTTTCCCATCTATGTCCATTATTTTTAAATGTATTTCCATCCATTGTTTTATCTCTACCTTTTAGCCTATTTCGATCCCTTCCCCCCCACCCCACCCCCACTAGGGCTATCTGTACCTTGCTTGTCCTGCTTTCTACCCTTAATGTCACCTATTAGCACATTCCTTAGATAATATCACCACCTTCAACACCTCTTTGTCCTTTTGTCTGTGACATCTTTTGGTTATCTCCACCTATCACTGGCCCTCTATCCAGCTCTACCTGTCCCACCCCCCCCCCCCCCACCCCCCCCCCCCAACTTAAACCAGTTTATATTTCACCTCTCTTCTATTTTTCCTCAGTTCTGATGAAGAGTCACACGGACTCGAAACGGTAACTGTGTTCCTCTCCGCAGATGCTGTCAGACCTGCTGAATTTTTACATGTATTTTTGTTTTTGTACAGTCAACATCTGATTGTTTTAAACCATTACTGGAAAATTCAAATGAATAGCACATTCAATTGCTGTGGCAACCACTGAGTCACAGAAAGCTACAAGCACTTTGGTAGACATTACATGGTCTTTTCTCATGATCTTAAACTGTGAACTTGGGCCAGCTCCTCGACACACTGTGCTACTTTATTCCAGCAAGTATTAATGTTACAAATCATTTTATATGTAATTCAGAGATGTTCCCTTCACAAGTCTTCTCTGGCAATGTACCAATCAGACAACTGGTGCTAACCAGAGCAGGCGAAGATTGGTTACGATGGGTTGAACCGTTGTTGTACATAAAACTAGCTGAAATTATTGCTTTTCATTTAATCTCAGATTGCAATGATTCCTAAAACAAGTCCAAAAGTAAGAATTTTACTGCCCGTATGTAATTTATATTTATGTTTTAGGGTCTACAAGTTTAATAAATATACAAACTTCTCAGCAGTGAAAATTTATAATGTATTTCTTGGTTCTTAAAGTTTGCTTCTTTGGTTTTTTTTTGATGCCCAACAGAGATTGTTATCTATAGTTGCTCAGCTGAGCTCTCGTTAGTACACTTCTCACCTAATCCAATTAGCTTCAAAAGGACAGACAATTCCTGCAGAGTGAAACCAGTTGCATGGTGGTGCTATCTTTGAATAAAAGAAAAATATGCATGAAACTTGAAATATAACCAGAAATTGCTGGAAATGCCCAGCAGGTCTGGCAGTATCTGTGGAGAGAGAAACAGAGTTAACGTTTTCATCGAGTATGACTCATCTTCAGAACTGATCAGAGGGGTGATGGGCGTTACGCCGTTGCAAGGGGGCAGGGGAGGGAGAGCAAAGGGGGAAGATCTGCGGTAGGTTAGAGGGTCGGGGAGATTAAATGACAAAGATGTCATGGAACAAAAGGCAAAGGGAGTGGTAATGGTTGTAAGAAAGAAGCTGTGAATTTATCATTGTACCTTCAACTTCTCCGCTATGTTGTGTTATGACAGTGTTATTTCATTAGAAAACACCGGGTACATTAAGGTACAGTATGCAATATTCATATCAGCCATGGTTTTGTTGGCAGCACTCTTGTTCTGAGTCAGAAGGTTGTGGGTTCAAGTCCCACTCCAGAGACTTGAGCTCAAAAATCACGGCTGACACGCCAGTGCGGTACCGAGGGAACATTGCCCTGTTGGAGGTGCCTACTGTCAGATGCAATGTTAAACCTGTCTTATCGAGTGGACATAAAAGATCCCATAGCACAGGGTGGAATTTTACACAACAGCTGGATTTTACGGTCCTGCTGAAGTCAATGGAGTCTTGAATGGCTCGCTACATTCTCCGGCCCCATTCCTGCCGTGACCGGACTGTAACATTCTGGCCACGAGTGGGGGAGTACTCCCTGCTGGCCAATATTTACCCTGCAAACCAACATCACAAAAAAACACCAATTATCTGGTCACTGTCACACTGCTGTTTGTGGGAGCTTGCTGTGCACAAATTGGCTGCTGTGTTTCCTACATTACAACAGTGACTGCAGTTCAAAAAGTACCTCATTGGCTTTAAAATGCTTTGAATTGTCTGGCGATTGCGAAAGTGCTATACCTGTATATATTCAAGTTTTCCTTTTTTAATTATCACATTGCTGTTTGTGGGAGCTTGCTGTGCACAAACTGACTGCCATGTTTTCTACATTATAATGGGGACTACACTGCAAAACTGCTTCACTAGCTGTAAAGTGGTTGGGACATCCTGAGTTTGTGAAAGACACTATGTAAATGTAAGACTTGGCCTTTTTAAAATCTTTTTTACTGTAGTGATGTATCACAGTCTTTAAGATGGAATTATGTACAATTGAAAAAGACCTGCTATTTGGGCAGTGCTAGCGCTTAGAGAATTGTATTCTAACATGACTCTTGTACCAAGCTTTTTGGCAGACGCTTATCCAACTCGCTCTCCAGGATCCAATAATGTTGCCTCCCTGGACAATCTAATTGACATGAAAAGTCTGAATGTATCAGTTGCCTTGTCATGCTCCCTCTTCTAAGTTGGAAGCTCACTCACTTGTGACAGTACGAAACCATTGGTGGTTATCATGCCAATGCCCTTTAGCTAATTACATTGAAATTACTTACTAGAGTTCCAAGCAAAGCTACAGGACACTGTCCTCCTGTTGGTGTTAGGGGCTGGGAATCAGCTCCTATCTGCTTCCAGCCAAAGACAAATTGAGCTCCTTAACTCAGACTTTCAGGCAAAAAAAACCCTGCAGACTCATTTTGGGAACAGCGCTATTAACCTTTCCACGATCATTACAGAGGGCAAGAGGAACTTCATTCAGCTGAAGAGAAAGAGGGCATTTTTTCTTATTGTGTTGAATGAATGTTCAGGCTATATTATGATCTCCTGCAGTTATTTTATACTGGACTGTTAGAAAGGGGTTTGTTCTCAGTGGTGGTACACTTATGAGAAATTTAATTCTTCAGAATGGACAACCAGCTGATGAGCCTCATGGAACTCACCTGTTGTGATGTTGCTGAGTTAAAGTTGCCCAAATAAATCCAAATCCAAAGTTATTAAATCCAATAGGAAATTAAGGTGAAACTTCTTTACCCAGAGACTGGTTTGAATATGGAAATCACTACCACATGGAGTGGTCGAGGAGGATGTGTTAACTGGACGCTAGATGAACACATGAGGAAGAAAGGAATTGGATATATTGATGGGGTGAGCTGAGGAACTTTGTGAAGACGTAAACAGTACAGAACAGTTGGGCTGAATGGACTGTTTCTTTGATGTAAATGCATTGTTAATAAAGAGGCTAATTATCAAATGGCAACCTTTCAGCTTGTTGTAAATGTAAAAACAAAACTTTGAAGTCTGTGCTGAGATTATTTGTGTGAATTCTATTTTGATCAGCATGATGTAGCCTCCTGCTTGGTCTGACTTCTGCAGCAGGGTATTAATTTGTGTAAACTGCATGATGAAAATCAGGTCAGAAATCACGGTTAAATCAATTTAGGGAAGGAATTCCAGGAGTTAAGGCCTGTGCAGCTGAAGGCTTGGTCACTAAAGATGCAGCGTTTAAAATCAGGGTATGCATGGGGCCAGAATTAGAAGAGTGCAGGGATCTTGGAGGCCTCTGGGGTTGGAGGAGATTGCAGAGGGAGGGAGGGACAAGGACCTGTGGAGGGACCTGAAAACAAAGATGAGAATTTTAAAATTGTGTGAAAATTGCTTAATTGAAAGTATGTCAGTAAGTGCAAGAGTGGTGGATGAACAGCACTTGGTGCAAGTTTGGATAAGGCATCAGAGTTTTGGATGAGTTCAAGTTTACAGAGGCTGGGAGGTGGGATGAATGACGACCAGCAGTGCATTATCAGCTTGCCAAGCAGTGAAAATGATCGTTCAATATTTACTCTTTCAGAACCTTTCTTTTTTTTTTTAAATAATCTATTCAATCTACTTAAACCTTCTCTGAAGAAGCCCCTATTTTACTTGCCTTCCTTCATAAATATCACCTATCAGTCCTGGTATCATTCTAGTGAGTATTTGCTGTAACCTTTCCATGGCTCCAATATCCTTCCTATAATTAGAAAGATGTACGTTTTATTGCACAAAAGTTCAAAGCTGTGGATTTTTGCACAAAGCTCTCTCCATTGTCCTATAACAGAGCAAATTCCATTTGCTCATGAATTATTCATCATTGCTCATTACACTGGTGTGAGCAAGGAAAGAGTTTTTGGGGAGAGGAGTGTGGGTTCGAACAAGTGATTCCTTTGTGTCGAATTCCTGCATGTCAGTGTTCGATTTGTGCATACCAATTAACGAAACTCGAGAGGGATACGTCTTTGAGAATGTGTTGGGTGGTTAAAGTGTGCTCCTCCAGAAGGTTTAAGAATACAACTTGGGGCCAGAGTTTAGAAGTTCTATCCCTTTTGAGTTGAAATCTGTTGATTTTCTTATCCTCATGGATAAACCTCTGGAGAGATGTCTTCTGCTATAAGGTTTCTCCAACGGTTTTCCTTATACAACTATGTTAAAAAATAAAGGCAGGCGAAGCACAATAATTGTTAAAAAGTGAGAGGCAGGGAATGCACCGAGATGCCAGAAGACCTTAAGTGCCAGTTTCGAATGTTTGATGTGTTAACCGTGGGAGTCGGGTAGAACTGCTAGAGAGTACTGGGCAATTAGTGAGGAAGACTTGAAAGTTTCCCAATTGGGAAAGTTTGAATCAGTAGTAAAGGGAGGTCTGACAGAGAAATTTTGGGGCTTTAAGGATTGAAAGAGGTTGCGGCTCTATAGCACCTTTCACAACCTCAGGACATCCCAAAGCCCTTCATAGCCGATTCCTTTTGAAGCATATTCACTGTAGTTAGATAGGAAATGCAACAGTCTATTTGCACACAGCAAGCTCTCACTAGCAGCAATAATATGATGACCATATAATCTGTTTTGGTGTGGATTGAGGCCTAAATGTTGGCCAGGACACTGGGGTGAACCTCTGCTCTTCTTTGAAACGGTGGCAGCAGGAACCTTTCACATGGAGCCTTGGCTTAATGGTTAGTCCGAAAGACAGCACCTCCGACAGTGCAGCGCTCCCTCAGTACTGCACTGGAGTGTCAGCCAAGGTTATGTGCTCATCACAGGAATGGAACATGAACCCAAGACCTTAAGGCGCAAAACTGAGAGTGCTGGCCACAAATTAGGTGACACCATGTCAGAGTGTATCTGGCGGGATAGATTTGAAGGGCTTTGAACACACGAGGGTTTTAATTTTTAGGTGATTGGTGCTAGACTGGCAGTCAATAATATTGCTCATTAAGAATTGCAAGAGTCTTTCTCCTTCCCACCCACTTTGTGCCCTCAGTTCTCCGAAACTGCATTAATCAAACCTTTATTAAAATGAAACAGGGACATTGAACCTAACCAAATTCATCTCGAACGCATGTCAGCATTCTGAAATCCAACAAAAATAAAAGGATTTTTTTTACCGTCTGTGATTTATCTACACAGACTGTTACAGCGCTCCCAAAAATAAATCCAACATACTTTAAAATGCACGCTTCTGGCAACTGTGCCTGTCTTCTGAAGGTTTTGTGTTGAAACTACATCTGATCTGAGCAGAAAATGCTTTGTTTGTAATACAGGGAGTCTTGAAGTCTAGGATTTCCCTCTAATGCTCTGTGTTATTTCAGTGTCTCTCAACTGACTCCTATCTGAACAGACCAGCCGGAAAATTAAAAAAAAAAATGCACTTTTTGTTATATTATGGAATGTCAGGTCCTGACACAGCAATGGGGGTCAAAGTTCAAACAGGCCCTGAACAATTAGAGACCTCTTATCCGAGATGTTAGTGGAGAAGCAAGCTGTTTAACAGCAGGACATGTGCTTTTAACATCATATTTAACAGGAGGTAATGTAAACTGTGACCATACAGATTGCAATAATAGCTGAGGAGGAAATATATAAAAAGAAACCCCACAAACAGATTTTAAATAGATTTAAGGCTGGTTTTAAAGACTCCTGTTTCTTTCAAAGAAAAAGCGTTGCAATTTTTGTAATCAGCGTATGGACTTTGAAAGGCAAATGCTGTGGTGACTGAGGGTATAACCTTTCCTACTGCCTATTAGGGGGGGGGGTCACGTGATTGTTCTTGACGAATGAGCCCTAAGCGTGGGTAATCCGGCGGGCTGGAGTTTTCTAGTTGTGGACCAAAACAAAAAATTAAAACGAAACGTTAACTCTGCCTTTCTCTCCACAGATGCTGTCAGGCCTGTTGAGTTTTTCCAACACTTTTGGTTTTGTTTCAGATTTCCAGCATCCGCAGTATTTTGCCTTTACCTTTTTCTAGTCATGGACCTGGTTCAAGCGTGTAGTTTCTGAAAGAGCTCAGTAATAAAGTTATCAGTTTCAAGAAGAAACCTGTCTGGTGCGTCAAATTATTACAATGTTTACCGTAATAATTTTATAGAATAACACAAGCTCTCAGTCCCTCTTTTCCTCAACAGACCTCTGATAAAAAGAGCAATTCTGGGAGATTTTGTGTCTAATCGTTGTGTTATGACCAGGTGGGGAAGGGCACAATGGGTCCCCTCTTTTCCTTCTCCTTTGTTTGACAGCAACAAGTTCTTTTGTTTGGGAAATGGATATATTTGCCAATTAAGTGAGCACTTAACCGTTTATGCGCTGTGACCATAGAAGAACCAATTGGACAGGTTCTCTTGAGTTTAACAAAGAAAGAGGTTACCTTTACTATTCTTAAACTAATCACAATAAAATATTAAAATATGTCCCAACTCACACACAGACTCACAGATACACACTCAAAGTTCACACACACACACGCACGTAAATACAGATTAGAGTGGGGAAGGATAGTTTGCCTGAATTAGAGTCCATAAAAATTGAAAAGGAATGTACAGTCTGTAATTTTGTGACCCGGCCAGCTTCAGGCTTTCCTTCAGTGACCCCCGTTGCTTCCGATTTAAAGGTGTAGCCGGCTGATTTGGTGGTTCTTCTGGAGACAGTTGTGCTCAGTTGAATTTCTTTTAGGAAGTCATCTCTGTTTGCAGCAGGAGTGTTCCTGGATGGTCACAGTCAGCCAATGGGACTGGAAGCTTGACAGGTGGCTTAGAGAGAGAGGGAGGAAGGAGAGACCCTACTTGGGTTTTTTGTCGTAGTGTCTCAGCTGCTTGTTCTCAGTTCTGCTGAGAAAACATGTGCTTAAAACATACAAAGGGCTGGCTTGTCATGTGACCTTCCGACTCCAAATGCCAGGTGAATTCAAATAAGGTCATGGCCCATTTATTCCAAGGATAACTTGATTAGCTCTTGCCTGGAAAGCTGTCTTAGCCAGGGTCCCATTGTCCTAGTAATTAGTCTTAATGGTCCACCTCCAACACTTGAATACCTCAGGTGATTGCCTTAATGGCAGGAGATGTGGGTCCTACATATTCCCCAGGAGGTCATTGCCTTTGGTGTGTTTTGCAAATGGGCTGTCTCTATTCCAATGAATTGGGCTAGCTGTCTTTAGCTGTGATCTCAAGCCATCTGTGTTTTAAAGAGTCTTTTTGAAAAAATTCAATTCAGGTTCCTGCTATTGGATTAAAAATCATTATTTGACATAAAACACTTCTTTATGACAATATATTTAGAAATCATTCTCCTCTGGGGAGTTGAGATTGGAACTGTGGAAGGAAGTATTTCAGGTAACAAAGTCAGTGTTGTTAAGTAAGCAAATGCTAACAAAAAAACTTTTTTATACTTGGAATCCTATTAGTTTGTGTCAACAAACCAGAAGCCACATCAAATGCATAATCTGTTGTTACAAACACTTAAAACTGTCATTCATTCCCAGATGCATGTAACACCTACTGTACTGAAACCCATTAGCACTTGAAACTCAGCCAAGCATTCATAATGTCTGAACAATAGAATACTCTCTGAGACAGAATGAACAGAAGGTGCTGAATTCAATTTCAAAACAAAGTGCCTGTCAATTTTTTCAAGCGTGAAAAATGTTTTTTCATCAGCGAGAGCTGTCACTCCATCGCACAACAAAAGATGACAGCACAGGTGGCAGGACGCTTTGTAACATTTTTCGCTGAATTATGGTACTTTTCTCCATTGAAAAAGTACTGTAACGCATCTTAACAATTATACAATGCTGGTCAATGTAGGGTTAACTTACCTTAATGGAAAGATGCCTATGCTGAAAGACTGCAATAAAAACACATCTATATTACAATACAGCACTTAATAGTGACATTTGAAAGTGTAAAAATATTTTACACTTACCTTTCGGAATGTTCCAGACGCTTTGGCGGGCTTTCCGTTTTCTTCACAAACTCTCAAACCTGATGTGCTTTTAATGAGCTTCCAAAAGCCCGCATCGTCAGACAAAATGGTGTGCGGGGGGTAATCGGATTTTCATCCCCCTTTAACGTGGGGAACCCGATTTCAGCGGGAGTGGCTGTGCAATTTGCCCACTGGGCATTCCCGACTTGCAAAAAGGCCAGAGGGAAATAGGGTCGGTAATGCCGAGGGACAAATTCAAAGCATGGCCATTCAGGCACTGAAAAGCGTCTCCACACCCAGATGAGAATTCAGCCCAATGGACCTGAAAATTGCATCCTTGGTTAAACTGGAATGAGTGACATGAGTATCGAAAATTCAGGGGCCATCCAGTTAAGGTCTTAAAGATGATAAAAGGAGTTGAAAGGTTGATAGAAACTATTACCTCTGGTGGAGGTAATCCAAAGCAATGGGCATTAATTGTAAAATTAGCGCCAGGGTCTTCAGGGGTGATATCACATTGGCTAGTGGAAATCTGGAACCCTCTGTCCCACTAAAAGCTGTTGAAGCTGGGAATCAACTGGAAATTTCAAGTGGAGTTGAGGTAGACAATCAGCCACGATCTATTTGAATGGTAGAGCAGGCTCAATGGGCCGAATGGCCTACTCCTTCCTCTATGCTCCTGCGTTCCTACTTGGGGTCCTTAGACTTTTGCTGAGTTAAGATAACAAAGGCAGGTAAATGGAGTTAACTGAGTGGCTTGCTCAGCCATTTCATAGGACAGTTAAGACTATGGGTCTGGAGTCATATGTAGGCCAGACCAGGTAAGAGGGGCACACTTCCTTCCCCAAGAGTGAACCAGATGGGTTTTTACAGCAGACAAATGTTCACCATAACTGCTGAAAGCTTTTGTTTCCAGCTTTATTTAATTGCAGAACATGAAATTCAGTCAAGCTATTCAGCTGAAAGAAGCATCACAGAATGGGTTCAGCACAGGAGGAGGAGGCTATTGAGCCCGTCAGGTCTGTGCCAGGTCTCTGGAAGAGCAACTTGCCTCGTCCCACTTCCTGCCTTTTCCCCGTAGCCCTGCAAATTCTTTCTCTGCAGATAATATCCAAATCTCTTTCAAAAACCCTGACTGAATCTGTCCCCACCCCACTCTCAGGCGGCGCATTCCAGGTCCTAACAATCTTCTGTGTTTAAAATAAAAGTTTTTCCTCATTTCTCCACTGCTTCTTTTGCTAATAATTGAATCTGATTCAAACGGCCCTGGGTAGCAACTGGGTGCAGGATCCTGATTGATTTTGCCCTCTTTATCACACGTACACACTCCAACAAGCCTTGGTTGAGATGGCTAACTCAGCACAGTCAGAGGGGATTGATTCTGTGACCTTGGTGCTCTGTAACAACGTAACTACTCACTGGGTAAACTCTGAAGCCCTTTATCCATTCCATTTAAAACAAGCCAAGCATTTTCCCTGGGTCCATTTGTTTTGTGACCAAAGAATGTTTAAATAAAAGCTGAAATGACATGCCTGAATCTTTTATTAATATGTGTATTTTTAAAAACAAAGTCCAAACTCAAGGCAGAGAAATGAGTTAAAGATATTGCAAAGAGAGGGTTTCTGAAGTGGACGAGACCATACAGCATTCAATCTGAGTAAATGTGAGAGCTGCTGATTTCTGCATTCTCTAGTCAATCATTTTAAAAGTCCTGACAAACTTTTTTTCTGTCTCATTTTAAAATTTTGGTTTGAATTTTGGCTTTCTGTTTTTTTTAATTTTCTTGTAATCCAGCTATATGTATTGTGTATGTGTGTGAGAGTGTGTGTGTGTGTGTGTGTATGTATTGTGTGTGTGTGTGTGTGTGTGTGTGCTTCTATCTGTGCCTCGCATTCAAACACGGTGATGAGTGAGGCATCCACAGTCTGTGCCATGAATGGCCGACTGCAAGTTGTGTGAGAGAGAGAATGGGTTTTTGTCTATATAAATGGCAAGTTGTTGTAAAGAGGTGGAAGTGGCATCTCACTGTAGCACACATTGCAGAAATTTCTATTTCTCCCTTTTAACACATTTGAACTGAAGCTTTCGCACAATATGACAGTGTAAGTGTGTTTCCTTTTAGTGAGATGTTGCTGTTAATTGAGAGGGTCTATTGTGATTTGTGAATGGCATGTAACAGTTGTGTTTAATCTCAAACCGATGAGGCTGGGAGGTTGTTTACTCAAAAATAAACGGGCTGTGAATTTAGGAACCAGTCCAATTTTAATTGTACATTTCCCGATTGGAACCGGAGCGTCAGTTTTGCCTCCCTCACTGGGTACAACAAATACCTTTTGACTTGTTTCACAATGTTCCTCTGTGCACAATGCAATCTAGTCTTGCCACTGCTAATTTGACCAACATCACCATCACTTAAATGGGACAATCTGACACTGTTTCTAACCATGCTGCTCGCACTTTGACTGGAGTTGGCACAATGCCACTCCCTTGCCGCCAATCGAAAGCTATGTTTGCCCACTTAAAGAAACAAGAAAAGGCCATTCAGCTAACTGGGAATAGCCAATCCTTGGTGTCAGCTGTGGTTCAGTTGGTAGCACTCTTTCACCCTCTGAGTCAGAAGGTTTTGATTTTAAACCTCACTCCAAATGTTTGAGCACGAAACCTAGGCTCACATTCCCACTGCAGTGCTGAGGGAGCATTGCATTGTCAAAGGTGTCATTTTTCAGATGAGGCGTTAAACTGTGGCTCTACCTGCCCTCTCAGGTGGATGTAAAATATCTCATGGCACTATCTTCAAGAAGAACAGGGGAGTTCTCCATTGTGCCTTGGTGATTATTTATCCCTTGAACAACATCATAAAAACAGATTATCTGATTGTGATCACATTTCTGTTTTTGGGAGCCTACTGTGCGCAAATTAGAATTGCTTTCCTACCTTATAAAAGTGACAATACTTCATTGGCTGTAAAACACTTTGAGATGTCCCAAGATCATGAAAAGTGCCGTGGAGCTACAAGCTCTTTCTAAAATCAGCATCTGAACAGGGGCTTGATCCCTTCATTAACATGTTGGTGTGCTGCTGAATGCTGCTTTGGTCAGCTATCTGTGAAATAATTCCTTTTGTCATTGGTATGAAACTTAAACTCCACTGATTGCTGAATCTGTTTCTGTGGACGTATGTGGAGATATTGGGTATGAACAGGGCTCTCACAAGGCAGTGCAAAGTGGCTGACCTTGCAAAATTCTGCTTTATCCCTGAAAGAAATACTTGGACATTGACTAAATCATTGACAGTGACCCTTGACCTCAACATCACAATGGACAATAAGAAAGAGAAATGCTCTCAACTTAACAGAGAAAAATATTGCAGGGCTATGGGGGGAAGAGCCAGCCAATGGGACTGAAAGGATTGCTCTTCGAAAAGGCCGACACAGACTTGATGGGCCAAATGGCCTCCTGCTGTGCTATACTGCTCAATGATTCTATGATTCTACAACTCGTTCAGTGTTAGCAGTGCATGGAGATACCGAGTACAAGCAGGCACTGCCTCAACACCCCCAGGGTGGGACATCTAAAGACAGAAATACTGAGCAGCAGAGAAAGAGAAGCTGATGAAGCAGTGTTCCTGCCGCTGGCTCCTGATCCAGATTAATAACCATGTTCTCATTCCAGGTTTCAGTCCCTGGACACACCACACTTTCTGAAAGGTCAGGGTTCACCTCAAAAGGGGTAGCACTTTCACAAAAAAATGCCCGACAAGCCCTGGAGGGTGAGAGAAAAACATTGTGAGGAAATTGGATTGGACAGTATAATTATGTGATCATCCAGCTCCTCAATCTCCCATTTCTCTGCCTGCCATTTTAGGGGAGCTTTCAACATATTTGATCTAAATGCTTGAGTGCCCCGTTGAAATAGCAGAGAAAGGGAATTGATATGAGTGCATCAAGCCTTAGATTAGAACATTAACACCGCGAGACAATATTGCATTTATTTAATGCCAGGATGCATCCATTGTAATTCATGCTATTGTGTGTTTGAAAGTCCTTTCTGAGAATTTGTTTACATCTTTATGAAATTATTGCTCATGATAACACCAGGAAATGATGTCTTGTAATAGACATTATATAGTGTAATTGGTTAGACGATCGAATCCCTATGCCAGAAAGTACACTAAAAAGAGATTATCTGGTCATTTATCAATTGCTGTTTGTGGGAGCTTGCTATGCACCAATTGGCTGCTGTCTTTCCTACATTATGACAGTGACTACAGTTCAAATGTATTTCATTGCCTGTAAAGTGCTTTTGGACATCCTGAAATTGTGAAAGGCACTATAGAAATGCAAGTTCTGGAGTGGGGTTGTGATATGTGGTGATGCAATGGTCTTGGGCTGGGCAGAGGGGAGGAAGATGTCACACATAATGGTTTGGTGCTTGAGGTGGGAACATGAGAGTTGGATAAGCATGGGGTAGAATGTATAGAATGGAGTGGTCACGTCTGGACCTGGATGGGAAATTAAAAATGCCCAGAGGTGAGAGAGCTTCCTATCTCTCCTCATAGTTTATGCACAGAAGGAGGCCATTTGGTTCAACTCTCCAAGGTGCTATCCAGTCAGTTCCATTGCAAATGCTCATTCCCATCATCCACTGTGAAATTGGGGTTGGACAGCTCATCACCACTGACCAGTGAACTTTTTACAGTTATACGACAGATGATGGGGAAAGAGTTCATGGGGCAGGAAGGGCAAGGAGGAAAAACAAAAAGAATAAAAGTATTTGCTACAACACCTGAAACTAACCACCAGAGACTCATGTCTAGACTGCAATATGATAGCTGCAGAATATACTCATTAAGGATCTTGGAAACAGAGCGCTGATGGTCAGAGTCTCTTGCTGATTCCAAATTTCACTTATATTCAAGCTAGATGGTCAAAGGTCATAGAGCTCAGATAAGCATGTCCTTTCCTCTTAACTGTGGGTAGAGACTTAATGCCCCTGAAAATGTTTACAGAATTCAAAGAGCCCACTCTCCTGACTGTAACCACATTCTTCAAACTCACACAGTTGATTTGAGCCTGTAGAGGAATTGATCTGTGAGTGACACCAGAACTAGTGTCAAAATGTTCAAGGAAGAGAAAAACAACACATTTGGTTCAGGTCTGAGGTAATACCCTGTTTAGAAATCTTCAGCAATATGAAGCTAACCAAACTGTTGGCACCCTCAAAGAACTACATGATTGAAGCCACTTGCAAATAAGTAACATCTGTCTGTTGATGTTTTTACATATCTGGGAGCTCACTCATAATGTCTTGCTGCATTGTGATTTGCTTTTTATGCCCTATCAGCCGATGAGTGTAAGGTCCTACTCGCTAAGGGAGAAACATGAATAGTGATAGAATTAGCTGACGGTGAGTTTGAGAATGATCTGGGGATGACTCTTTTTCTTTCATGTTTTCCAAGCTGTGAGGGTGGGTTAAAGTTGTCCAGTCTCAGTCCCCTGTTGATGCTTTTTAAAAGAATGAACTTGCGGTTATATAGCACCTTTCACCACCTTGGGATGTCCTAATGGGTTTCACAGCCGATGGAGTGTGGTGACTGTTGTAATGTAGGAAACGCAGCAGCCAGTGTTGATACAGGAAAGCCTCACAGACAGCAACGAAATAACAATCAGAAAATGTGCTTTTTAGTGAGATTGGTTGAGGAATAAATGTTGGCCTCAGGACATCGAGGAGAACTCCTCTGCTGGTCTTCGAGTAGTGCTGTGGGATCTTTGCCTGTGAAGGTAGGTGAGGCTTGTGCTTAACCTCTCATCTGAAAGATGGTGTGACTGGCCAAAAGCACGATGCACCTCTGACTTTTTTTCCCCCTGCACCTTGTTGGGATCGCAACTGGACTCAACTGAAGGAGTCTGCGTCTCTATTGGAATGAGTCCAGAGTACAGATCAAATGATTGAGGATGCTGCTCCCTGAAACTTATGGTATTGTCATCGTTACATAAAGTAATTTTCCGCACAGAAAGAGGCCATTCGGCCTTTCGGGGAGATTAGAGGTGTTCAAGGCTATGATACACTTAGGTAAGTTAGGCAAGGAGAAAACTCTTCCCATTAGCTGATGGTACAAGGACGAGGGGGAAACAGATTTAAGATTTTGGGCAATGTGAGGAAGAACTTTCTTGTGCAGCGAGTGGTCAGACTTCTCCTCCTCAATGATATTCCTGCAGTCGATGCAGTCACCACTCACAACATCTATTTGTGTCGTTTCATGTGAAATGTTAGTAAGGTCAAGTGTGAAAAAAATCTAAACCAGATTCCGTTAACCGCTCTAAAAAGAGCTTCTCTCTTTTGATGTGTGTGTGGTTGTGTCAACGTCCAGTTCGACTCAAATCTCAACAAGTTGCAACAAGGAGTCTGCCCCAGTGGAGAACTATGTAATGTCCCAGTAGCCTTGGATCTACAGCTGACCAAATTATGGATCCTTGGATGGACAGTGGTCAATTTACTTCATACAGCTGTCCAAGATTTGGATGTCTGTTGACATTGACTCACATGGCTGTGTATTCAAAAGGTCAGCATTGTTTGGTGAGGGGATTGCCAAGCACATACTGCGTGACCAGCAAACCCTGGGATAAGATAGGACAACAGATTCTCCCTTGGATGTGTCTTTTGTATGTCTTAATTGACAGTTTTACATTCAGAGGCCTCTTGCACTGGAATAAATACATCAAGATTTTGAACAAAAGGTAGTTGCAAATGTCAGTTATGTATTACACAGTTTTTCTACAAATCAAAGCAAACAGGAGAGTGAGTGGCAACTAATACATCCCGGTAACTTATGAAGGTGACCCTGTATTAAGCTCAATATTGGGCCTGAACTTCCTTGGAATGACAATCAGCATCAGATTGCCGCTCTGTCCAATTTCTTACCTTAGTTTCTTTTCGATCCTATCTCGCCCGACCTTCCGACTCAGACCAGGTGAGATCCAGGTAGCACAGCTTGCCCCCAGGGCCCAGCGTCAAAGTGAAGGAGGCCCTACCCCCTTGTCTACGGTGCTAGCTTCCATAAACCTGGTAAGTTTAAAGGTCCACTGAAATTTAAAGGTCCTTCACAGGCCAGGGAGAAGGTAAGTGTCTAAGGTAAATGGATAGGATTTGGGGGTTGTGGGAGGGGGTAGGAGGTTGTGGGGTGGGTGGTGCGGAAAGCGGAGGTTGGAGGGGTCAGAGGTCGGGGCGTCGGAGGTCGGGTCGGTCGCAGGTCAGGGGAGTTGGATCTCGGGAGTTTGGGGGGGGGGGGTGGTTGTGGGGGATTGGGGAGGCCGGGAGCGTGGTCGGAGGAGGTCAGGGGAGTCGGAGGGAGTGTTGGAAGGTCGGACGTTGGAGGGTCAGAGGCTGGGGAGGTCGGGTTGGGCATTGCAGGTGGTGGGGGGGGGAGGATCGGGCCTTGGGGGCGCAGGTGTCGGGTTTGGGGGTTGGGGTTGATGGGCGTTGGACCTCGGTGGGGGGATTGTGGACCTCAGATCAGGTCGGGTTGGGCTTGGCATCTTGGGGGTTGTGTTGGCCTCGGGTGGGTTGGGTAGGGTGTCGGGCCTTGGGTCTTGAGTCTGTGGTGTGGTGTGGGGTGGGGGTGAGAGTCAGGTCTGGCGGGGGTGGTGGGGATGAATCCCTGTGGGGATGGGGGGGGGGGGGGCGGAGTCCCGTGGGTGGGGTAGTCAGGGGGTGGTGGGAGACCTCTGGGGCGTCAAGGGTTGGGGACATCACGTTGTGGGGCCTGTCTGGGTGTGTACAATAGTTACCCAGAAGTGGGTTTAATCCTTCTGCATCTGTGTAACCCAGTTGGAAAGAACTGAAGTTTGTGATCTAAATCAGATTTTTGGATGGTTCCCGGGGGAAGTTTGCACTTCTGGGCAATTGCCATGCAAACCTTACCTGGGAACTTCCGAAGGGATTCCCCAGCCCATCTTTGGGTACCCCCTCCTGCCCCAACTCCCCCCACCCTACTCCCCCTCCTCCAACCCCGCCCCCCCCCGACTCCCCCTCCTCTCCCCACCCCCCAATCCCCCTCCCCCCCCCCACCGCCCCCCCCCGACTCCCCCTCCTCTCCCCACCCCCCAATCCCTCTTCCCCCCCCCCCCCCAAGTCTGGTGCTGCGGAGCTGGAGCTGGGAAGTTAGGGCCCATTGTGAAATCAACAACTTTGAGTTTGTAGGAGCTTTTGAGTTTTTCAGCTATCCTCACAGTTCTGCTTTGCTTTGCTGAACTGTGGTAATCTTCCAGCTACTGCACATCTCATTTGGAGGGCAGATTCTATTTTCTTTAAAAAAGCAACCCTGTTGGCTGAGGTGCAAATAAGTTGTACTGGGAGATTGTAATAGTCCCATCCAGGTCTTAATATAGGGCTGTGTCTCTTCTTGCTGCTGTCATTGTTCATTTACAAACCATCTGAAATCCTTAATATGCAATTATGCGTGGTATCCACTATTTTGTCTGTAATTATAAACACTTGCATTTGTATAGACATCTGTGCCCTTTAATTGTGTTGCTGCTTTGTAAAGCATTCCCACTTAAAATGCTTTTTGCTTATATTGTCAGCTATACCAAAGATTATAGGGTTGGGCTTTATTCCTGGGTTTGTGCAGGATCCTTCTCCACCCGTGACCGAGCGAGAGAAGAAAAGATTTGAATTAATATTGCACTTTTCGTCATGTGAAAGCATCCATGAAGTACTTTAGAGCCAATGACATTGTAACGTGGGAATCATGGCAGCCAATTTACACACAGGAGGACCCAGTGAGCAATAATGGCAACCAGACGTTGGTTGAGGGATAAATACTGTCCAGTATGCGGGATAACTCCCCCGATCTTCCTCAAAGTAGTGACATGGGCCAGAATCTTCCTTTCGGTGTGTGGGTCCCGCACGTCGATGTGTAAAATGACGCGCAGTGACTTTGGGCATGTGTCCCCGATGTCACCACGCATTGTTCAGACCTTCAGTTCAGCGGGTGCGCACTGGAGTCGGCTGCGTCCCCGCCGAACTGTCAAAGGCGAATTAAGGTCATTGATTAACTAATTAAACTGATTCTCAGGGCTGCCTGTTCAACCTTAAGGCAGGCGGGGGCCAGGCAAAGAGGTGGCCTTCGCTTTTTTCATGAAACCTCATCCACGGGCGGGATGAGGCTTCATGAAGTGTCTGTTAATTAAACAAAATGAGTTATGAAAATTCATAAACATGTCTCAGCTCATGTGACAATGTCACTCGAGGGGACATGTCTGATTAATTTTATTTTTTCTTTTTGGCGAGGTTTTATTGTTAAACTAACTTCCCAGAGGCACCGAGCTGCTTCAGGGAGCTCTCCACGCTCTTTTTGCCCTGAATCTCCCTCCACCTACAACCCCCCCCCCCCCCACCCCACCCCCCGCCCGCACAGGTAGCGCTAAGCGCTTCCAGGTGCGCATCACGCTGGCGGGTCTTAATTGGCCTGCCCATGCAAAATGGTGGCCGCGTGAAGCCGATCGCAGGTGGCAATTGGTTAGGTGCCCGCCCTTGCCCGCTCCCAAACTGCCCGCCCGACGGGGAGAAAGTTCTCCCCATGGGATCTTTTACCTGAGAGGGCAGATACAGCCTAGTTTGACATGTCATCTGAAAGACAGCGCCTCCAACAGTGAAGCACACCCTCGGTATTGCAGTAGAATTTCAGCCTAGATTTTATTCTCAAGTCTCTGGAGTGGCACGAAAACCTCAATCTTCTGACGCAAAGGCAAGAGAGTGTTCGCCACTGAGCATGACTGATACTTCAGGTTACGCCAGTCCTAGTAACCCATGATTTAGAGGCAGAACAGCTGTGAAATATCTGAAAGCAATGAGTGTTCTAACGTTGTTCAACCAAACCTTTTTCCTCTCATGCTTCAATCTCTCATGCTGTTACACATGGCCAGTCACACGTGTAGTCGTTATCTCTTAGGATCAGCTCAAAGCATTTCACATTGAAGAGATTATTTTGAGATATCTGCGCTCTGTTAATTCCGGCCTCTTGAGCATCCCCCATTCTAATTGCTCCACCACTGGTGGCTATGCTTTCAACTGCCCAGGCTCTAGGCTAAGGATGAGGAACTGCCTCAGAAGGTGGTAGAGACGAGGTCGTTGAATATATTAAGGGCA
Organism: Carcharodon carcharias; assembly: GCF_017639515.1. Taxonomy (NCBI): domain Eukaryota; kingdom Metazoa; phylum Chordata; class Chondrichthyes; order Lamniformes; family Lamnidae; genus Carcharodon; species Carcharodon carcharias. The sequence goes on from NC_054494.1 coordinate 34,022,860, forward strand.
GAGGTAGAGAGATTCTCGTTAGGCAAGGGAATCAAAGATTTCTTGGGGTTAAATGGGAATGTGGAAATCGAAACACAAGAAGATCAGGAGGGGCCGAATGGCCTACTCCTGTTCCTATTTCTTATGTTCTTATGTTCTAACCTATGGCCCATGGGCTAGATCCAGCCCGTTGCTCAATTTCATCCGGCCCACAGCAAGATTTCTAAAAATATTGACCTATGACAATAGTGCCTTCAAAATAGCATTTATCATCATGGTTATGAGTTTGCTTTGGATAAAAGCGACAGCTAAATTACAATAATAATATTTAACAATATAATGTTCAAATTCAGCCACCGCATTAAAACAAAGGGTGAGTTGAACGTTTCTATTTCCTCCCTAAAAAAGATGAAGTTAATTTTGGTGTGTGTGACCCGCGACTGATTTTGTCTACATGTGAATGGCCTCTGATAGGAAAAAGGTTCCCCACCCCCATTCTAGATTCTAGAATTCCCTCCCTAAGCCTCTTTGCCATTCTTCCTTTTTAAAATGCTCCTTAAAACCTATTTCTTTGACCCAGCTTTTAGTCACTTGACCTAATAGGTGGCTCGGTGTCTCATTTTATTTGATAACACTCTTGTGAATCGCCTTGAGATATTTCGCTACTGAAAAGACACAATATAAATGCTAGTTATTGATGTAGTTCCTGAAGTTCTGTGGTGGTGGTTGTTATGTAGATGAATACAGCAGCCATCTTGCATACAACCAGAGCGGGCAAACTGCAATTGGATCAGTCAATTTGATTTTTTAGTTATTCCCTGTTAATTAATTCAGCATTAAGCTCCTTAAAAAGCAGAAATTTCCTCGTTGATTAACTGGAACATTCTCTCTGTTGAGAAGTTTAAATGACCAGCCAGTAATCCTTTAGCACTGGAGAAAGACATGCTTGAGTAATACTATGTGAGAGTTAAGACCCTAGTGTAAAATTAAACCCTTGTGAAATAATGCATCAACTTACATCAAGCTCCTTGAATTGGATAGTCTGCAAAGGCCTTGTCCATTTCAATAATTCCGCAGTGCTCCAGCAACATTGATTAACTGTACATAAGAGTTGTCTTTTCCCCAAAGAACCATCACTAGTCTTCCAAAAGATCTCTTAACCCTTAATGTAATGACCATGGAAAAAGCGTATTCCCATTAGACCCAGATGTACTGGATTTGACTGCTTTGAAAAAGATTTTGAAAAACGCAAGCTTAGGATAGCTACATTTCGTTTTTATATAAATTTATATTCTCTGATGCTTTTAATGTTCATAGTTCAAAAAAGATGGAGCTTTACATTGACAAAAATTCCAGGAAATGCTGCAGTTTGCCATGTGCTTTAGTCTTGATTTTTTTTTTGCAGGAATTTAAGATTTGGAAACAAGAAAGCTGTGAAATTTCAGAAAGCAAGCCGTCAGTCAAACATTGCTCAAGTGATTGTTCTTTTTCTCACTTTATTGGTTAATCCCTTGTGGATTTGCACGTAGGTAGTCAAGACCAAATGTGATTAAAGGGCGGGTGGAGAATAATTGCATCAGGGCACACTGAAGTAATTTGGACTGTACACTACCCTTATTTCTATATAATGCTTCAATTTCCTATTATTTACAGTTCAATAATGAAACACACCTCATTATGAAACGCAGTGAAGTAGAGTTGGTTGGACTTGGTTAGGAGTGGGGTTGGGGTAGGGGAGGGTTAAATTCAGGAGTGTCCACTTTTGGACCACACTCCCCACTGCAATTGTCCCTAGTGCATGAATGGTGAAGTCTGAGGAGCCCCTGATATTGTACTCAGCCCTTGTTATCATCGAGCCAGTGCTGGAGCCTGCAGTTAATGTAGTATTCAGTTGTCCAATTGATTGGTGTTTGATTATGTGTGCCTGTTGACTGTTCTCTGTGTGCTGTTAGTCAAGCCTGGGTGTGGTTACTGTGAAAGAGACACTAACCTAAAAGCAAACAGCAGCTGCAAGCAGGAGAGCAGACATTTAAAAAATAAATAAACTTGTAAATAATACTCCCGTGCAGACATGGAAGCTGGTATATCTTCTTTGTATATCTCTGAGGCACAAAACACAACAGCTTTACTACCAGATCTGTCTTCCAAGTCTGGACAAATAGATTGGGAGGAGAGCAGTATCAGGGAGTCGGGAATCAGGGGTCCTGGAGGGAATGATGTCAGGGACCAGGGAGTGATTGAGGGTTGGGGTGTGGACTGGCCATGATCAGGATGGTGACAGTGACTATTCCCCTTTATTTCTTTATTTAGTTGATGCTCAAAGTTGCTCTTCCCTGGAACAAACCAAAGTTGCAGCCATGTCCTGAAACTGGTATCAGGACACTCTTTTTACATTTACAAATAGATTAATCCCAGTTTCAGACACGGGTCAGAAGTGCCTCTTTTTTGTCCTTACCCAATATAGTGGGCAGGTCACTTCTAGTGGGTAATGTGCATACTTTTCCTTCCATGTTGGTGCATTAGAAAGCCTCTTTGTGCTTATAAAACAGATGCTATACACCTCAGTTTAACCTTCTAGGTGTTTCTGAGCAGTTCATGCTGAGGTACTAGGAGATAGAAAACTAAGGCACTACTGGCGGGAAAGTATAATTACAGCGTGACCAGTTTATATAGGCAGTTTGCACTGTTAATATTGACATAGGAATTTATAATGGATGAAGTTGTCGCAGAGGTTTGACAACACAAAGGTTAGACAGGAAACATTTGTTTCTGATGAAGATGTCATTGCTTTGCCATTATCTTCACTACCACATGACATCTTTCTTTCTCGATCATCGCAAACATTTTTCTCAGAACTGTATTTACTGCCAAACTAAATGAGGAAGAAATTCATACTAGTTGCCTCACTTGGTGATTTGCTACCTATTCCTATTCAATTTCCTTCAAGGAATCTCTGCGTTTGGACATCCTGAAATGTAGCTTTTTTATTATTTCACAGGATGTGGTTTTGCTGCTAAACCATCATCTGTGCCCATCCCTAATTGCCCTTGAGAAGGTGGTGGTGAGCTGCCTTCTTGAACCGCTGCAGTTCATGTGGTGTAGGTACAGCCACAGTGCTGTTAGGAAGGGAGCTCCAGGATTTTGACATTGAAGGTACAATGATATAGTTTTATGTCAGGATGGTGAGTGACTTGCAGGGGAACTTGCAGGTGGTGGTGTTCCCATGTGTCTGCTGCCCTTGTCCTTCTAGATGGTAGTGGTCGTGGATTTGGAAGGTACTGTCAAAGGAGGTTAGTGAGTTATTGCAGCGCATCCTGTAGGTGCTGCACCTGCTGTCACTGTGGAGGGATCGATAGTGGAGGGAGTGAATGTTGGGGGTGGCGGTTGGGGTGCCAATCAAGTGGGCTGCTTTGTGCTGGAGGGTGTTGAGCTTCTTGAGTGTTGTTGGAGCTGCACTCACCCAGGCAAATTGGGAGTATTACATCACACTCCTGCCTTGTGCCTTGTAGATGGTGGACAGGGTTTAGGGAGTCAGGAAGTAAGCTACTTGCCACAGACCTGCTGCTTTTGTAGCCACAATATTTATATGGCTATTCTGGTTCAGTTTCTGGTCAATTGTAACCCCCAGGATGTTGTTAGTGGGGGATTCAATGATGGTAATACCATTGAATGTCAAGGGGCAATGGTTAAATTCTCTCTTGTTGGAGATGGTCATTGCTTGGCACTTGTGTGATGCGAATGTTATTTGCCACTTGCCAGCCCAAGCCTGGATATTGTCCAGGTCTTGCTGCATTTGGACATGGACTGCTTCAGTATCTGAGGAGTCGTGAATGGTGATGAACATTGTGCAATCACCAGTGAACATCCCCACTTCTGACCTTATGATGGGGGTAAGGTCATTGATGAAGCAGCTGAAGAAGGTTGGGCCATCATTTCAATTCATTGTCATGTAAGAAGTTGCAATTTTTCTCTGCAAGAAATAATTATTTGCTGCCTGATAATGCCTGGATTAAAATGTGAGAGTGTAAGGAAAGCAGAGTGCAGATCCATTTTGGTATGTGTTAGGAAATCTACCATTTCCATAGATTTTCACTTTTCAGACACCCCCAGTTAGTTGTCCCTACTTTGTCTTGCTGTTTTCATTTACCCTCCTTTTCAAAATACTTCCATTTTGTGTAGGAATTTGCTTAAATTCAGTAAGAAAATAAAGATTAAATAAATATAGAAAAAAGCTGGAAATACTCAGCAGGTCTGGCAACCCCTGTGGAGTGAGAAACAGAGTTAACATTTCAGGTCTGTGACCTTCCATTAGAACTGAGGAAAGTTAGAGATGTAATAGGTTTTGAGCAAGTGGAAGTGGAGAGGGGTAGGAAGAACAAAAGGGAATGTCCATGATAGGGAGATTAAATGACAAATGGATTGTGATTCAAAAGCCAAATGAACTAATAATGGGTAAAGTAAAGAAACAAGAGGCACTTCTGGAGACATGCTTTGTTCCCTCCACATGCACAGCACCACTGCTGATATAAAAATGGCATATATATCGAGGAGGAGATGAAAGAAAAAAAGTTGCATTTAATGCTGAAAAAAGATTTTTTTTGTCAAAGCTTTTCGTCTTACACTCATCAGGACAATTCACAAGAAAAAAACCAATGTCAGGGGAAACAGCATATTAATACTGCATGGGAAGAGAGCGCTGATTGGTTGGCAAGTGGCCTCGATTGGTAGAGGCGTTGCCATGGAAAATGTACCAGTTGATGGTGACGGAAAGTTAACTACCAAGCATTGTTTGAAATTTAAACTGGGCAACTTGACTCTGATTGGTCAAGGCGTTGCCCTGGGGAATGAATAAGCGAATCGCTGTCACTTATTTTGTTTAGCTGAAACAGGTACAATGTGTGTACATGTTCTTTCTGTCTCCAAAGGGTAATGTCTTGACCAATCAGGATCAAGCTGCATGGTTTAAAAATCAAACAATGCTTGGCAATTAACTGTCAATCACCATCAACTAGTTAATTCTCCATGGCAACATGTCTACTAATCAAGCCCACTTGCCAACAAATCAGCACTCTTTTCCCATTCAGTATAAATATGTTGCTTGCCCTGACATTGGCATTTTCTTGCGAATTATTCTGATGAGTGCAAGACAAAAAGCTTCAACAACAAAGTCTCTTTTTTCAGCAATACTCAAATTCTGTATTACCAAGTGATTGTATTTATACTAGAGCCTTTCATCACTTTTGGGCATCCCAAAATGTTTTACGGCCATTGAAGTGCCTTTGAAGTGTAGTCACTATTATGATGGAGAAATCATGTGCACTCAGCTCTCACAAACAGCTATGTGATAATGACCAGATAATCTTCTCTGAGAGATAAATATTGGCCAGGACACTGGAGAGAACACACCTGCTCTTCTCTGCATTGTGGCCATAGGATTTTTTACATCCACCTGAGAGGGCAGACAGCAATTTGGTTCAATGAACCATCTGAAGGAAGAAGGATGGGAACAGTGGCACTGCAATGTCAGCCTAAATTTGTGTTCAAGCCTTTGGAGTGGGATTTGAACCCACTTTTGGACACAGGTATAAGAGTGTTACCCTCCTAATCACGGGTGCCATGTGAATGTATCGGTGAAATTCATCTTGGGCCATAGCACATTGACTTCAATGGGAAAGAAATTCTTGCACAGGATTAAACAGACTGCTGATTCAGGCACAGGGTAATTCAGAAATTCAGGCACAGGGTTAAACAGGGTAGAACCCAGCACCTTGGTAATTCTAAAATAAATCCATTGTTCCATCATTCATTTAAAAACTTTTCAAACGTTGTTCCTCCATTTCTCTTTGATGTAAGCTAACTTCATTTTGCAGCTGGACTGGCACACTGCATCTGATAAACCAAGCTTTCTAAACTTCTGTCTGCATCCAGTCATTGAACTCAATGGTTCTCATCCTGTTCAGTGAGCCTCTTGAGACAACAAGACGACTCACCTAAATTAAAGGCAAAATACTGCGGATGCTGGAAATCTGAAACAAAAATACTGGAAAAACTCAGCAGGTCTGAGAGCATATGTGGAGAGAGAGAGACAGAGATAACGTTTCAAGTCCGTATGACTCTTCTTCAGATCTGTTGTTGAAGACGATTCACCGAGCCTTTTTCTCCCAATGTTCTCTCACTGACTGGTGACAGACAGATGACTTAATTCGATTCCACAGTGGAAATCAATCTCCGTGAATATGGCTCCAATTAAAAAAGACTGATTCAGATCTTCCTCAATTCATGCAAAGTTGAGAGCAAAGGTAAAAGCTGATAGCAATATATGCAATCCCCTTATCGAGTGAAGTTATTTGTCGTGCTTTTTGATACTTTCTTGAAATATTTTTGATTGCATGTATAATTTGATACTGTTTTATGGAGTCAGAATAATCTATCTATTTCAAAGTAATTTTCTTTAAGATTACAATATTTGTGCTTGACAGAGATAAGCCTAATGTACTAAAATCTTCAAAAGAGAAAAAGGCTTGTATTTTAAATCAGACTTTTCTGTGTCGTCATCTTCTCAAATGAATTGCATGTCCATGAATAATGTCGGCTTGAATTCTTAGCTCTTTCAGCATAAAGCTTGTATTGCGTCTCCCTCCCGTCGTTTTCTGAGTTTGATGCACTGTCCTCTGTGGAACTAAAGGACAAAACTGCCTGAGTGAAATGCTGGTGATTTTAATCGATGTAGCACCTACTTCTCTAACATGCATTCAAGCTGTGTGGGCATTTCCTCCAAATCCTGCCATGCCTTAGGGGAGGATCTGTGATGCACACCCTCCTTCTCAAATATTTTAAGTAAATGAAAACAGGAAATGCTGGAAAAACTCAGCAGGTCTGGCAGCATCTGTGGAGAGGGAGCTCTGAAGAAGAGTCACACGGACTTGAAATGTTAACTGTGTTTCTCTCTCCACAGATGCTGCCAGACCTGCTGAATTTTTCCAGCATTTTCATTTTTGTTTCAGATTTCCAGCATCCGCAGTATTTTACTTTTATCTTACGTAAACACTCTGTCAACTGCGATTGTTGCAGCTAAGGGGCTGGTTCAAATGAATGGAAACTGAGGGAGCAAAGACCTCAGTGATTGGGTGAAGCAGTCAATCAGAGACCAAAAAGCTCAGTGATTGGGTGATGCAGTCACCCAGAGACCAAAAAGCTCAGTGATTGGGTGATGCAGTCACCCAGAGACCAAAAAGCTCAGTGATTGGGTGATGCAGCCACCCAGAGACCAAAGAGCTCAGTAATTGGATGAGGCAACCAATCAGAGACCAAAGAGCTCAGTGATTGGATTTTTAAAATTCATTTATGGGATGTGTGCATTGCTGGCTGGGCCAGCATTTATTGCCCATCCCTAGTTGCCCTTGAGAAGGTGGTGGTGAGCTGCCTTCTTGAAGCTCTGCAGTCCATGTGGTGTTGGTAAACCCACTGTGCTGTTAGGGAGGGAGTTCCAGGATTTTGACCCAGCGACAGTGAAGGAACAGCGATATATTTCCAAGTCAGGATGGTGTGTGACTTGGAGGGGAACTTCCAGGTGGTGGTGTTCCCATCTATCTGCTGTCCTTGTCCTTCTAGATGGTAGTGGTCGTGGGTTTGGAAGGTGCTGTCTAAGGAGCCTTGGTGAGTTCCTGCAGTGCATCTTGTAGATGGTACACACTGCTGCTACTGTGCGTCGGTGGCAGAGTGAGTGTTGAGGATGAGGCAGCCAATCAGAGGCCATAGAGCTCAGTGATTGGATGAGGCAGCCAATCTTTAAAGAGCAGCTGCTGCTTTTGGAATGTCAATTTCACAACTTCCTTTTGACCTTAAAAGAAAGACAGAGGTTCATTATTAATGTGTCGCCAGGCATCTGGAAGACCATTAAACCCCAGGATAAGTCTAGATAACTCTGAAGAAATCAATACCAACTTTTCTTTTTCTTTGCATGTGCTGGGAGGATCGCAGGATTTAGTACCTGAGGAAATAAGATACCATTTCCATTTGGTGATGATTGGGAACTTGTTTTAATGTAGGCATAATTTCTCTATCAATCTTGGCCTCCAACAGGAGTGGGAGTGACCAAATCACTGTGTCTTCATTGTAGCACAGCTATTGTGGGAGTATGTAGTTGTTGCGTGACGCGTTTACATAAGCAGTTTCCATTGTAGAAGTGAACTTTAAGGGCAGAATTTTACATCTCGCGAGTGGGCGCGGGCCCGAACCGATCAGGTGTGATATAGCACACGGTGATGCCAGTTGAGCGTCCCGACATCATTGCGCACTCGTGCGATATTTCAGTAGGCGGGCGTGAGTGGGTGCCAGAGCCACACCAGACATTAATTAAGAGGCCACTTAAAGTTATTAAAAAGCCAATTGATGCTGATTTTTTTTGTTGCCCGTGAGATTTTGCACTCGTCACCCGGGCAAAACCGACAGGAAGCCAGTGACCTTTTCAAAAAACTCAACCACGGGCAGGATAAAAGGTGTGAGCAGCATTGCCAATGTCATTCGTGGAGAGTTTGGTAGATAGTTTGCTGCCGGTGACTTATTGGTAAAGGACAGTTTCATCTCTGTTCAGGGCTTCAGTGTCAGCATTTCCAGGCTTCATTTCAGGACGCCTTGGTGTCTCCAAGGCCTCCGAAGGATTCAGACCATGTGGACCCTTCCAGGTATCAGACAGACTTCCATTATCCTGGTAATGTGGATTGTGGTCTCCCCTGGAGGCACCTCCTCTAAGGAGGAAGAGAGGGGCAGAAGGGGGAGTAGGTCAGGTGTCCTAGTGCAGCTTCCAGGGGAGAGACCTGTGGGAGGAGAGGCGCAGGCACAAGGGGCACAGGGCCAGCAGGCAGTCCAAGGTGGAAGAGGCTGCAGATGATCCCACTATCCTACTGCCAGGGTTTACAGGTGGTGATGCAGCTACCTCAATATGTCTGAGGTGCAATGCCGAAGGAGGCTCCGCCTCTCCAGGGAGACAGTGACCTCCATCTGCCAGATGATTGGGCCTGAGATCAGCTCCAACTGTGTGGGTGGACACCCCATGTCAGTGGCTCTGATGGTCACAGTGGCCCACAACTTCTAAGCCTCCAGCTCTTTCCAGGGGTCAGTGGGGGGTCTGTGTGGAGTGTCCCAATCAGCTGTCCACAGTTGTGTGAAGCTGATGACAGAAGCTCTGTTCAGGCGGGTACTGACCTTTATTCTTTACCGCACGGACGAGGCCAGCCAGGCTGAGCGAGCCAGAGGCTTTTCAGCGATTGCTGGGTTCCCCTACATCCAAGGTGCCATCAACTGTACACATGTGGCCATCAAGTAGCCAGTGGGTCAGCCGGGTGCCTTCGTGAACTGGGAAAGGTTCCACTCCATGAACGTGCGGATAGTGCGTGACCACAGGATGCTGATTCTACAAGTCTGTGCAAGGTACCCTGGCAGCTCCCATGACACTTACATCCTGAGACACTCCCAGGTGCCGAGGCTCTTCAGTGCTCCAGCCTGATGGGATGGATGGCTGCTGGGTGACAAGGACTATCCCATTGGAGAGGTGGCTCATGACTCCTCTCCGCCATCCAAGAACAGAGTCAGAGAAGCATTACAATGCGAGTCATGGCTCCACAAGGGCAGTGGTAGAGAGGACCATAGGTCTTCTCGAGATGTACTTCTGGACTGTTCAGGGGGAGCGCTACAATACCCCCCAGAGCGGGTGTCACTGATCATGGTTGCATGCTGCGCTCTCCACAATCTGGTACTGGCAAGGGGGGAGCCACTGGAAGAAGAGGATGTTGACGCAGCTCCACAGGCCCCAGAGGATGAATCCAGTAGTGAGTCAGAAGAGGAGCACAGTGAGGAGAATGTTGAGGGTGTGGAGGCAGATCTCGGTAACCTCCAGAGAGGCAGGGACACCAGGGACATCTTGATCCAACGCTCCATCAGCTAAGCTACCAAAGATCTGCTTCTACCTCATGCCAGGGCTTCTCCCTCCATCCTGGGATGTCTGAAATGACCCCTCCATTTACACCCAAAGTCTGCTCGATGACTGTGTAAAGTATCTAGCCACTCACGTCCAGCATTACATATGGGCGTACCCTGCACCAGAAAGAAAAAAGCTGAAGCAAACTCAGGACATTACGACAAAAACAAAATTGATCTCATTTTGACAATCCAAAAAAATGTACATAACCTTCTCCGGTCTTCATTCCCAGACCAGTAAAGATAAACCAAACATAAATGAACAGAAAATCACCCGTGACCTGTCCCTCTTGTGATCATGGTGCCTTTAACTTACGTTTCCGAGTGCTACATTCTGGTGCCCCCTTCGCTGGCACCGACATTGGAGACAGCCTGCTGACTCTGGCGTCCTCTTGGTCTTGATGAACTTGGCAGTCGTCCTCTGGCCAGTGGAGCCTGTGTTGACCCCTCCTGGGAGGGAGCGGTCAGTGCCACGTCTGACATCTCCCCAGTCCCCGCAGCCTCATCAGTTGCCACGGTCACGGGCAGAGGGACGGAGGAGCTGCTGCCGTCATCCGGAGCGCCCTGAGAGGAGCCCACAGAGACGACAAGCAGCTCGTGCGCTAACATGAGGTCGTTCTGGACCTCCCTGCTCACCATTGATGGACGGGGTACCTAACTGGGATACTGGGTGCCTCATCCATCTCCCACACTGACACTGACCACCTGAGGTCATTGCCTATGTGAGGGCTTGCGGGTCCGAGCGCAACCCCAGGAATCCCTCATTCTGTCCCGGGAGCTGCCTCTCCACGAGAGTCCGAGAGTCACCACTCTCTCAATGGAGGAGGCATTGCACTTGCAGTGCTGATGCTCTGCACGGACTCCTCCACAACACGGACTATGGAATGCATACCCTCATGTATCTCCGCGAGATCCTCCCACACCTCCCGCTAGACATCCAGCATCTTCCGCCTAATGGACGACTCCAAAGGCTCATTGTCAGCCTTCGGCTGAGCATTGTCCTGTTTCCAGCAGCCCTCCAGCTGCTAGTACCCCGGGCACTCTCTGCCTCTGCCTGCACCTCAGACGAGTGGGAAACGCCCTTGCCAATGTGCAGTGATACTCTAGCCACTGATCTAATGCCCACCGAGGTGCTGGTAACTGCTCTGGTGCCTGCTTCAGAGAGCGGCTGCAAGTGAAGCCCCGTGGTCGTCTGGCATCAGCGCTGGCCCTTCAGGGTTTGGAGAGCGAGTGTGTGCAAGGAATCTAAAAGGGAGATCAAGGACATGTCATCACACTGTCACTGTGCATGCCAGGCACCCTAGTGAGACAATGGAGATCTGCATCACGGTGCCATCGTCTTTCAATGGTCAATGGAGACTCCAGGTCCGAGGCTCCCATCAATGAAGAGACTACACTAGAATGGTTGCACAATCCAAAACTCTCACCCCTGTGCACTGCGCTCTTATCCTTCATCTGGTACCCCTGCCTCTTCACGTCCTGTTGCACGGGGAACATGCCAGCTCTTGAGCTCCATTGCATCCTGCTGGAACCTGCTGAGCAGCAGCAGGTTGGGTGGGTCTCCGCCTGTACGTGACCTGTAGGTCCAACAGTGGAGGGGAATGGCCACATCGTAACACTCCTGCACACTGACCCATGCCAACACGGTACTCACCCTTCCTGAGTGCAGGAGGTCATTGAACCGCTCCTGGCGCTGCGCCCATGTGCACCGCCATGATTGCTCACTAGCTCTGCCACCTCCTCCCACGCCCTTCTTGTGGAGTGCGGTGGCCTCCTCTTCCCATCTCTGGGGCCAAGGGCATCCCTCCTGGCAGCCACCCCCACCAGGAGGGCGGTGAGGCACTCGTCAGGACAGCAGGGGGGCTGAGTGCTCGCCCAACCTGCCCTCCCGCTTGGCGTCTCCATCCGCGCTCGACTCTTATCACTTTGCTAACGCAGAGCAGACCTTCTCCTGTGGCCGCCAGTGAAGACCCGGTGTTCCATTGGCCCACCAGCACCAAATCACAGTCGGGCACTGATTGCCGGGGGCGGGGCCGCTTCCCGGCCACTCCCGGGTCCACCCACCGAGGACCTCAGAATTCTGCCCTAAGCGTTTATAACAGACAAAGTTGACACGAACACAGAACTAAAAGCACGGCAGCAGGGAATGGGATTTTGTGGAAAGGAAGAACAAGCAGACAAAAAGGGGGCTGATTTTTAACTTGCAGCATTAAAGCAGGCGGCAGTGGATTGACTGTTGGTGGCACCGACCAACCTATTACATTATCTGTTGGAATGAATGTAAAAGGCAAACCTGGGAGTAGCGGCTCTGTTAACAAGGCCAGGAGCGAAGGTTCGTATCAGCTGAATTGCCAACATGAGCCACGGAGTTGAGGAGAGTTGAGGGCAAAAGATAGAACATTTGGGTGCCTTCCTTAACCTGAAACGCCATTGACTGTCTATTGCAAGTCTATTGATGAGACAGTAGGGAAAGCTGGAGATAACTGCATGATCACCTGGTGAAACCAGAGGAGCTGGGGGTTGTTGTCCTTAGAGAAGAGGAAGTTAACAGGACTTGATAGAGGTGTTTAAGATCATGCACGGTTTTGATAGAGTAATAGCCTCCACTTGCAGGAGGGTCAGTAACTAGAGGACACAGATTAATGATAGTTGACCAAAATGGCAAGGGGGGAGATGAGGAGGATTTTTTTTTACACAACATGTTGTTGTGACCAGGAATGTGCTTTTTTAAAGTTCATTCATGGGCTGGGGGAATTGCTGGCTAGGTCAGCACTTATTGCTCATGCTAGGTCATTTGAGGGTACAATGCTGTGGGTCTGGAGTCACAAATAGGCTAGACCAAGTAAGGATGGCAGATTTCCTTCTCTAATGGACATCCCTAAAGTGAACCTGGTGGGTTCGTATGACAGTTGGGACTTGGGATTTTTAATTCCTGATTTTTTTTTTCATTGAATTCAAATTCCACCATCTATCATTGCTGGGATTCAAACCCAGATCCACAGAGCATTACCCTGCACCTCTGCATGACTAATCCAGTAACAACACCACTGTGCCACTGCCCCCCACCCCCTCAAAGAAGCAGATTCAACAGAAACTTTGAAGACAGAATTGGATAAATCCTTGAAGGAGAGAATTTTCAGTTCCATATGGAAAGAGCAGGGGAATGGTACTAATTGGTTACCCCTTTCAGAGAGTTGGCAATGCCAGGATAGGCTGAATGGCCTCCTGGCTGTCTGATTCTACGATCTAAGCATTTAACACCCTTGTAACAAACTCACTTCTCTGCTTAACAGAGATATCATCCCTTTTGGATCAATTCCTCTGCAAAAGGCGAGAAAGAGAAAGAGTAAGATAGAGAACGAGAGAGAGAGAGAGGGAACGAGTACAAACACATGAAACATCTGAGAGATTTCTAACAGTAATTTCTACTCTTGTTCCTTTTCATCTTTTCACTAAGGACATAAGTGTGTGAAAGTTAAATGTGTCAGACTCTCCAACAATGAGATTTGATGTTTTTTCTGATGATGTCTGTGCATGTACAAGCTGAGTTAGTGACTGTGTGGACCTATCACACAGATGTATGCACCATGCGCTGCCTAATACTTGCAGTAACTAAATATTTTCAATGCTTTATTGGCAATTAACCTATTCTGTAATTAGCATGAATCAATGCAAATTCAAAACAGTACAATAAATCCCCTCTTGGAGTTATTCCAAATCAGTTCCTAATTAGTGGGAACACTCAATGCCAAGTGCATTCAGTTGTCAATCTGTGCATGAAGTGGGTTCCTTTAATCAGATTGAGTAATGCAAAACATGAGTTTCAATTAATTGAAGATGAAAATTTCACACTCATCGCAGAATAAGTTCCCTCCTTCAGGGCTCTGCCAACAGGGTGGTGCGAATTGACAGGGGTCGGGGGGGGGGGGGGGGCGGGGTGGGGGTGGGGGGGGGGGGGGGGGGGGGTGGTGGCGGTGGTGTGGGGGGTTGGGGATGGACAACAGAAAAACTGGAACTGAAACCCGGCGTCTTAAACAAGTTGGCTCCATAATTCGTCATCAGCAATTGAGGGGTAAGAATGGACGACTCCCATCATCGTGAGGGATTGGCCGCACGGGGGACATCACATCCAGCTCACTGCCGCCCAATCAAATTCAAACCTCCTTAAACCGAAACAGAACGAGCCAGGAGGTCTCCAATTGGCTGGGATTTTGGTGGGCTGCAACGGGATTGGTGGCGTCTGAATCTCATTGAGGGATCGGGCACGAGCTGCAGGCATTAGTCTGACTGTGATGGGCGCGAGCAGGAATTTGGATCACTTCGCTTCCGATTGGGCCAGTGATTTGTTTTTAAGGCTTACGGCAAATGCTTTCATCCTATTTTCTATTAATGGCTGTGACTGGAAGGTAAACAGCGGAGCTTCAACCCACAGCCCGCTTGATACTTGGATGCGTTCACACAGCAGAGAGGTTAAGTTCCCAATGTGGAGGCAGTGAATCTCTATCTTAACCTGCTCCCCTGGAACCTGCTCATGCCTTGCTCCTGGCTTTTTGTGACGTCACTTCTGCCAACTTCTCCCGGGTGTGGGATGTGGGTGGGGGGTGGAGGTGGTTGGCTCCAGGCTGAAAGTTGGCTGAGGGCTGAAAATACCCTTGTGCCAGCCCTGGCCTCCTTGTCCCTATCTCTGATATCTGGAGGAGGCAGACTTCCTCTATTCTGTGGCCTCTGCTCTGACATGGCACAAATGGCACACCTTGCCCAAAGCATCATGTGCTTTGTATGTAAACATGTCACAGATTTTGAAGGTGAGGCCAGGTAACCCGTGGTATCTGTTGTAGCGTCAGTAGTGGCACCCTTGTCTCGAAGTCAGAAAGAAGGCTAACATTCCCGGTGCCAGTCCTGAGGGAGTGCAGCACTGTTGTAGGTGCCATCCTTCCAGCGAAATGTTAAACCCACTCAGGGCAGATATAAAAGATCTGATGGGACTATTTTGAAGAAGAGCAGGAGAGTTATCTTTGGTGTCCTGGCCAATATTTATCCCTCAATGAATATCACAAAAATAGACTATCCTGTCATTCTCACATTGCTGTTTGTGGGATCTTGCTTTGCACAAATTGGCTGCCACGCTTCCGATAGCACAAAAAAGTGACGGCACTTCAGAAGTACACCACTGGTTGTAAAGTATGTTGAGACATCTTGAAGTTGTGAAAGGAGTTATACAAATACAAGTCTTTCATTCCAGACGTCATTGTGCAGAACATGCTTAGTTCCTGTATCAAATTCTCAATGTGCGCTCTCATCAGCCAATGCCTGAACTGCAAAGTTTATACCAGCAAGTATTCGGCAGGCCATGTAGCTTAAATAACCCCAATATGTCACTGATAATTAACCAGAGAAAGCTTTTGCACAGCAATCTGGAAAGGCTAGCCATAAGCAATCCTCATGCCGTCTGTCATTTCTCAGTCCTGATCTATATCTCAAGTTGTATCTGGTAATTGCATCCATGTAAATTGCAGTTGGTTTTCTTGTAACCTGGTCCTTCCAATGACAGATGCCCATTGTGTAGAAGTGATGTACATCATTGTTCATCTTCTCACCTGGGGAATCAGTGCATCACTGGATACATCCTGATCATTTGACATAAATGGAGAAAGGGAGATAAAGTCATGTGAGCAGCTCCTGCAGGGTCAGATGGCCAGGGAATGAATTGGAATCGGGGACAGGGTGATGAGCCTTTTGTTGGTTTGGGGCTTTGCATATGTTCAGCGGTCAGTTGGCTCGTGGAGACAAAATTGATGAGCATACAAGCAAAAATTCCATCCGAATATTTTCTTTGATGAAAGGGGGAAAGTACCTCAAATAAAATGTCACAAGAAACGACAAAGACACGTCTGGAATTCTGTCAAAACACCATTTCATTTATATAAATGGTTCCCGTCACCAAATTCTTGACAATATAAATGTGGTCAGTCTGCTGATGTCCTGTCTCTGTCTTGTGATATTACATTGACAATGGCCAGTGTTTCAATCCATTAAATAAAAGCAACAACAATAAAACAAATTTCTAAGAATCGTGGGCAATGATTCTGTATAGATTTAATTGCTGAATGTGTAAAACACAATGGCGGTGAACTCCCACTAGTTGTAGCAGTGCAACTGGGCAGAACTGTCAACTCATTGTGAAGGATTGGGGAATTTTATTTTCTTGCTGTTTGTGGGAGCCTGCTGTCCATAAATTGGTTGTCACACTTCCTACATTACAACAGAGATTAGACTTCAAAAATACTTCATTGGCTGCAACAAGCTTTGAGACATCCTGAAGTCATGAAGGGCATTGTATAAATGCTAATTCTCCCTTTTTCATGCTCTCTCTCTTTCTCTCCCTTTTCCCCTCTTTCTCTCGCTTTTTCACAACTTGCCTCCTGTTGTTATGAATCTTGTAGAAGGAGATATTGCCCACAGCCGTTCACACATAATTTTATTTCTTCCACAAAAAGAAAATACAGCTGGAAACCTTTTCTAAATACTTATCTACAGTTGAGGAAAATGTTAGTGAATAGTTTTGTAACAAGTTTGCACAGAACATTTGTGATTTAATGAGTGTTTGGATTTAGGGGCAACTTATAATTTGTCACAACCAAACACTGAGTCTTCCAAGAAATGTTTTGACTTCACCGTGTCATTAATAGCCAGACTGAAGATTGTTAATTATTGTTCAAATTAGTAAATTGGTGAAGTGTGATCATGTTTAACCTGATTTTCTGTCACCATTTTGCTTAGAAGATCAGGAGCTGGTGAAGCGGGCAGTTACTGAATGCATCCAAGCAGTGACTAATCACCTGCTCTATTTAAGTGAATCCAAGTTTCACCCAACATTCATTGCTGTCTAATCTATTCAGATCTCATTTATCAAGTTGACTGAGGGTGGGGGGTGGTGGTCAATGGGTGACTTCATTCCTGAGGTTCTGTAAAGTTGCCCCCTCATCATCTACCATCAGTACATAAGATGTCAGCAAAGTCGAAGTATTAAATAATACTGAAGGCCCAGCAGGTTTATAGCGATAACTGAAAGAGTGGTAAGGTGGTTTGTGCTGCAGTGGAAGAATTGCACTAGTTTCCCGCCAAAGCTCTTTGTCCCAGCATGGAGTGGGCATCGTAAACACCTTACAGGTGCTCTCATTGATCTCAGCGCCTCCCACTGTAGCTCAGCTCTGGAGTGTGAGCTCCCATTGTAGTGGAGATTCCATTTCCCAATCACTATCTGCCAGCAGCTTGTGGATAGAGACTAGCAGCTGTAGATAAAATGCCTGGTGGTCTTTATTCAAAGGAACTCTGAATGTTATGCAATTAGTTTGAACCCAAAGCTTTAAAAGTTCTCAAGAATCTTTCTCACCGAAGAATTCTGGTGATTGATAAAAACGACTGTCACCAGGTCTGGTTTCTTTCCATTTAATGCTGTCCTCTTCTGTAGTTTCCAGTTTGCCTCTGGCCCCCTCATTTTCTTCTGCATCATTTTGTCCCTGTTTATACATCACTCAAAACATTGGCAAAATCAATCCTTTCCTGATTAAAGAAAATTGTCACTGTCAGTGGGGTCCCATGTTTCTTTTCTTCCTCAAACCAAGCATGAAAAGCCTTTGTGGAGCAGATGACATAAAGATATATGTCTTTGGTATCTATGACTGATGGAATCAATGGACTTTGCATGTTCATTATCTAAACTATTCAGGTGGTTTCCAGACCTTCCCTCGGGGTAGGAGTCCATCACTGTGTGACAACAAGAATTAATTTAACCCTTTAAATGAGCGAGAGGTTAAAGTGACTCTTGCTAAGACCATACAAAGCCAAGACTGCTCTGTCAGGGGGAGGGAAAAAAAAGATTGATAAAAGTACTGGTTATAAACACGTCAGTGGGATATTACAGACAAGGTGGTTAAACCTCCTGAATTGGAGATGGCTGAGCTCAGTCACAATCCCATATTTCATCATTAATAGAACTGAGATGTGTCTTATTTTCACAGGTGAAAGATTGGCATGTCAGACGGCAACATGAAATGTGTTTGTAATTGTGACAAAGGTGCAGATATGTTGGTAACCTGATTTTGCAATAAATTAGGCTTTGAGCATTAACACAGAAATCTTCCATAATTCTGTCGTTTAACCATCTGTTGGTCAGCCAGGATTTATTTTTTTGTCAAAAAGAACACTGATTTTCTTCTAACATTATCTCATCTCATTGGCTTAGTTCCTGTGATGTCTCATGTCAGGTCCAATGTCACGCGAGGTTATAATGTGTTTATTGGACTATGTTTGTTACATTGTTACCATCTGAGCCGGATGTCCATGTGGTGTTGACAGAGTCTTGCATTGTTCAAGGATGTTGTTTTTCAGATGAGGTGCTAAACCTGAGCCCTGTTTTACATAGTTTAGAAGGATTTTGAAGGAAAGCAGAAAGTTCTCTGTGTTCTGGCCAATGTTTCTCTCTCAACCAACACCATCAAAATAAAATGGATTAACTGGGTAAATCTTGCTACATGTGTGGGATCTCACTCTTCCACCTCTCCAGGTGTTTTTTTCCATTGACTTCAACATGAAAACAATCTGTGCCAGCTCAGTATTGCTGAGTTTTGCACTAACACACATTATAAAGAAAGAGTTATTCCTTCAAAGACATTTTTACATTTCAAATTTTCAATTTGCTATGATTTGAGTTCATATCCTCTGGGTTATCAATGCAGCCTCTTAATCGCTACATCACTGCAATTCCTAAAAATGCTGATGTATAGATTCACTTTTCCCAACATGTATCTCCTGCCAGAATGAACTGATTGTCTTACCAATGCCTTTTGCCTGTCTCTGTCAGGGTAGGAGTCCATGAAGATCCCCCTCTGCAATTTTGGGAGTGTCACTCTCTATCTCCTCCCAATTTGGAGATTTTGGGAAGGGGAGTACAGGGAGGATGGACAGAATCAATACTTATTATCTTGGAGATGGTGCGTGTGGGAGCAAACAGATTCTGTGCTCTTTGTGTTAGTTGTTTTAGTGGTTAGGAAGTGGAGGAGGCCATTCAGCCCCTGAGATTGTTCTGCCAACACTTAGTGAAATCATGGCTGATCTGCATCCTAACTCTATCCACCCACCTTGGCTCCATCTCTCTTAATATCGATCTGAGATTTTAAATTATTTATGGAGGAAATAATTTTAACTTTCTTTAGCTCACCCGTGAGCGACAGCCTGATTTTACTGTCCACTGACTTTAACAGGGTCCCCCACTGAGTGGCAAAGGGAAGGAACAAGCAGGTGCAGATAGTGGGAATGTGTGCAGGGTACCTTTCACTGGTCCAGGGTCTATGAAACTACCACTGTGTAAGCGAAGGGGACATTAGATAATTTCACTGTAAGAGCTACACACCCACTTTGAAAACTGAGTCTGGCTTAAAAGCAAGAGAGAGAAGTACTGGAACTCTCCTTGATAGGAGAGTTTGATGCACTAAAAGCCTGATCTTTTGGTGTATGACTGTGTTTAACATCAAAGTTTAAAACTCACTGATTGGTTTAATTACTTGCTGTTGAGGAGCTGGAAATTATACAGCTGTCTGGCAAATCAATAGTGCAAAGATGTATTAAGCTTTGACAGAAAGGAGAGAGGGAGGTTTCTCGCACACAGTTAAATCTTTTACCGCAGCCATTTTCTCCTGGCCATGTGGTTGATTAGTAGTTATTTGCTTGCCTACAGTGCAGTCAACACACTTGGGAGGATGTAGGCAACTGTTTCTGCTTCATGCCAGCATTGACGATGTTAACTTCATTTATGTTAGCATAGTGGGTGAGGAAAAGAGGTTTATTCAGAAAACAAGTGGGAGAGAAGGAGTAATTTAGGAGCATTGCTTAGAAAGGAATGTGGACTTGTGCATATTCTGTGAAGAAATGTATGGGTTCTAGCCCGTTTATTTAATGTATTTGCAAGAAACTTTGAAGAAAGCATTGCAGAGATAAAAAAGACTTGCACCTATATAGATATCTTAACAGACATCTCATAGACTCAAATGCTCAAAATGTCCTTGAAATGCATTGGCTGCTGTTCTGCAAGCAACAAACTTCTACATTAAAAAGGAATCAAAAGATGTGATAGGACTTTGTAGATAACATTTGAACTAGTCTGGTTGGGGCTCAGAGATGCACTGCTGAATGTAGCACTGTGAAAGCTTATGACCTACAGATTGATGTGGCCATGCGACTGAAGAATCCCTCGCGTTAGTTACATAGGGTGGAATTTTACGGCACTGTGATTTTACTTTCCTGTTGAAGTTAATGGAGTTCGGAATGACTTGCCCCCAAGTTACGGCCCCATCTCCGCTGCAACGCGATCATAAAAATTCCACCATAAAGCTGAACCTTTTCAGTCTGGAGAATTTCAATGCAGCAGACTAACCAGGGGGGGCCACTGAAAGTGTTTGAACTGCAATAGCAGCTTGGATGAGCAGATAGGGAGAAACTGTTTCCACCAGCACAGACACAGATGGAAGATAGTTGACAAAGGGGTTAGATGAGAAAAAATAGCACACAGAGGGTTGTTATGATCTGGAATGTGCACCTTGAAAGGGCATTGGGAGCAGATTTAATCAGAACTTTCCAAAGGGAATTAGATATTAACTTGAAGGGGGAAATTTTGCAGGGCTGTGAGGAAAGAGTGGGACTAATTGGACAGCTCTTTCAAAGGGCTGGCACAGGCACGATGGGCTGAATGGTCTCCCTCTGTGCTGTAAGATTCTGTATATAACAGCACGGAGAATTCTTGGTGTGTTTTGTGTACGCAGCATCTTAAAAGTCAATTGGCTGTGAAGGTTTTACTTGTTGCCAGAGGGGAAAGAAATCATCTTTGTTGTTGGAAAAGTGTCCGGAATTATCACTGTGGAAAGAAAAGCACTCTGTTCGGGAATGCATTCAAATTGGCAGCCCTTCAATAAAGCCATAAAGCCATTGGGTAGAAGCAGTTGCCTTTTTCATGGTGATCGCAATTTGAACATGAAATAATGGTCAGAAAAAAAACCAGGACATTTTCACCAGGGAATTGGCTTCCACATAAATCTCCAAGGAATTGGGTCCCACTCGCAAGACCAGCTGGAGTAGACAGCTCCCAACTATCAGCAACTGTGAGCAGACATGTGTGTGCATACACAGGTGCACAGACACAGACACACACACAAACACACACACAGACACATACACAGACACATACACAAACCCACACACCAACACAAACCCACACACACTCCCACACAAAAACACACACACACCATACACACATACACACACAAATAAAAACACACACACAGACACAGTCACACACATAAACACACCCACACAGACACACACACACACCGACTCAACACCTCCCCCACACACACACGCACAGACACAGGCACAATCCCCCCCACACACACACGTGCAGACACACACACCCACACAAAAACACACACACACCATACACACATACACACACAAATAAAAACACACACACAGACAAATAAAAACACACACACAGACACAGCCACACACATAAACACACCCCCCCACACACACACACACACACACACACAGACACAGGCACAATCCCCCCACACACACACACATGCAGACACAAAACCACGTACACATACACCCATAGACGCAAACCGACACAGACACTCGCATTCACACACAAACACAAACAGAAATCCATACAGACACCTATGCACACACACGGACAGGCACAAATACACACACAAACAAACCCACACACACACACACACTCTCAGCCACACATGCACATAGACCCACACACACACACACACCATAGACTTACCGCACAGACACACCACAGACACACCACAGATACACCCACACACCACAGACACCCACACACCACAGACACACACACACACACACGAACACACAGCACACACACCACACACACCACAGACACACAGACACACACACACGCACACCACAGATACACACACCACAGACACACCCACACCACAGACACACCCACACAAACTACAGACACACTGACACACCACAGACACACTCACACACACACACCACAGACACGCCCACACACACACACCACAGACACACCGACACACCACACACACTCACACACACACACCACAGACATACCCACAAACACACACACACCACACCACAGACACACCACAGACACACACACAGCACAACCACACACCACAGACTCACACACACACACACACACACACACATACGCACCACAGGTACACCCACACACACACACACCACAAACACACCCACACCACAGGTACACACACATACCCACACCACAAACACACACCCCACATAACTACACACACGCACACAATTTTGGGAATATAAAACAGCCTTGAGTAGAGGCCGGTTGTTTACAGTACCTCTGAAATCAGAGTGTGTCTTTTTGTTGGAGGACATGAATAGGAACAGGAGTAGGCCATTCAGCCCATCATCCCCACAGGCCATTCAATAAATTCGTGGTTGATCTACTTCAACTTGTCCCCACCTTATCTCCATCCTGAGGCAACCGAGCCCAAATCTCAATCCAAAGCGAGCCAAATTTAAGCATTTCCAGATGAAAGCAATGTGTGATGCACATCTGTTTTGAAGCTAGGAATTAGATCAGCTTTGGTCTCCGACTCTCCATTTCCTTTGTGAAAGATTTGCAGTTCTCACGATGAGCAGAACTCCAGTGATGTCAACATTTATGATGAGAGTTGCAGCTTCTAAATGAGGTGATCCTACCCTGCTCAGAGGTGGATATACATGGAATGGGGAAGAGCTGAATGACGGAATGTGTTAAAATGCTGTCCAAATTGTCAGCCAGATCCGTGAAAGGTATCTTGTTAATCATGTTTTAGCAGTCGTTCTGCAAGCTGGAGGAGATAATCATCTATTTGATTTGACAAGAAGCTTTACCAATATAATTAGGAAGGTTTCAAATCTGTTCTTCAGATTGTAATGCTCGTTTGGGCTTTTATTTTGAAGAAGAGCAGAGGCCTTCTCCCTGATGTTCTGGCCAATATTTATCCCTCAATCAACATCACTCAACCAGGATTATCTGCTCAATTGCTGTTTGTGGGAGCTTGCTGTGCGCAAATTAATTGCTAAATTTCCTACATTAACAGCTGTCACTATGCTTCAAATGTATTTCATTGGCTGTAAAGTGCTTTGAGATGTCCTGAGGCCATGAAAGGTGCCACATAGATCCTTGTTTTTTACTTGATTCCAATGGCAGGAGTTGGTGTGACATGCTGGGTGAGATGGCACTCTCTCTGTGAATTTCTGATGGAAAGCTTTGAAATGCTGTGTCAGAGAGACTGGGCCGATTTCTTGTGGCGAAACTGTACAAGAGCAGGGATTGGCACTCTGACGTACTCTCCCACCTTGTCCCCTCTGAAAATTTGAGGTCATCCAAACCTCTGCTGTCCGTGTCTTAACTTGCAGCAGTTCCGGTTCCCTATCGCCTCGGTGCTCGCTGGCCTACATTATCTCCCAGTCAAGCAGGGTCTAGATTTTAAAATTCTCTTCCGTGTTTTCAAATCCCTCCATGGCCTTGCACCTTCCTGTTAATAGGACAGAAGCCAGTTGGACAAGCCGAAACCAAAACACAGAGCTTTTCTTCATCAGGAGAGTTTATCGATGTTGTTTAGCCTCACAGCTCTCTTTCCACATAACCCAGTGTCCCAGCTGTCACCTATTTATATACTCTTTAAATGACTAATAAAATAAACTAATAAACAATTAGCAGGGTGACAGCCCCTTAAGGGGGCGCTGTAACAAAAAGAAAACTTTGAAGGGAAACTTATCAAACTTTTCCAGGGGCTGATAATGCACTCCAGCCCTTACAGGGCCCGCTGGGGGCTGGTAGACACTACGTGCTGACCCTCCATGGACACCCAGGTGCGTCCCCTATTTATATGTACTCAAAACAGTTAATTAAATAATGCCTTTCTCCTGTGTTTCTTAACAATATAAATAACATGCTATTAACACTTCCTATCTCTGTGATTTCCTTCAACCTCCCAAACTTCTGAGATATCTGCTAATCCTCCAATTCTGGCCTCTTGTGCATTCCCAGTTACAATTGCTCTCCCATTGGTGGCCGTGTCTTCAGCTTCCTGGGCTCCAAGCTTCAGAACTCTTTCCTTACATCCCTCTGACTCTCTACCTCGCTATTGTCCTTAAGACACTTTACAGAGCCTGCCTCTTTGACGAAGCTGTTGGTCAATTGACCTAATATCTCCTCACGTAGCTCAGTGTCATACTTTGTTTTATAATGCTCCTGTGAAGCACCTTGGGACGTTTCATTACATTGAAGGCGCTATATAAATATAAGTTGTTGATTATGTCACCCGTAGACATGAGTTGCGGTCAAGGTAAATCTGGCATCTTGATTAAACTCAAATTAATAATTCAGTGACACTTCTGTGCAGACTTCATTCTAGATCTTAACAGATTCTTAGGAAGCATTCCGTGCTGTCAGGACACAGCTTTGAGTTGCTGCAAACATTTTTAAATGCTTTGTCTTCATACCCACATTTCAGAAACCTCTTTGTTTAAATAAATCTTCACACTCATGAAAAATGCCCATGTAAACCACCATTGAACTTGTATTAAAAATCTTATATCTGAATGCATACCCTGTTATGTATTTTCACTGTGAATTCTTACATCCATGTTTATAATGGAAACTACCTATGTAAACTTGTCTTGTTAGAATTACAGCCTCCTGCCATTGGAGTTGCTGCAGCACCCCCAATGGTTGGAGGTGTAATTACAACATGACAAACCTTTTCCAATCAACTCCCATTATAAATGTGGACCAGGACTGTATGATGGAAATATAACATAAAGACAGATTTTTTGGCTTTAAAATGGAGATTGGAAACAAGTTCATTTCCAGACGGATAGAATTCAAAAGCAGAGATGTTATTGTTGAACTTGTATAGAACCTTAGGCAGCTAATACGTGGAGTACTGCGATCAGTTCTGGTCTCTTTATTATAAAAAGACGTTTGAACATTGCTGAAGAGAGAGATGTGTTGCCAAAGATTTTTATCTTGCACACATCAAGACAACTCAAAGAATGCCAAATTTCAAATGATCACAATAATTTGTACTGTAGGGGAAAAGGATGCTGATTGGTTGGCAAGTCAATTCTGATTGGCCAAGACGTTGCCGTGGTGAAAGCAACTGGGAACTATCGGCCCCCCCAAGCTTCCTTGATTATCTTATATTTATAGCTTCACCACAAGTGAAAACATTTTCTCTGATTCGACTTTATCAAACCTCTGCCTAATCTTGTCAGATCATCCCTCAATTTTCTCCTTTCCAGAGAAAAGAACTCTAGCCTGTTAACTGATCCTGATAAGCCTGACTCTCAGTCTTGGTAACGTCCTTGTAGATGTTTTATCCACCTCCTCCAGTGCCTCTATATCCTTTCTATAATATGGAGACCAGAACTGTGCACAGTATTCCAAAATGTGGTCTAACCCAGGTTCGATACGAGTTTAACATAACTTTTCTGCTTTTAAATTCTGTCCCTCTAGAAATGAAGCCTAGTGCTATGTTTGCTATTTTTGTTTTAGTGGCTTTATTAAGCTGCGTCTCTCCTTTTAGTGATTTCGGTATCTGGTACATTGTGTTCTGTTAAGACCAGCTCAGTGCTTTCAAGAATCAATGAGGTTAGCTTGTTTTTTTTTGTAGTATTCTGATTTTTGAGTTACTTTATTTTTAAACCCTTCCTAACCACCGTCAGTATCAAGCATTCCAGGGTTCAGGTATATCATCGAATGCTGTGCAGTGAATGGTCCTTCTAAAACCAGACCCACTGCAGCTGTCCGAGTGATGGGACTAGTCCTGCCCATGTGCCAATGAGTCATTTTGGCCCCTGTGAGAAAAGTGTTTGGAGACGGGTTTTGTTTTCTTCTGTGCGTGACTTGCGCTGCCAACAACAGCCATCTGAAAACTGGCCAACCACTGGAACCATCGCTGTAAATATCCAGGTCCAAGTGTTTCGAATGGTATCTCTGCCCCTGCTGTCAAATTCCCCTGGCTTTGTTGCAGATCTCACCCCCGCCAATCTTGGCAAGAGCTGAGTTTTCTCACTTCTATTTTCGGAAAAATCAATCACTGGAGCGCTTGTTTTTTTTTACTGCAGTTTCCAAGCAGCCCTGTTGTCACAAAATCAGAAAGTTTTGTTTGGAGAGCGTGCATATGCAATTGAAATCACAATGGGGCCAATTTGGATGCAGGGTAGGAGGCCAACTCTAATTTCCAACTGTAATTGTTGCGTTAGTGCTCCTGAGGAGTTACAAGAATAGGATAAAGATTGTACTTCGGAAAATATTCAAGAACAGCATAATTATTACAAAACCGACATTGAATTTTGTGATTAGCTTTCCACTGATGCCTTTGTGATGGGGCTTCTGCATTTTCTGAATTGAATTCACTTCTCAAAATGAAAACTAGTCAGTTTTAAAAATGATTCATATTCATGGAGGTAATAATGTGTTTAGATCATTGGTTATCAGCAACTGATGGGCAGATAAACTGAGGAGATTAAGTGTCCTCAGTGTGAAATAGTCTTTAATCAATGGACAGTCCAGGCTAGTGAATAACCATATGCTTGATGTGAGTTTTTTAAATAGCTTGTCATACTGGGACTGGGATACTATTAATTTTGTAAAATGCTTTTTCTTATAATTTGTTTTGGATTTATGAAGACTAGCTTGTTGCAGTGATGAGTAAAGAAGATATGCTGTGGTTAGCTGTGGCGATAGTTCAGAGAACAGAAGCAGGATGAGAAACAAGTGGGAATATATGAAATAAATTGTCTGATGAGGAAGTTGTGAAGGGAATTGAAGTAAACGTACAGATTCCACCTGAAACCCAAGGTTCTGCATCAGAACCTTGAAGCTTCTGATTGGTCGATTCTTCCGTCCGGTACAAAATGTTGTTACAGCACCAAGCCTTCCAGTCACTTTCTCAGAGGCTCTTTCCCTCTCTCACACTCTCCCTCTCTCTCACACTCTCCCTCTCTCTCACACTCTCCCTCTCTCTCACACACTCTCCCTCTCTCACACTCTCCCTCTCTCTCACATACTCTCCCTCTCTCACACTCTCCCTCTCTCACACTTTCCCTCTCTCACACACTCTCTCCCTCTCTCACACTCTCCCTCTCTCTCACATACTCTCCCTCTCTCACACTCTCCCTCTCTCACACTTTCCCTCTCTCACACACTCTCTCCCTCTCACACACTCTCCCTCTCTCACACACTCTCTCCCTCTCTCACACTCTCACTCTCTCACTCTCTCACACACTCTCTCCCTCTGTCACAAACACTCTCCCTCTCTCACACTTTCCCTCTCTCACACTCTCCCTCTCTCACACTCTCCCTCTCTCACACTCTTCCTCTCTCACACACTCTCCCTCTCACACACTCTCCCTCTCTCACACACTCTCCCTCTCTCACACTCTCCCTCTCACACACCCTCCCTCTCTCACATACTCTCTTCCTCTCTCACACTTTCTCTCCCTCTCACATTTTTCCCTCTCACACACACTCTCCTTCTCTCATACGTTCTCTCACCCTCACACACACTGTCTCCCTCACACACTCTCTTCCTCTCTCCACCACTCTTTCCCTCTCCCACATACTCTCTCTCTCTCATGCACTTTCTTCCTCTCACACACTCTCTCACACACTTTCTCCCTCTCTCATACCTTCTCTCCCTCTCGCACACTCTTCCTCTGACACATTCTTTCCCTCTCACACACTCTCCTCTCACTTTCTCTCCCTCTCTCACACTCTCTCTCTCACACACTTTCTGCCTCTCTCACACTCTCTCCCTCTCACACACTTTCTGCCTCTCTCATGCCTTCTCTCCCTCTCACACTTTCTCTTTCCCTCTCACACACTCTCTCCCTCTCACAAACGTTCCCCTTCTCTCACACCTTCTCTTCCTCACTCACACATTCTCTCCCTCTCTCACACACACTCTCCCCTTTTCACACATTCCTTCCCTCTTGCACGTTCCCTCCCTCTCTCACATTCTCTCCCTCTCTCACACACTCTCCCTCTCACACACTCTCTCTCTCTCACACACTCTCCCTCTCACACACTCTTTTCCTCTCACACACTCTCTCCCTCTCTCTCACATTCTCTCCCTCTCTCACACACTCTCTCTCTCACACACTCTCGCTCTCTCACACACTCTCCCTCTCACACACTCTTTTCCTCTCCCACACTCTCTCCCTCTCTCACGCACTCTCTCCATCTCTCACACATTCTCTCTGTCTCAGACACTCTCTCCCCCTCTCACACATTCTCTCACTTTCTCTCCCTCTCTCACACTCTCTCTCTCACACACTCCTCCCTCTCTCACACTCTCTCTCTCACAAACTTTCTGCCTCTCTCACACTCTCTCCCTCTCACACACTTTCTGCCTCTCTCATACCTTCTCTCCCTCTCACACTTTCTCTTTCCCTCTCACACTTTCTCTTCCCTTCTCACACACTCTTTCCCTCTCACACACTCTCTCCCTCTCTCACACACACTCTCCCCTTTTCACACATTCCTTCCCTCTTGCACGTTCCCTCCCTCTCTCACATTCTCTCCCTCTCTCACACACTCTCCCTCTCACACACTCTCTCTCTCTCACACACTCTCCCTCTCACACACTCTTTTCCTCTCACATACTCTCTCCCTCTCTCTCACATTCTCTCCCTCTCTCACACACTCTCTCTCTCACACACTCTCGCTCTCTCACACACTCTCCCTCTCACACACTCTTTTCCTCTCCCACACTCTCTCCCTCTCTCACGCACTCTCTCCATCTCTCACACATTCTCTCTGTCTCAGACACTCTCTCCCCCTCTCACACATTCTCTCACTTTCTCTCCCTCTCTCACACTCTCTCTCTCACACACTCCTCCCTCTCTCACACTCTCTCTCTCACAAACTTTCTGCCTCTCTCACACTCTCTCCCTCTCACACACTTTCTGCCTCTCTCATGCCTTCTCTCCCTCTCACACTTTCTCTTTCCCTCTCACACACTCTCTCCCTCTCACAAACGTTCCCCTTCTCTCACACCTTCTCTTCCTCACTCACACATTCTCTCCCTCTCTCACACACACTCTCCCCTTTTCACACATTCCTTCCCTCTTGCACGTTCCCTCCCTCTCTCACATTCTCTCCCTCTCTCACACACTCTCACTCTCTCACACACTCTCCCTCTCACACACTCTTTTCCTCTTACACACTCTCTCCCTCTCTCACACACTCTCTCCATCTCTCACACACTCTCTCCCTCACACACATACTCCCCTTCTCTCACACATTCTCTTCCTCCCTCATATTCTCCCTCTCTCTCACACACACTCTCTCTCACACACACTCTCTTTCTCTCTGCACCACTCTTTCCCTCTCCTACATACTCTCTCTCTCTCGTGCCTTTCTCCCTCTCTCACACATTCTCTCCCTCTCTCACTCTCTCACACACACTCTCTCCTCTCATGCACTCTCTTTCTCTCAGACACTCTCTTCCTCTCCCTCACACTCACTCCTTCTCTCATGCACTCCTCCCTCCCTCACACACGCTCTCCCTCTCTCACACATTCTCTCCCTCTCACACTTTCTCTCTCTCTCACACTTTCTGTTCCCCTCTCACACATTCTGTCCATCTCACAATTTCTCTTCCTCTCGCACACGCTCCCCATCTCTCACACATTCTCTTCCTCTCTCATATTCTCCCTCTCTCACGCACTCTCTCACTCTCTCACACACACTCTCCCTCTCGCACATTTCCTCCCTCGCTCACTTTCTCTCCCTCTGTCACACTCTCCCACTCACACACTCTCCCTCTCTCACAAATTCCCTCCCTCTCACACACATTCTCTCCCTCCCTCCCATATTCCCTCCCTCTCTCACACACACTCTCCCTCTCACACACTCTGCCTCTGACACATTCTCTCTCTCTCTCACACTCGCATCTCACTTTCTCTCCCTTTCTCACATTCTCTCTCTCTCATACACTTTCTGCCTCTCTCATACCTTCTTTCCCTCTCACAAACGCTCTCCTTCTCTCACACATTCTCTTCCTTGCACGTTCTGTCCATCTCACACTCTCTCTTCCTCTCGCACACGCTCCCCATCTCTCACACATTCTCTTCCTCTCTCATATTCTCCCTCTCTCACACACTCTGTCGCTCTCTCACACACACTCTCCCTCTCAGAAATTCTCTCCCTCTCTCATTTTCTCTCTCTCTCTCACACACTCTCTCCCTCTCTCACACATTCTCTCCCTCTCACACTTTCTCTCCATCTCTCACTTTCTCTCCCTCTCTCACACTCTTTCCCTCTCTCACACACTTTCCCTCTCACGCACTCTCTTCCTCTCTCCACCACTTTTCCCCTCTCCCACATACTCTCTCTCTCGTGCACACTCCACCTCTCTCACACACTCTCTCCCTCTCTCACACATTCTCTCCCTCTCACTTTCTCTCCCTCTCTCACACATTCTCTCCAGCTCTCATATTCTCCCTTTTTCACACTCTCTCTCTCTCACACACTCACTCGTTCTCTTACACACACTCTCCCTCTCTCACACACTCTCTCCCTCTCTCACTTTCCCTCTCTCACACATTCTCTTCCTCTCTCATATTCTCCCTCTCTCACACACTCTCTCCCTCTCTCACTTTCTCTCCCTCTCTCACACATTCTCTTCCTCTCTCATATTCTCCCTCTCTCGCACACTCTCTCTCACACACTCCCCCTCTCTCACACTCTCCTTCTCTCACACTCTCTCACTCTCTCACACACTCTCCCTCTCTCACACTCTCCCTCTCTCACACACTCTCTCCCTCTCTCACACACTCTCCCTCTCTCACACTCTCCCTCTCTCACACACTCTCTGCCTCTCTAACTTTCTCTCCATCTCTCACACATTCTCTTCCTCTCTCATATTCTCCCTCTCTCACACACTCTCTCTCTCACACACTCCCCCTCTCTCACACTCTCCCTCTCTCACACTCTCTCACTCTCTCACACACTCTCCCTCTCTCACACTCTCCCTCTCTCACACACTCTCTCCCTCTCTCACACTCTCCCTCTCTCACACACTCTCCCTCTCACACATTCTCCCTCTCTCACACACTCTCCCTCTCTCACACTCTCCCTCTCTCACACTCTCTCACTCTCTCACACACTCTCCCTCTCACACATTCTCCCTCTCTCACACACTCTCTCCCTCTCTCACACTCTCCCTCTCTCACACACTCTCTCTCTCACACACTCTCCCTCTCTCACACTCTCCCTCCCTCACACACTCTCTCCCTCTCTCACACTCTCCCTCTCTCACACACTCTCCCTCTCACACACTCTCCCTCTCTCACACTCTCCCTCTCTCACACGCTCTCTCCCTCTCTCACACTCTCTCCCTCTCTCACACACACTCTCCCTCTCTCACACACTCTCACCCTCTCTAACACTCTCCCTCTCTCATACACTCTCCCTCTCTCACACTCTCCCTCTCACACACCCACCCTCTCTCACATACTCTCTCCCTCTCTCACACTTTCTCTCCCTCTCTCACACACACTCTCCCCCTTTTACACATTCCTTCCCTCTTGCACGTTCCCTCCCTCTCTCACATTCTCTCCCTCTCTCACACACTCTCGCTCTCTCACACACTCCCTCTCACACATTCTCTCTCTCACACACACTCTCGCTCTCTCACACACTCTCCCTCTCACACACTCTTTTCCTCTCACACACTCTCTCCCTCTCTCACACACTCTCTCCATCTCTCACACATTCTCTCTCTCTCAGACACTCTGTCCCCCTCTCACATCTTCTCTCACTTTCTCTCCCTCTCTCACACTCTCTCTCACACACATTCTCATCCTACCTCATATTCTCCCTCTCTCTCACACACACTCTCTCTAACACACACTCTTTCTCTCTGCACCACTCTTTCCCTCTCCTACATACTCTCTCTCTCGTGCACTTTCTCCCTCTCTCACACATTCTCTCCCTCTCTCACACACACTCTCTCCTCTCATGCACTCTATTTCTCTCAGACACTCTCTTCCTCTCCCTCACACTCACTCCTTTTCTCATGCACTCCTCCCTCCCTCACATACCCTCTCCCTCTCTCACACATTCTTTCTCTCTCTCACTTTCTCTCCCTCTCTCACACACTCTCTCCATCTATCACACACTCTCCTCATCTCTCACACACTCTCTTGCTCTTTCACACATTCTCTCCCTCTCTCACACTTTCTCTTCCTCTCACACACTCTCTCCCTCTCTCACACATTCTCTCCATCTCTCACACATTCTCTCCATCTCTCACACATTCTCTCCCTCTCTCACACTTTCTCTTCCTCTCTCACACATTCTCTCCCTCTCACACTTTCTCTCCATCTCTCACTTTCTCTCCCTCTCTCACACTCTTTCCCTCTCTCACACACTTTCCCTCTCACGCACTCTCTTCCTCTCTCCACCACTTTTCCCCTCTCCCACATACTCTCTCTCTCGTGCACACTCCACCTCTCTCACACACTCTCTCCCTCTCTCACACATTCTCTCCCTCTCACTTTCTCTCCCTCTCTCACACATTCTCTCCAGCTCTCATATTCTCCCTTTCTCACACTCTCTCTCTCTCACACACTCACTCGTTCTCTTACACACACTCTCCCTCTCTCACACACTCTCTCCCTCTCTCACTTTCCCTCTCTCACACATTCTCTTCCTCTCTCATAATCTCCCCCTCTCACACACTCTCTCCCTCTCTCACTTTCTCTCCCTCTCTCACACATTCTCTTCCTCTCTCATATTCTCCCTCTCTCGCACACTCTCTCTCTCACACACTCCCCCTCTCTCACACTCTCCTTCTCTCACACTCTCTCACTCTCTCACACACTCTCCCTCTCTCACACTCTCCCTCTCTCACACACTCTCTCCCTCTCTCACACACTCTCCCTCTCTCACACTCTCCCTCTCTCACACACTCTCTGCCTCTCTAACTTTCTCTCCATCTCTCACACATTCTCTTCCTCTCTCATATTCTCCCTCTCTCACACACTCTCTCTCTCACACACTCCCCCTCTCTCACACTCTCCCTCTCTCACACTCTCTCACTCTCTCACACACTCTCCCTCTCTCACACTCTCCCTCTCTCACACACTCTCTCCCTCTCTCACACTCTCCCTCTCTCACACTCTCTCACTCTCTCACACACTCTCCCTCTCTCACACTCTCCCTCTCTCACACACTCTCTCCCTCTCTCACACTCTCCCTCTCTCACACACTCTCTCTCTCACACACCCTCCCTCTCTCACACTCTCCCTCTCTCACACTCTCCCTCTCTCTCACATTCTCTCCCTCTCTCACACACTCTCTCTCTCACACACTCTCCCTCTCTCACACTCTCCCTCTCTCACTCTCTCCCTCTCTCACACTCTCCCTCTCTCACACACTCTCCCTCTCACACATTCTCCCTCTCTCACACACTCTCCCTCTCTCACACTCTCCCTCTCTCACACTCTCTCACTCTCTCACACACTCTCCCTCTCACACATTCTCCCTCTCTCACACACTCTCTCCCTCTCTCACACTCTCCCTCTCTCACACACTCTCTCTCTCACACACTCTCCCTCTCTCACACTCTCCCTCCCTCACACACTCTCTCCCTCTCTCACACTCTCCCTCTCTCACACTCTCCCTCTCTCACACGCTCTCTCCCTCTCTCACACTCTCTCCCTCTCTCACACACACTCTCCCTCTCTCACACACTCTCACCCTCTCTAACACTCTCCCTCTCTCATACACTCTCCCTCTCTCACACTCTCCCTCTCACACACCCACCCTCTCTCACATACTCTCTCCCTCTCTCACACTTTCTCTCCCTCTCTCACACACACTCTCCCCCTTTTACACATTCCTTCCCTCTTGCACGTTCCCTCCCTCTCTCACATTCTCTCCCTCTCTCACACACTCTCGCTCTCTCACACACTCCCTCTCACACATTCTCTCTCTCACACACACTCTCGCTCTCTCACACACTCTCCCTCTCACACACTCTTTTCCTCTCACACACTCTCTCCCTCTCTCACACACTCTCTCCATCTCTCACACATTCTCTCTCTCTCAGACACTCTGTCCCCCTCTCACATCTTCTCTCACTTTCTCTCCCTCTCTCACACTCTCTCTCACACACATTCTCATCCTACCTCATATTCTCCCTCTCTCTCACACACACTCTCTCTAACACACACTCTTTCTCTCTGCACCACTCTTTCCCTCTCCTACATACTCTCTCTCTCGTGCACTTTCTCCCTCTCTCACACATTCTCTCCCTCTCTCACACACACTCTCTCCTCTCATGCACTCTATTTCTCTCAGACACTCTCTTCCTCTCCCTCACACTCACTCCTTTTCTCATGCACTCCTCCCTCCCTCACATACCCTCTCCCTCTCTCACACATTCTTTCTCTCTCTCACTTTCTCTCCCTCTCTCACACACTCTCTCCATCTATCACACACTCTCCTCATCTCTCACACACTCTCTTGCTCTTTCACACATTCTCTCCCTCTCTCACACTTTCTCTTCCTCTCACACACTCTCTCCCTCTCTCACACATTCTCTCCATCTCTCACACATTCTCTCCATCTCTCACACATTCTCTCCCTCTCTCACACTTTCTCTTCCTCTCTCACACATTCTCTCCCTCTCACACTTTCTCTCCATCTCTCACTTTCTCTCCCTCTCTCACACTCTTTCCCTCTCTCACACACTTTCCCTCTCACGCACTCTCTTCCTCTCTCCACCACTTTTCCCCTCTCCCACATACTCTCTCTCTCGTGCACACTCCACCTCTCTCACACACTCTCTCCCTCTCTCACACATTCTCTCCCTCTCACTTTCTCTCCCTCTCTCACACATTCTCTCCAGCTCTCATATTCTCCCTTTCTCACACTCTCTCTCTCTCACACACTCACTCGTTCTCTTACACACACTCTCCCTCTCTCACACATTCTCTCCAGCTCTCATATTCTCCCTTTCTCACACTCTCTCTCTCTCACACACTCACTCGTTCTCTTACACACACTCTCCCTCTCTCACACACTCTCTCCCTCTCTCACTTTCCCTCTCTCACACATTCTCTTCCTCTCTCATATTCTCCCTCTCTCACACACTCTCTCCCTCTCTCACTTTCTCTCCCTCTCTCACACATTCTCTTCCTCTCTCATATTCTCCCTCTCTCGCACACTCTCTCTCTCACACACTCCCCCTCTCTCACACTCTCCTTCTCTCACACTCTCTCACTCTCTCACACACTCTCCCTCTCTCACACTCTCCCTCTCTCACACACTCTCTCCCTCTCTCACACACTCTCCCTCTCTCACACTCTCCCTCTCTCACACACTCTCTGCCTCTCTAACTTTCTCTCCATCTCTCACACATTCTCTTCCTCTCTCATATTCTCCCTCTCTCACACACTCTCTCTCTCACACACTCCCCCTCTCTCACACTCTCCCTCTCTCACACTCTCTCACTCTCTCACACACTCTCCCTCTCTCACACTCTCCCTCTCTCACACACTCTCTCCCTCTCTCACACTCTCCCTCTCTCACACACTCTCTCTCTCACACACCCTCCCTCTCTCACACTCTCCCTCTCTCACACTCTCCCTCTCTCTCACATTCTCTCCCTCTCTCACACACTCTCTCTCTCACACACTCTCCCTCTCTCACACTCTCCCTCTCTCACACTCTCCCTCTCTCACTCTCTCCCTCTCTCACACTCTCCCTCTCTCACACACTCTCCCTCTCACACATTCTCCCTCTCTCACACACTCTCCCTCTCTCACACTCTCCCTCTCTCACACTCTCTCACTCTCTCACACACTCTCCCTCTCACACATTCTCCCTCTCTCACACACTCTCTCCCTCTCTCACACTCTCCCTCTCTCACACACTCTCTCTCTCACACACTCTCCCTCTCTCACACTCTCCCTCCCTCACACACTCTCTCCCTCTCTCACACTCTCCCTCTCTCACACACTCTCCCTCTCACACACTCTCCCTCTCTCACACTCTCCCTCTCTCACACGCTCTCTCCCTCTCTCACACTCTCTCCCTCTCTCACACACACTCTCCCTCTCTCACACACTCTCACCCTCTCTAACACTCTCCCTCTCTCATACACTCTCCCTCTCTCACACTCTCCCTCTCACACACCCACCCTCTCTCACATACTCTCTCCCTCTCTCACACTTTCTCTCCCTCTCTCACACACACTCTCCCCCTTTTACACATTCCTTCCCTCTTGCACGTTCCCTCCCTCTCTCACATTCTCTCCCTCTCTCACACACTCTCGCTCTCTCACACACTCCCTCTCACACATTCTCTCTCTCACACACACTCTCGCTCTCTCACACACTCTCCCTCTCACACACTCTTTTCCTCTCACACACTCTCTCCCTCTCTCACACACTCTCTCCATCTCTCACACATTCTCTCTCTCTCAGACACTCTGTCCCCCTCTCACATCTTCTCTCACTTTCTCTCCCTCTCTCACACTCTCTCTCACACACATTCTCATCCTACCTCATATTCTCCCTCTCTCTCACACACACTCTCTCTAACACACACTCTTTCTCTCTGCACCACTCTTTCCCTCTCCTACATACTCTCTCTCTCGTGCACTTTCTCCCTCTCTCACACATTCTCTCCCTCTCTCACACACACTCTCTCCTCTCATGCACTCTATTTCTCTCAGACACTCTCTTCCTCTCCCTCACACTCACTCCTTTTCTCATGCACTCCTCCCTCCCTCACATACCCTCTCCCTCTCTCACACATTCTTTCTCTCTCTCACTTTCTCTCCCTCTCTCACACACTCTCTCCATCTATCACACACTCTCCTCATCTCTCACACACTCTCTTGCTCTTTCACACATTCTCTCCCTCTCTCACACTTTCTCTTCCTCTCACACACTCTCTCCCTCTCTCACACATTCTCTCCATCTCTCACACATTCTCTCCATCTCTCACACATTCTCTCCCTCTCTCACACTTTCTCTTCCTCTCTCACACATTCTCTCCCTCTCACACTTTCTCTCCATCTCTCACTTTCTCTCCCTCTCTCACACTCTTTCCCTCTCTCACACACTTTCCCTCTCACGCACTCTCTTCCTCTCTCCACCACTTTTCCCCTCTCCCACATACTCTCTCTCTCGTGCACACTCCACCTCTCTCACACACTCTCTCCCTCTCTCACACATTCTCTCCCTCTCACTTTCTCTCCCTCTCTCACACATTCTCTCCAGCTCTCATATTCTCCCTTTCTCACACTCTCTCTCTCTCACACACTCACTCGTTCTCTTACACACACTCTCCCTCTCTCACACACTCTCTCCCTCTCTCACTTTCCCTCTCTCACACATTCTCTTCCTCTCTCATATTCTCCCTCTCTCACACACTCTCTCCCTCTCTCACTTTCTCTCCCTCTCTCACACATTCTCTTCCTCTCTCATATTCTCCCTCTCTCGCACACTCTCTCTCTCACACACTCCCCCTCTCTCACACTCTCCTTCTCTCACACTCTCTCACTCTCTCACACACTCTCCCTCTCTCACACTCTCCCTCTCTCACACACTCTCTCCCTCTCTCACACACTCTCCCTCTCTCACACTCTCCCTCTCTCACACACTCTCTGCCTCTCTAACTTTCTCTCCATCTCTCACACATTCTCTTCCTCTCTCATATTCTCCCTCTCTCACACACTCTCTCTCTCACACACTCCCCCTCTCTCACACTCTCCCTCTCTCACACTCTCTCACTCTCTCACACACTCTCCCTCTCTCACACTCTCCCTCTCTCACACACTCTCTCCCTCTCTCACACTCTCCCTCTCTCACACACTCTCTCTCTCACACACCCTCCCTCTCTCACACTCTCCCTCTCTCACACTCTCCCTCTCTCTCACATTCTCTCCCTCTCTCACACACTCTCTCTCTCACACACTCTCCCTCTCTCACACTCTCCCTCTCTCACACTCTCCCTCTCTCACTCTCTCCCTCTCTCACACTCTCCCTCTCTCACACACTCTCCCTCTCACACATTCTCCCTCTCTCACACACTCTCCCTCTCTCACACTCTCCCTCTCTCACACTCTCTCACTCTCTCACACACTCTCCCTCTCACACATTCTCCCTCTCTCACACACTCTCTCCCTCTCTCACACTCTCCCTCTCTCACACACTCTCTCTCTCACACACTCTCCCTCTCTCACACTCTCCCTCCCTCACACACTCTCTCCCTC
This sequence comes from Carcharodon carcharias, assembly GCF_017639515.1. Taxonomy (NCBI): domain Eukaryota; kingdom Metazoa; phylum Chordata; class Chondrichthyes; order Lamniformes; family Lamnidae; genus Carcharodon; species Carcharodon carcharias. The sequence goes on from NC_054494.1 coordinate 34,061,193, forward strand.
TCTCACACTCTCCCTCTCTCACACACTCTCCCTCTCACACACTCTCCCTCTCTCACACTCTCCCTCTCTCACACGCTCTCTCCCTCTCTCACACTCTCTCCCTCTCTCACACACACTCTCCCTCTCTCACACACTCTCACCCTCTCTAACACTCTCCCTCTCTCATACACTCTCCCTCTCTCACACTCTCCCTCTCACACACCCACCCTCTCTCACATACTCTCTCCCTCTCTCACACTTTCTCTCCCTCTCTCACACACACTCTCCCCCTTTTACACATTCCTTCCCTCTTGCACGTTCCCTCCCTCTCTCACATTCTCTCCCTCTCTCACACACTCTCGCTCTCTCACACACTCCCTCTCACACATTCTCTCTCTCACACACACTCTCGCTCTCTCACACACTCTCCCTCTCACACACTCTTTTCCTCTCACACACTCTCTCCCTCTCTCACACACTCTCTCCATCTCTCACACATTCTCTCTCTCTCAGACACTCTGTCCCCCTCTCACATCTTCTCTCACTTTCTCTCCCTCTCTCACACTCTCTCTCACACACATTCTCATCCTACCTCATATTCTCCCTCTCTCTCACACACACTCTCTCTAACACACACTCTTTCTCTCTGCACCACTCTTTCCCTCTCCTACATACTCTCTCTCTCGTGCACTTTCTCCCTCTCTCACACATTCTCTCCCTCTCTCACACACACTCTCTCCTCTCATGCACTCTATTTCTCTCAGACACTCTCTTCCTCTCCCTCACACTCACTCCTTTTCTCATGCACTCCTCCCTCCCTCACATACCCTCTCCCTCTCTCACACATTCTTTCTCTCTCTCACTTTCTCTCCCTCTCTCACACACTCTCTCCATCTATCACACACTCTCCTCATCTCTCACACACTCTCTTGCTCTTTCACACATTCTCTCCTCTCTCACACTTTCTCTTCCTCTCACACACTCTCTCCCTCTCTCACACATTCTCTCCATCTCTCACACATTCTCTCCATCTCTCACACATTCTCTCCCTCTCTCACACTTTCTCTTCCTCTCTCACACATTCTCTCCCTCTCACACTTTCTCTCCATCTCTCACTTTCTCTCCCTCTCTCACACTCTTTCCCTCTCTCACACACTTTCCCTCTCACGCACTCTCTTCCTCTCTCCACCACTTTTCCCCTCTCCCACATACTCTCTCTCTCGTGCACACTCCACCTCTCTCACACACTCTCTCCCTCTCTCACACATTCTCTCCCTCTCACTTTCTCTCCCTCTCTCACACATTCTCTCCAGCTCTCATATTCTCCCTTTCTCACACTCTCTCTCTCTCACACACTCACTCGTTCTCTTACACACACTCTCCCTCTCTCACACACTCTCTCCCTCTCTCACTTTCCCTCTCTCACACATTCTCTTCCTCTCTCATATTCTCCCTCTCTCACACACTCTCTCCCTCTCTCACTTTCTCTCCCTCTCTCACACATTCTCTTCCTCTCTCATATTCTCCCTCTCTCGCACACTCTCTCTCTCACACACTCCCCCTCTCTCACACTCTCCTTCTCTCACACTCTCTCACTCTCTCACACACTCTCCCTCTCTCACACTCTCCCTCTCTCACACACTCTCTCCCTCTCTCACACACTCTCCCTCTCTCACACTCTCCCTCTCTCACACACTCTCTGCCTCTCTAACTTTCTCTCCATCTCTCACACATTCTCTTCCTCTCTCATATTCTCCCTCTCTCACACACTCTCTCTCTCACACACTCCCCCTCTCTCACACTCTCCCTCTCTCACACTCTCTCACTCTCTCACACACTCTCCCTCTCTCACACTCTCCCTCTCTCACACACTCTCTCCCTCTCTCACACTCTCCCTCTCTCACACACTCTCTCTCTCACACACCCTCCCTCTCTCACACTCTCCCTCTCTCACACTCTCCCTCTCTCTCACATTCTCTCCCTCTCTCACACACTCTCTCTCTCACACACTCTCCCTCTCTCACACTCTCCCTCTCTCACACTCTCCCTCTCTCACTCTCTCCCTCTCTCACACTCTCCCTCTCTCACACACTCTCCCTCTCACACATTCTCCCTCTCTCACACACTCTCCCTCTCTCACACTCTCCCTCTCTCACACTCTCTCACTCTCTCACACACTCTCCCTCTCACACATTCTCCCTCTCTCACACACTCTCTCCCTCTCTCACACTCTCCCTCTCTCACACACTCTCTCTCTCACACACTCTCCCTCTCTCACACTCTCCCTCCCTCACACACTCTCTCCCTCTCTCACACTCTCCCTCTCTCACACACTCTCCCTCTCACACACTCTCCCTCTCTCACACTCTCCCTCTCTCACACGCTCTCTCCCTCTCTCACACTCTCTCCCTCTCTCACACACACTCTCCCTCTCTCACACACTCTCACCCTCTCTAACACTCTCCCTCTCTCATACACTCTCCCTCTCTCACACTCTCCCTCTCACACACCCACCCTCTCTCACATACTCTCTCCCTCTCTCACACTTTCTCTCCCTCTCTCACACACACTCTCCCCCTTTTACACATTCCTTCCCTCTTGCACGTTCCCTCCCTCTCTCACATTCTCTCCCTCTCTCACACACTCTCGCTCTCTCACACACTCCCTCTCACACATTCTCTCTCTCACACACACTCTCGCTCTCTCACACACTCTCCCTCTCACACACTCTTTTCCTCTCACACACTCTCTCCCTCTCTCACACACTCTCTCCATCTCTCACACATTCTCTCTCTCTCAGACACTCTGTCCCCCTCTCACATCTTCTCTCACTTTCTCTCCCTCTCTCACACTCTCTCTCACACACATTCTCATCCTACCTCATATTCTCCCTCTCTCTCACACACACTCTCTCTAACACACACTCTTTCTCTCTGCACCACTCTTTCCCTCTCCTACATACTCTCTCTCTCGTGCACTTTCTCCCTCTCTCACACATTCTCTCCCTCTCTCACACACACTCTCTCCTCTCATGCACTCTATTTCTCTCAGACACTCTCTTCCTCTCCCTCACACTCACTCCTTTTCTCATGCACTCCTCCCTCCCTCACATACCCTCTCCCTCTCTCACACATTCTTTCTCTCTCTCACTTTCTCTCCCTCTCTCACACACTCTCTCCATCTATCACACACTCTCCTCATCTCTCACACACTCTCTTGCTCTTTCACACATTCTCTCCCTCTCTCACACTTTCTCTTCCTCTCACACACTCTCTCCCTCTCTCACACATTCTCTCCATCTCTCACACATTCTCTCCATCTCTCACACATTCTCTCCCTCTCTCACACTTTCTCTTCCTCTCTCACACATTCTCTCCCTCTCACACACTCTTTCCCTCTCACAAAAGCTCTCCTTCTCTCACACATTCTCTTCCTTACACATTCTGTCCATCTCACACTCTCTTCCTCTTGCACACTCTCACCCTCTCTCACATTCTTTCCCTCTCACACACTCTCTCCCTCTCACACGCTCTCTCCCTCTCTCACACTTTCTCCCTCTCTCACACATTCTCTCCCTCTCTCACACACTCTCCCCCTCTCACACATTCTCTCCCTCTCACACATTCTCTCCCTCTCTCAGACATTCTCTCCCTCTCTCACTTTCTCTCTCTCAGACATTCTCTCCCCCTCTCACACATTCTCTCCCTCCCTCTTATTCTCTCACTCTCACATATACTCTCCTTCTCTCACACACTCTCTTCCTCTCTCCACCACTCTTTCCCTCTCCCAAATACTCTCTCTCTCGTGCACTTTCTCCCTCTCTCACACTCTCTCACATGCACTCTCTCCCTCTCTCACCAACTTTCTCCCTCTCTCACACATTCTCTCCCTCTCTCATATTCTCTCCCTCTCTCACACACTCTCCTCATCTCTCACACACTCTCTTGCTCTTTCACACATTCTCTCCCTCTCTCACACTTTCTCTTCCTCTCACACACTCTCTCCCTCTCTCACACATTCTCTCCATCTCTCACACATTCTCTCCATCTCTCACACATTCTCTCCCTCTCTCACACTTTCTCTTCCTCTCTCACACATTCTCTCCCTCTCACACACTCTTTCCCTCTCACAAAAGCTCTCCTTCTCTCACACATTCTCTTCCTTACACATTCTGTCCATCTCACACTCTCTTCCTCTTGCACACTCTCACCCTCTCTCACATTCTTTCCCTCTCACACACTCTCTCCCTCTCACACGCTCTCTCCCTCTCTCACACTTTCTCCCTCTCTCACACATTCTCTCCCTCTCTCACACACTCTCCCCCTCTCACACATTCTCTCCCTCTCACACATTCTCTCCCTCTCTCAGACATTCTCTCCCTCTCTCACTTTCTCTCTCTCAGACATTCTCTCCCCCTCTCACACATTCTCTCCCTCCCTCTTATTCTCTCACTCTCACATATACTCTCCTTCTCTCACACACTCTCTTCCTCTCTCCACCACTCTTTCCCTCTCCCAAATACTCTCTCTCTCGTGCACTTTCTCCCTCTCTCACACTCTCTCACATGCACTCTCTCCCTCTCTCACCAACTTTCTCCCTCTCTCACACATTCTCTCCCTCTCTCATATTCTCTCCCTCTCTCACACACTCTCCTCATCTCTCACACACTCTCTTGCTCTTTCACACACTCTCTTCCTCTCACACACTCTCTTGCTCTTTCACACACTCTCTTCCTCTCACACACTCTCCCCCTCTCTCAGAAATTCTCTCCCTCTCTCATTTTCTCTCTCTCTCACATATTCTCTCCCTCTCTCACACAAACTCTCCTTCTCTCATGCACTCTCTCTCTCTCAGACACTCTCTTCCTCCCCCTCACACTCACTCCTTCTCTCTTGCATTCCTCCCTCCCTCACATACTCTCTCCCTCTCTCACACATTCTCTCCCTCTCACACATTCTTTCTCTCTCACACATTCTCTTCCTCTCTCATATTCTCCCTCTCTCACTTTCTCTCTCTCTCTCACATACTCACTCCCTCTCTCACACATTCTCCATCTATCACACACTCTCCTCATCTCTCTCACTTTCTCTCCCTCTCACACACTCTTTCCCTGTCACACACTCTTTGCATCTCACAAACGTTCTCCTCTCACACATTCTCTTCCTTACACATTCTGTCCATCTCACACTCTGTCTTAGTCTTGCACACTCTCACCCTCTCTCACACACTTTCCCACTTACACACTCTCTCCTTCTCTCACACATTCTCTCCCTCCCTCATATTCTCTCACTTTCACAAATAGTCTCCCTCTCACACACTCTCTTCCTCTCTCTGCCACTCTTTCCCTCTCCCACATACTCTCTCTCGTGCACTTTCTCCCTCTCTCACACACTCTCTCCCTCTCTCACACATTCTCTCCCTCTCTCACTTTCTCTCCCTCTCTCACAAATTCCCTCCCTCACACACTCTCCCACTCTCACACACACTCTCCCTCTCTCACACACTCTCCCTCCCTTTCACACACTCCCCCCTCTCACAAACTTTCTCCCTCTCTCACACACATTCTCCCTCTGTCACACACTCCTTCTCTCTCACATTCTCTCCCTCTCTCCCATATTCACTCCCTCTCACAGGCTCTCACCCTCTCTCAGAAATTCTCTCCCTCTCTCACTTTCTCTCTCTCTCACACATTCTCCCTCTCTCACACAATGTCTTAATCTCTCTCATGCACTTCTTCTCTCGCACATTCACCCCCTCTCACACATTCTCTTCCTTACACATTCTGTCCATCTCACGCTCTCTCTTACTCTTGCACACTCTCACTTTCTCTCCCTCTCTCACAAATTCCCTCCCTCACACACTCTCCCACTCTCATTCTCTCACACATTCTTTCCTCTCATGCACTCTCTCTCCCACACACTCTCTTCCTCTCCCACACACTCTCTTCCTCTCTCACACACTCTCTCCCTCTCTCAGACACTCTCTTCCTCTCTGCACCACTCTTTCCCTCTCCCACATACTCTCTCTCACATGCACTCACTCCCTCTCTCACACATTCTCTCCCTCTCTCACTTTCTCTCCCTCTCTCATATTCCCTCCCTCCCACACACTCTCCCCCTCTCTCAGAAATTCTCTCCCTCTCTCACTTTCTCTCTATCTCTCATGCACTCTCTCTTTCAGACACTCTCTTCCTCACCCTCACACTCACTCCTTCTCTCATGCACTACTCTCTCCCTCACATATTCTCCCTCTCTCACACATTCTCTCCATCCCTCATATTCTCTGCGTCTCACACACTCTCCTCCTCTTTCACTTTCTCTCCCTCTCTCACAACTCTCCCCCCTCTCACACATTCACCCCCTCTCACACACTCTCTCATTCTCTCACACATTCTTTCCTCTCATGCACTCCCTCTCACACTTTCTCCCTCTCACACACACTCTCTCTGTCACACACTCTCTCTCCCTCATGCTCTCTCTCCCTCTCACACACTACCTTTCTCTCTCACCCACTCTTTCCCTCTCCCACATTCTCTCTCTCGCACATTTTCTCCCTCTCGCACACTCCGTCTTTCTCTCTCACACAATCTTTCCTCTATTTCACACTCTCTCATGCACTCTCTCCCTCTCATATGCTCTCTCTCTCTCTCCTTCTCTCTCATGCACTCGCTCCCTCTCACGCACTCTCTCCCTCACTCATGCACTCTCTTCCGCCAACACACCCTCTCCCTTGCACACTCTCTCTCCCTCTCTCTCTTTCTCTCTCATGCACTCGCTCCCTCTCATGGACTCTCTCCCTCACACACATTCTCTCCCTCTCTCACGCACACTCTCCCTCACTCACACATTTTCTCCCGCTCACACACCCTCTCCCTCGCACACTCTCTCTCCCTCTCTTTCTCTCTCATGCACTCGCTCCCTCTCTCATGGACTCGCTCCCTCTCTCATGCACTGTCTCCCTGACTCATGCAGTCTCTCCTCCTCATGCGTTTTCACTCTCGCACACACTATCTCCCTCTCATGCACTCTCTCCCCCCACGAGGGCTCTCTTCCTCTAATGTACTTTCTCCCTCTCTTACATGCTCTTCCTCTCTCATGTGCTCTTTCCCTCTCATGCACTGTCTCTCTCCCACACACTGTCTACCTCCCTCATGCATTTCTTCTTGTGTTGCCCACTCTCTCCCGCTCTGGTATATGCTCTCTCTCTCTCTGGTGCACCCTCTCTCTCTCTTTCTCTCTCTCCCTCTCCTTCTCTAGTGCACTCTCTCCCTCTCTGGCATGCGCCCTCCACTTTTTGGCATGCTCTCTCTCTCGAGTGCGCTCTCTGCCTCTCACGCACTCCCTCCCTCACTCACACACTCTCTCCCGTGTTTTCTCCCTCGCACCCTCCCACACTCTCTCTATGTCACTCATTTGCACAAAACGCTCACAAAAGTTCCTCATGATTACATGTTAATTATTGCTTTGCCCCAGCTCAGACCAGACAGAGTGAGACCGTGTGGATTGGGATTGGGTTCTGATGTTCTAGAGTTTCTGTTAGCTTTGAGATTAAGCAGATGTTTCTCAGAGCTTTTATCTCTTAGTTGCTTTAATTGAGGTTTGTCACTCGCCTGACATAATCTAGTAAATTATAAATAGTTTGTCATAGAGAGAAAGACATTAATTTCTTTGAGAAATTTGCTTCGGGTAATACAACAATAATAGTCTGTTAATTTGTCAATGCGTTAAGCCATTTTGTCCGTTACTGCATACAGCAGAGGGATAAATGAACATTTGAATGTCCTTTGTGTCATGTTGTTATAATGATGGCACCAATTGCTTATCAGGGATTGGGTAAACATGTTGTAGGTTCATTTATTAAGACTGGACAAATGAGAACAGATATACATGGGATAGAAAGCTTGACGACATCAGCAGCAGAGCCGCTGTATGTGTGTGTATGCTGTGCTCGAAAGCAAAAATGAAACTGAGATTGGATCGCTTGGCATACTTCCCTTCTAATGATGTCATGCTGCAATCCCATAAAAGCATATTATTGCCCTTTGGCCCTGGGGGCTTTCTGAGAAAAGTGAGGAATATTCTGTGCAAATTCAACTTGTTTGAAACAAGTAGTGAAGCACCATGGGGCATCTTGCTTTGTTCGAGGTGCTATGCAAATGTAAGCTGTTGTTGCAGGTTTACACTGAGCTGTCCTTGATGATGGAGAAGTTTATGAGGGTCCACGTCACTTATTCTTTGCTGACATAGTGACAATGCCGAGTCTTAACCTGGAGAGGGCATCATCCGCATCCTAATTGCAGCAGTTTAACCTGTGACCTTATTGTAAGCAGCAGAGTTTTAACTTTCCTGTTGCCAGGTTGGTAACTGAGTCTGCTGCACCCTTGTGGCCATGATCCCTGCCTTATCCCCTGTGGTAATTATGGTTTTAGCTACCATAAGAAGAATGTTCTTTAAGAAGAATGTTATAAAGGAAGATCACATGATCCTGAGTAACCAATAGAAGAGTAGTGTGTAGTTAGTAACAGTAGTATGGAGATAGGGTTTGATGTGAAAGCACACATGAGTTGCTGCTGAGTATCTTTGTAAATAAACATAATGGTTCCCACCGACGAAGTGCCGGCTGATCAACCCTATCTAAAGTACCAACCCACCACAAGCGTGTGACGAGGATCCACAAGTTCCAACAGCCCTGCAGTCAGAAACGTTCCCCAGAGCAGGTGAATGGGGGCTGAACTCATGTCTATTCGACACAACAATAATTGAAAAGGGAAAAAGGCATTTCTATCGCACCTTTCATGACCTCGGGCATGTTGAAGTACCTTACAATCAATCGAGTACTCTTGATGTGTGATCACTGTGGTAATGTAGAAAACATGGCAGCCATTTATACACAGCAAGATCCCACAAATGGCATTGGGATAAATGACCGGATAATCTTTATTTTTAGTGATATTTGGTTGATTGCGGGATAAATATTGACCAGGACACTGGGGAAAACCCCCATGCTGTTCTTTAAAATAATGCCATGGGATTTTTTACATCCTCCTGATGAGCAGACAGCTCCTCAGTTTCAAGTCTCATCTGAAAGACGCCACATCTGATAGTACGGCACTTCCTCAGTACTGCACCCAAGCGTCAGCCTGATTTATGTGCTTACATTTCTGGCATGGGACTCAAAACCCACAATTTCTGACTGGGATATGAGAGTGCTACCTACTGACCTCTGGCAAACACCTGCAGTGATCTACACACTCAGCCCAATCCATCTGCTAATGTAGTTTGTGGGACTATGATATATGCATTCATAACCACAGCCATTACACTGGAAAAGTGATTGGTATATGTGAAACATTTTGAGACATATTCTGAGACACCACATAACTGAGAGTCTTCCTCAATGCAGTCGTGCGGTCTAATGAAGTCGTGTTTGCACCCAGAATCTAGGCAGGAATCTGACACTCAGTGCTGGCCTTGTACTCACCAAGGCTACGTCACCATCTTCAGAGACTCTTCATACTCTGTCCTTTAGTTTTCTAACATTGTACCCTATCATTTCAACATGAATGTCATTTCAGTGAGAAAGGCACTGAGTTCTATGGTCTGATAGTCACCTTTTGTGAACCAATTTAACAAAGACTCCTGAGTCTATAACAATTTGTGGATAAGTAAACAGGTTGTTATACAGATTTAATGGGATTTTAATCGCTTTCACATCTTAGCTGCTGTCTTTATAATTGCCTTTCTTGTATGTACAGCTTTGACTCTCAGACACACAGCTTGTGTCAGTCTGAGGGAAGGAAGGATCTTGTACATTATGTGCGTTATTGAGATTGTGCTGGCTGTTTCTTCTGCGGCTCACAAACACAGATCTTTGTGGAAATATTTTCTGGCAGAGAAATGTCTTCATGAGACTGCTTTTGATGGAACTAATTGATCTCTTGTGGATGATGTGCCATTTTATGAAGGCTTTATATTATATAACAAAGGCGGAGATGTGTGCAACTAATACAAAGATGGTCTTGCATTTATATAGCACCTTTGATGACCTCAGGGCACCCAAAGCGCTTTACAACCAATCAAGTGCTTTGGAAGTGTAGCAATGTAGGAAACACAGCAACCCATTTGTGCACAGCAAGCTCCCATGTTGATTGAGGAATAAATATTGGCCAAGATACCCAAGAAACTCTTCTTTGAAATAGTGCTAAGCGAATTTTTACATCCACCTGAGAGGACAAACAGGGTCTCTTTAATATCTGACATGAAAAATAGCATCTTTGACAGTGCAGCACTCCCCCGGCATTGCACTGAGAGTGTCAGCCTAGATTTTATACTCAAATCTCTGGAGTGAGACTTGAACCCACAGCCAACTAACTTGAAGGCAAGAGAGCTACCAACTGAACTAAATGGATAAGAACATAAGAAATAGGAATAGGAGTGGGCCATTCGGCCCCTCAAGCCTGCCCCGCCATTCAGCAAGGTCATGGCTGATCTGCCCCAGGCCTCAACTCCTCTTTCTTGCCAGCTCCTCATAGCCCTCAACTCCCCGGTATTTCAAAAATCTATCTATCTCCTCTTGAAATACTTTCAGTCATCTAGCCTCCACAACTCTCTGGGGTACAGAATTCCAGACATTCACTACCCTCTGAGAGAAGAAATTACTTTTTATCTCAGTTTTAAATGAATGTCCCCTTATTCCCTTAGTTTGAGATTCCCCCACTAGTGGAAACATCTTCTCAACATCTGCCCTGTCAAACCCCCTCAGAATCTTGTACGTTTCAATAAGATCACCCCTCATGCTTCTAAACTCTAATGAGTAAAGGCTTAAGCTGCTTAGCCGTTCTTGATAAGTCAACCCCTTCATCCCAGGAATCAGCCTAGTGAATCTTTTTTGAACTGCCTCCAATGCCAGTATATCCTTTCTTAAATAGGGGGGCTGAAACTGTACACAGTACTTCAGGTGCGGCCTCACCAACACCCTGTACAGTTGTAACAAGACGTCCCTATTTTTAAACTCCAACCCCCTAGTAATACAGGCCAAAATCCTATTTTCCTTCTTAATTACTTGCTACGCCTGCATGCTAACTTTTTCATGCACAAGAACACCCAGCTCCCTCTGTGCTGCACTTTTTTGGAGTGTCTCTCCATTTAAACAATAATCTGTCTTTTGATTCTTCTACAAAAGTGCATGACCTCACACTTTCCTACATTAAACTCCATCTGCCAAGTTTTTGCCCACTCACTCAACCTGTCTAAATCCCCTCACAGATTCCTTATGCCCTCATCACAACATGCCCTCCCATGTTTGTATCATCAGCAAATTTAGACACGTTACACTCTGCCCCCTCCTCCAAGTCATTAATATAGATAGTAAATAATTCAGGCCCTAGGACTAGTCTTTGTGGCACTCCAATAGTTACATCTTTCCAACCTGAAAAACACCCATTAATCCTGATTCTGTTTTCTGTGTGTAAACCAATCCTCAATCCATGCTAATACAATACTCCCAATACTGTGAGCTCCTATCTTGTGCAATAATGTGGCACCTTAATGAATGCCTTCTGGAAATCCAAATACACTACATCTATCTGTTTTCCTTTATCAACTCTGCTTGTTATATCCTCAAAGGACTCTAGTAAATTTGTCAAATATGATTTCCCTGTCACAAACCATGTTGACTCTGTTTGATTGTGTTAAACTTTTCTAAATTTCCTGCTATTTCTTCCTTAATAATGCACTCTAGCATTTTCCCAATGACAGATGTTAGTTTGATTGGCCTGTAGTTTCCTGCTTTTTGTCTCCCTCCCTTCTTGAACAGAGGCATCACATTAGCAGTTTTCCAATCTGCTGGGACCCTCCTGGAATCCAGTGAGTTCTGGAATATTTTGACCAATGCCGCCACTGTCTCTGCAGCCACTTCCTTTAAAACCCTTGGATGCAGGCCATCAGGTCCTGGTGACTTGTCTGCCTTTAGTCCCATCAGTTTCTCAAATACTTTGTCCCTCGTGTTAGAGACTGTTACAAAATCTTTCCTCCCATTAGCTCCTTGCTTATCTGATATCTTTGGGCTGTTTATATGTCCACCATGAAGACCGATGGAAAATATTGGTTTAAATTATCTGCCATTTCCCTGTTCCCTGTTATCAATTCTCCAGTTGCATCCTCCAAGGATCCCATGCTCACTTTAGCCACTCTATTTTTATATACCTGTAGAAGCTCTTGCTGTTTGTTTTTATATTTCTTGCCAATTTACTTTCATAATCAATTTTCTCCCTTTTTATTATGTTTTTAGTCATCTGCTGCTGGTTCCTAAAAAAATCCCAATCCTCTGGCCTACCAAGTTTTTCCTGCTTTGTATGCCTTAGTTTTTGATTGGATACCCTCCTTGACCACTTTTGTTAACCACAGGTGGTTCATCCTTCTCATCGAATCCTTCTTTTTGACTGGGATAAATTTTTGCTGAGCATTGTGAAATATCTGCCTAAATCTCTGCCACTGCTCATCCACTGACCTTCCCCTTAGTCTATTTTCCCAGCTTACTTGAGACAACTCTTTATTCATAACCTCCGTAATTGCCCTTATTTAAGTTGAGGACACTGGTTTGAGACC